>NC_086450.1:505737855-506081331 GCF_028390025.1 Pseudophryne corroboree
AACATGTTACCCAGGTGCGTCAGGTTCTAGAAAAATTACGTGAAAATCACCTATATGCCAAGCTGGAGAAGTGTGAATTTCATGTCACGGAGGTATCCTTTTTAGGGTACATTATTTCCCCTCGGGGATTCTGTATGGAACCAAAGAAGCTCCAAGCCATCCTTAGTTGGGCGCAACCCACCAATTTAAAAGCAATTCAGCGCTTTTTAGGGTTTGCGAATTACTATAGAAGATTTATTCACTCTTTCTCTGACCTAGTTGCTCCCATTGTGGCACTGACTAAAAAGGGAGCAGATCCTACCAACTGGTCACGTGAAGCGGAGTTATCTTTTCAGGCCTTGAAACAAGCCTTTGTCTCAGCCCCGGTCCTCAGACATCCCAACCCAGAATTGCCTTTCATTGTTGAGGTTGATGCCTCGGAGGTTGGAGTAGGGGCTATCCTATCTCAGAAGGATCCGGATTCCCTGGAATTACATCCTTGTGCCTTTATGTCCAGGAAATTCTCATCTGCTGAATCCAACTACGATGTTGGTAACCGGGAATTACTGGCTATTAAATGGGCTTTCGAGGAGTGGAGGCATTGGCTTGAAGGAGCCACTCATACCATTTCAGTTTTGACTGACCACAAAAATCTTCAATACATTGAATCAGCTAAACGGCTGAATGCCCGGCAAGCTCGGTGGGCTTTATTTTTTACTCGTTTCAAGTTCATTATCACTTTCAGGCCAGGTTCCAAGAATACCAAGGCAGATGCCCTGTCACGCAGTTTTCTTCCAGTTCAAGACAACAGTCCTGTTACCCCCATACTTCCGTCTTCAGTCATTCGGGCAGGTCTCACACAAGATTTATTTACCCAGTTAAAGCAGCTTCAACATCAAGCTCCTGGAAATACTCCTGCTGGTCGTCTTTATGTCCCCGAGTTTTTGAGAGCAACGGTTTTGACGGAGTTTCATGATAGCAAGGTTGCCGGGCATCCGGGGATTGCTAAAACTTTTGAATTAGTTTCCCGCTCGGTATGGTGGCCTGGTCTTTCCAAAGACATTAAGGAGTTTGTTTTTTCTTGTCAGGTCTGTGCACAGCATAAGGTTCCCCGTTCCTTGCCTATCGGTCAACTTATGCCCTTGAATGTTCCTCTTAGGCCATGGTCTCATATTTCCTTGGATTTTGTGGTGGACCTCCCTCTGTCAGCCGGATGCCGAGTCATATGGGTGGTAGTGGACCGTTTTAGCAAAATGGCCCATTTCATTGCTCTTCCCAGATTGCCATCTGCCCAGGGATTGGCAGTCTTGTTCCTCCGCCATGTTTTCAGACTCCATGGGTTACCCACTGATATTGTTTCTGATCGGGGTCCACAATTCATTGCACAGTTTTGGAAGTCTTTTTGTGCCTCATTAAAGATGAAATTATCTTTAACGTCTGGCTACCATCCCCAATCCAATGGGCAGACTGAGCGAGTTAATCAATCATTAAAACAATATTTGCGTTTGTACTCGGCCAAACTCCAAAATGACTGGTCTGAGTTTCTTCCGTTTGCAGAGTTTGCTTACAACAATGCCTGTCATTCCTCCACCAATGTATCTCCATTTTTTACAGTTTTTGGTTTTCACCCCAGAGCTAATTCCTTTTTTCAACATTCCTCTGTCTCCTCGCTGACCTTGACCTCTCATCTCAAACTCATTTGGAGAAAAGTGCACCTGGCTCTCAGAAAAGCGGCATTTCGGGAGAAAAATTTTTCTGACAGGCTCCGGCGGCCGTGCATTTTTAAAGTTGGAGATAGGGTATGGTTGTCGACTCGCAACATTAAACTTCGACAAACCTCAGCCAGATTGGGTCCTAAATTTATTGGACCATTTCATATTATCAAAAAAGTAAATCCAGTGGCTTTCCGGTTACGTTTACCAAAAACTTTACGGATCGGAAATACCTTCCATTGCTCCTTGTTAAAACCCTATGTTTCGTCCAGTAGATTTCCTCGCAAGATCTCTCAGGGGAAATCACCAATAGATGTACAGGGTCAGCAGGAGTTCTTGGTGGAGAAGGTTCTTGATTCCAGGTTGTCTCGGGGTCGACTTTATTTTTTGGTACATTGGAAAGGTTATGGTCCAGAGGAAAGGTCCTGGGTCCTGGATGAGGATCTCCATGCCCCGAGGCTCAAAAAGGCATTTTTTCGGGAATTTCCTCAGAAACCTGGCCTTAGGGGTTCCTTGACCCCTCCTCAAGGGGGGGGTACTGTTAGGCGCCGAGGGTCCGCCCGTCAGTGCGGCCCGGCGCCTAGCAACTAGGGAAGCTGCAGGCAGACAGCCGCCGGCTCCCTAGCAACGCTAGACGCCGGGCGCACAGAGCCGCTCTGACCCTAGCAACGGGGACGCCACTGTCGGACCGCGTTCCCCGTTGCTGGGTCTAAATAAATCAGTTAATTGGTAGCCTGGCCGTGCAGCATGCAGCTGCACGGCATGATTGATCATTACCCTGTCTGGATCCTGATTGGAGGGCTCCCAATTAAAAGCACTCCCAGGACTTCTCACAGACGCCGGTGATAGCTTCCTGTTTGCTGTGTCAGTTACAGAGAGTTTCCAGTCCTGCTCAACCCGGTTGTTCCTGTCCTCAGTGATCCAGTACTCGGAATTTGTCATCTATTCCTGGAGTTCGACCGAGCACCTTTAACATCCTGTGGTGTTCGTGAGTCGCGGCGTAGCCGTGTGTTGCGGCTTGACCGCTTATTATTTATTATTTAGTTTATTGTGTTCTGGAGCTTTTGCGGAGGATTCCGCTCCCACAAATCCACTCTGGTATCCAGCGGTGCTGGATAGGAGTAACGGATCTGTGGATCTTTGGTTGTCCTTTTCCCTGGCGGTTTGTCCGCACATACTTTTGGTTTAAGTTAGATAGCTTGTAACCCCTGGCCTGGTTGCTTAGTCAGAGGGCCCCTTGTTATCACCCTGTCTCGGATTTCCCTTTGTCTCCCATTAAGACCTGAGGGGGCATCGGGGTTGGGCAGACATAATCCGCCCTTCGAACGCGGCTGCCATGGGCTCAAGCAACCATAGTCTCGCAGGGGATTTCTGATAACACGGGCGAGACAACGGAGTTAGGGCGCCAGGGGTTACTAGGCTTTCCTGCTCCCGTACCAGCATATCTTTCCAGTACTCAGACCTCTGCCATAAAGATCTCCTCTGGTCTGGAGTACGGGAATCATAACAATAACTGTCAGAATGTAAATACCTATAACTTGAATTTCAATTACATACCACCTTTGACATATCTATGACTAACACTAGTTTAGCTTAATCACAATCTTAATTCATTTTTAGGAATAACAGGAAATTCTAAAAGAGAAACACATCAACAATCTGTTTTTTCTCCGGTTTGTCTCTGTAAGTTTTACACAGAGACACGAAAATACCCCCTTGAGGGCAATTTAAACATGCTTGGGATAGGCATATGAATATCCTTACAAAGAATTAAGGTTCAAAAAGGGTTGAGATTACCTAAAGGATAAAAAGTAAAAGGGGCAGACTAGATGGGCAAAGTAGTTCTTATCTGCCGTCAAATTCTATGTTTCTATGTTTCTATTGGCTGTAAACAAGGCTTGATCATTTCACACTAGGTCATATTGTTACAAGCCGTAAGTGGCGCGTCTGTATTACCACACTCCAGCAGCTGGATTCCTGCATGTATCCCTGTGTTCAGCCTCAGCTGCTGCATAATTGGTAGTTTGCCTCCTGTGTGTCTAGCTGTCCAGCTGCATGTCCTTTACTTTAATCATTACCTCTCTGGATTCCTGGGGCTGATTGGAACAGCCACCTATATATTCCCTTCCTGGTCACTCTCAATCTGCTGGTGATAGTTCCTGTTACATGTGAGAACCTGTCAGCCCTGTGAACTCCTGAGATATGGATATCCTGTCTAGATCTTTGTCCCTGTCAGATCCAGCTCTCATTGAATTCATGTTTTGTGTGGAGCTTCCAAACAGATTCTTGTCTTTCACACTTATTCCATACTATTGTTATTACCACCTTGTGCATTGTTGCATTTACATACAGTACTTGCTTATATCACCTTGTGCATTGTTGCATTTACGTACAGTCTGTGTTTTATTATTATACCACCCTGTGCATTGTTGCATTCATATACACTCTGTTTTGTTATACCAACCTGTGCATTGTTGCACTGTTATGATTCCAGCACTCCTGACCGGAGGAGATTTTATGACAAGGACCAGAGCTCTGGAATGGAATGCAGGTAACGGGAGCAGGGAAGACTAGTTGCCCCTGGCGCCCTAACTCTATTGTCTCACCCGTGCTATCGGAAATCCCCTGCGAGACTATGGTTTCTTGAGCCCCTGGCAGCCACATTTGAAGGGCGGATTATGTCTGCCCAACTCCGGTGCCCCCCGGTCTTAGTGAGAGACAAAGGGAAATCCGAGGCAGGATGATAACAAGAGGACCTCTGACTGACAACAGGCCAGGGGCAACAAGCTAACTTACAAAAACAGAAGTATGTGCGGAAACCCGCCAGGGAAAAGGACAACCAAAATCCACTTGTCCAATACTCCTACCCAGCACCGCCGGATACCAGAGTGGACCTGTGGAAGCGGAACCCTCCGCAAAATGCTCCAAAACACAAATAATAAATAATAAAGCGGACAAGCCGCCACACACGGCAAGGCCGCGACTCACGAACACCACTGGATGTTATATGGTGATTAGTCAGGACTCCAGGAATAAGATGACAAACTTCCGACCGGATACAGCAAGACTGGAACAGACTCTCAGCAAACAGAAACAGCATGCAGGAAGCTATTACCGGCGTCTGTGAGAAGCCCTGGGAGTGTATTTAACAAGGAGTCCTCCAATCAGCTGCCAAAAGGCTGATTAGAATAAATGCCGTGCAGCTGCCTTGCTGCATGGCCAGAGAGCAGGAGAATACATTAACTCTTAAAGCCTAGCAACGGGGAACATGGTCCGCCAGTGGCGTCCCCGTTGCTAGGGTCCGTGCGGCTCAGCGCGCCCGGCGTCCAGCGTTGCCAGGGAGCCGGCGGCTGTCCGCGTACGGCGTCCCTGGTTGCTAGGCGCCGGGCCGCACCGACGAGCGGACCCCGGCGCCTAACAGTACCCCCCCTTTGAGGAGGGGTCAAGGAACCCCTAAAGCCAGGCTTCCAAGGAAACTCCCGAAAAAATGCCCTCTTGAGCCTTGGGGCATGAAGATCCTTATCCAGGACCCAGGACCTTTCCTCTGGACCATAACCTCTCCAGTGAACCAGAAAATAAAGCCGGCCCCTGGACAACTTGGAATCGAGAACCTTCTCCACCAGGAACTCCTGTTGTCCCTGTACATCCACTGGAGATCTTCCCTGAGAGATCTTCCGAGGAAATTTATTGGAAGAAATGTATGGCTTCAACAGGGAGCAATGAAACGTATTACCAATCCGAAGAGATTTTGGTAAACGTAACCGGAAAGCAACTGGGTTAACTTTTTTAATGATATGAAATTGTCCAATAAATTTGGGTCCCAACCTAGCTGAAGATTGTCGAAGTCTAATGTTACGAGTCGACAACCATACCCTATCTCCCACCTTAAAATTGCAAGGACGTCGGAGCCGGTCAGAAATTTTTTTCTCACGAAAGGCCGCTTTTCTGAGAGCAAGGTGCACTTTTTTCCAAATGGCTCTGAGATGGGAGGTTAAGGTTAGCGAGGAAACTGAGGAATGTTGAAAAAAAGAATTAGCTCTGGGGTGAAAACCAAAAACTGAAAAGAATGGAGACACGTTGGTGGAGGAATGACAAGAATTATTGTAAGCAAACTCCGCCAATGGATGAAACTCGGACCAATCATTCTGGAGTTTGGCTGAGTACAAACGCAAATACTGTTTCAATGATTGGTTAGCTCGCTCGGTTTGCCCGTTGGACTGTGGGTGGTAACCAGATGTTAATGACAATCTCATCTTTAATGAAGCACAAAAACACTTCCAGAATTGTGCAACGAATTGTGGACCCCGATCAGAAACAATATCAGTGGGCAACCCATGAAGTCTGAAAACATGGCGGAGAAACAACACTGCCAATCCTTGAGCAGATGGCAGTCGGGGAAGGGCAATGAAATGAGCCATCTTGCTAAAACGGTCTACTACCACCCAAATGACTCTGCATCCAGCTGAAAGGGGAAGGTTCACCACAAAATCCATGGAAATATGAGACCATGGCCTGAGAGGGACATTCAAGGGCATAAGTTGCCCGATAGGCAAGGAACGGGGAACCTTATGCTGTGCACAAACCTGACATGAAGAAACAAACTCCTTAACGTCTTTAGAAAGACCAGGCCACCATACTGAGCGGGAGACTAACTCCAATGTCTTAGAGATCCCTGGATGCCCGGAAACTTTGTTATCATGGAACTCAGTCAAAACATTAGCTCTCAGGAAATCAGGGACGTAAAGACGACCAGCAGGAGAATTTCCAGGAGCTTGGTGTTGAAGCTGTTTTAACTGGGTAAATAAATCTTGTGTGAGGCCTGCCCCAATGACTGAAGATGGAAGTATGGGAGTAACAGGACTGTTATCATGAACCGGAAGAAAACTGCGTGACAGAGCATCTGCCTTGGTATTCTTGGAACCTGGCCTGAAAGTAATAATAAACTTGAAACGAGTAAAGAACAAAGCCCAATGAGCCTGCCGGGCATTCAGCCGCTTAGCTGATTCGATGTATTGCAGATTCTTATGGTCAGTCAATACTGAAATGGTATGTGTTGCTCCCTCCAGCCAATGCCTCCACTCCTCGAAAGCCCATTTTATTGCCAGTAGTTCCCGGTTACCAACGTCATTGTTGGATTCAGCGGAGGAGAATTTCCTAGACATAAAGGCACAAGGATGTAGTTCCTGAGACTCTGGATCCTTTTGAGATAGTATAGCCCCTACTCCAACCTCCGAGGCATCAACCTCCACAACGAAGGGCAATCCTGGATTGGGATGTCTAAGGACTGGAGCCGAGACAAAAGCTTGTTTCAAGGCCCGAAAGGACAACTCCGCTTCACGCGACCAGTTGGTAGGATCCGCTCCTTTCTTTGTCAGGGCCACAATGGGAGCAACCAGGTCGGAGAAGGAATGAATGAACCTCCTGTAATAATTTGCAAACCCTAAAAAGCGCTGAATTGCTTTTAAATTGGTGGGTTGCGCCCAACTAAGGATGGCCTGAAGCTTCTTTGGTTCCATGAAAAATCCCCGAGGGGAAATAATGTATCCTAAAAAAGATACCTCCGTGACATGAAACTCGCATTTCTCCAGTTTGGCATATAGATGATTCTCACGTAACTTTTGAAGAACCTGACGCACCTGGGTAACATGTTGTTCAATAGAGTCAGAATAAATCAGGATGTCGTCTAAGTAAACGACCACGAATTTCCCTAGGAAGTCACGGAGGACATCGTTAAGGAGGTCCTGGAAAACTGTTGGAGCGTTAGACAAGCCGAACGGCATCACTAGGTACTCGTAGTGATCCGACTGAGTACTGAAGGCTGTCTTCCACTCATCTCCGGACCTGATTCGGATGAGGTTATACGCTCCTCTTAGATCGATTTTGGAGAAAATCACAGCCGAACGCAGCTGATCAAAGAGGACAGAAATCAGCGGCAGAGGATAAGTATTTTTAACTGAGATTTTATTTAAGGCTCTATAGTCAATGCAAGGTCTGAGCGAGCCATCCTTTTTCTCCACAAAGAAGAAGCCTGCACTTAAAGGAGATTTAGATGACCTAATAAATCCTTTCCCTAGGCTCTCTTTAACATAGTCATTCATGGCCGCAGTTTCTGGCCCGGATAAAGCATATAACCTTCCCTTTGGCAATGCGGCACCAGGAATTAGCTCAATGGCGCAATCATAAGGCCGATGGGGAGGCAGAATGTCTGCATTGCCCTTGGAGAACACATCAGCAAACTCCTGGTACTCCACGGGAATGAGTTCAGGAATTGCAGCAGCTATTCTGACTGGAAACGAAATACATTCCTTATCACAGAAGGCACCCCATTGAGAAATCTCCCCTGACCGCCAATCAATGGTGGGATTGTGAAAGGCCAGCCAAGGGTGACCCAGAACCACTGGAACTGCTGGGCAATGGGTAAGGAAGAACTCGATCTTTTCAGAATGAAGAGCTCCTACCGTAAGTAGTACAGGGGGTGTACAGAGGGAAATAACCCCATTGGACAGTGGACTCCCATCTAAACCATGCATGGTGACACTCCTACCCAAAGATAACTGAGGAATGCCTAAGGCCTTGGCCCAAGTTAAATCCATAAAGTTTCCTGCGGCTCCACTGTCGACAAAAGCCGACACCAAGGAACTGAGGCTGCCAAAGGAAACCTTAGCTGGGACTAAAAGGGAGTTATGCGAGGAGATAAGCTGCAAACCTAGGTGAACCCCCTCACAATTCACCTGGTCAAGGCGTTTCCCGACTTATTCGGACAATTACGAGCAAAATGTCCCTTACCCCCACAGTACAAACAAAGACCAGAGTTTTGCCTTCTGGCTCTCTCTTCAGGAGACAACCGGGAGAGACCCATCTGCATGGGCTCCTCTATGTCCTCAGGGATGGAATATACACACGGAGACGACCTGACCGATGCTCCTTTTTCAGCCTTCCGCTCTCTGAGACGACGATCAATCTTAATAGAAAGCTCCATGAGTTTATCGAGAGTCTCAGGAGTGGGATACTGGAGGAGACTGTCTTTAATAGATTCTGATAAGCCGAGGCGAAACTGACTGCGCAGGGCTGGGTCATTCCAGACACAGTCGTTCGACCACTGGCGAAACTCCGTACAATAAACCTCTGCAGGATTCCTACCCTGTCTGAGAGCACGCAACTGACCTTCAGCGGATGCCTCTCTATCAGGGTCGTCATATAACAGTCCTAAAGACCCAAAAAAAAGCGTCTCCTGACAACAACACCGGATCATCTGCTTTTAAACCAAATGCCCAAGTCTGGGGATCCCCCTGGAGCAAAGAAATAATAATCCCGACCCGCTGAGATTCAGTACCCGAGGAGATCGGTCTTAAACGAAAATAAAGTTTACAGGATTCTTTCAAATTAAAAAACTCTTTTCTATCCCCAGAAAAACGGTCAGGCAAATGCATTTTTGGTTCAGGAACTACGCTCGGGGAAGTTCGTAAAAGATCTTCCTGCGACTTCACCCGAAGGGAAAGATCCTGAACCATCTGAGTAAGTTCTTGAATCTGACTGACTAAGAGCTGACCAGGATTTGATCCTAACCCTGTTGGATTCATGAGGCCGACAATTTCTTACAAAAACTGAATAAGAAAAAATTAAACTCCGTTTAATTTTAAGTTTTGGTATGGCCGGTAATAATGTTATGATTCCAGCACTCCTGACCGGAGGAGATTTTATGACAAGGACCAGAGCGCTGGAATGGAATGCAGGTAACGGGAGCAGGGAAGACTAGTTGCCCCTGGCGCCCTAACTCTATTGTCTCACCCGTGCTATCGGAAATCCTCTGCGAGACTATGGTTTCTTGAGCCCCTGGCAGCCACATTTGAAGGGCGGATTATGTCTGCCCAACTCCGGTGCCCCCCGGTCTTAGTGAGAGACAAAGGGAAATCCGAGGCAGGATGATAACAAGAGGACCTCTGACTGACAACAGGCCAGGGGCAACAAGCTAACTAACAAAAACAGAAGTATGTGCGGAAACCCGCCAGGGAAAAGGACAACCAAAATCCACTTGTCCAATACTCCTACCCAGCACCGCCGGATACCAGAGTGGACCTGTGGAAGCGGAACCCTCCGCAAAATGCTCCAAAACACAAATAATAAATAATAAAGCGGACAAGCCGCAACACACGGCAAGGCCGCGACTCACGAACACCACTGGATGTTATATGGTGATTAGTCAGGACTCCAGGAATAAGATGACAAACTTCCGACCGGATACAGCAAGACTGGAACAGACTCTCAGCAAACAGAAACAGCATGCAGGAAGCTATTACCGGCGTCTGTGAGAAGCCCTGGGAGTGTATTTAACAAGGAGTCCTCCAATCAGCTGCCAAAAGGCTGATTAGAATAAATGCCGTGCAGCTGCCTTGCTGCATGGCCAGAGAGCAGGAGAATACATTAACTCTTAAAGCCTAGCAACGGGGAACACGGTCCGCCAGTGGCGCCCCCGTTGCTAGGGTCCGTGCGGCTCAGCGCGCCCGGCGTCCAGCGTTGCCAGGGAGCCGGCGGCTGTCCGCGTACGGCGTCCCTGGTTGCTAGGCGCCGGGCCGCACCGACGAGCGGACCCCGGCGCCTAACATGCACTCATGTACAATCTGTTATTTCTCTCCGTCTGTGTATCAAGCAGCATTATCAAGGTTGTGTCCAGCGAACTTCTCACTGTACTGCATTTACTCTTGCCCAGCCTCCAATAGTTGCCTTGTCCATACATAAGACCTGGGGGCTTCTGAGTATGGGGTGGACCTAATTCACCCTGGAAAGGCGACTGCTAAAGGTGTAGCCTAGCATCGCAGGAGGCTAAAAGACTGCTGGGCAAGGGTAATTGCGTGAGCATCACAAAGTACCACCTGGTAACCAGTAGCGGATCTTGCCACGGGCAAGCAGGACTTTTGCCCGGGGCGCCGCCTTCCGGAGGGTGCCGCCGCTGCATGGCATGATCTGCTACTATTTGGCAGTGCCCCCCGCTGTGTCACCCGCTGTGAAGGGAACTAGACGCTAACTGTCTAGTTTCCCTTTGTGGAGAGGACCTTTGCTGTGCGGTGCGCAATGACGTAATTGCGCACCGCACAGCATTGTGGGACTGGCACAGACGCTAGGGGTCATAATTGACCTTTAGTGTCTATCTAAGCTGTGCTATGGGAGAGACGTCATGACGTCTCTCCCATAGATCCGAGGAGAGGAGCGGCGCCGGCGGAGGTCTGCAGCAGTCGGGAATCAGGAGCGGGGATAGTAAGTATTCAATTTTTTTGTAAGCGGCGCTACTGTACAGGGGGCACAAATGGGGGCACAACTCTACATGGGGGCATAACTGACCACGCCCCTGTATGAAGCCACACCCATATTTTCCACCTGGGGTGCCACAAGGGCTAGAACCGGCCCCGCTGGTAACCCACATAACTGTGTAGTCCACGTAACACATATTACTTACTATGTGAGAATGTCCCCTGAACCACAGTATCTGTTTCCAAATGTTAAAGCCTATTAAAACCAAAAACATTATACAGCCCTCATAAGTGTATTGTTCATGCATTTATACATGCATTCCCATAATTCTCCAACTGTGCACAGTGCACTGAATATGCTGTAACATGGTTTAGCCTTTTACTTGATTGCCCCTTTAAAAAAAAAACCTCCGAGTTCAACCGGGAAGCCGCACCGCCTGCCATGTCGGACTTCATTACAACCAGCCTGACGTCTCTTGGCACAGGTGCATCTTGATGCTAATGACGCTTTTGATCTTCAAACATTTGCAGTATCCTAATACAGTGCATTTACGTCACTGTGCATATTTGGCCGAACCAGTGGCGCACCATTAAAACTTGCACCATCTCTATGGAAAGTGCAGTTCCTCCTGTGTGAGTAGCTGTGCATCTTTCAGCAATAAGCATGCAACATGCCTGCGTCGACTACTCCCCCCACCCTCCCCCGTTACCACCCCGGAATACCCACTAAAATTCTGCATCCAATTCAGTACCATGTCTCTCTGTGCAGACAATAAGGACGCATACCGTACGCTGTGCAACTTGGACCTTCTGCCCCCTGTTATTCTACACACAGGATAGGGTTAGTCGATGTTCCACTATACTTATATAATAAGTTACCTGGAAGTAATTTTTCTCTGATTTTGTTTAAAAAGTTTATTGATAAAATACAGATCTGCATAGTCTATTTCACTGACTACTATGAAGATGATTTGTATAATCCCTGTGTGTTCTATAAGTTCTCCTATTTGTCTTTATTTCATATTTTCAGTGAAACCCCAGCTACCAGCCCCTATACAGCTGTCCCTGTGTGACTCCGGGGATGTCCTGTGCTCTGTCACTCTGGAGAAGTTTTATCCCAGGGATATCCGGATAACCTGGAGCTGCGGCGTTGGACATTACCAGGAGCTGGGAACCGCTACAGACAGAATTATAAAACATACTGACTACACGTTTAATGCTGGAAGTGACTGCAGAGTCTCCGGACATCTCTTCAGGGATCCAGGATTCAGAGTCCGTGTGACGTGGAGACATGAGTCTATGGATGGGGCGGAGTCCCGGGAAGTGTCTGTAACAGGTGACATCACTGAGAATGGTGGATTCTGCTTTATTAATGTCTATTTACTCTTCACACTGTCTCCCATTACACCTCTCTGTGTTACAGACCTTCCTTGGCTCCCAGTGATGGATGACATCATAAAGCCGCCATTAGTACAGGGAACAGAGGCCAAACTGCAGTGCAGAATCTGGGGGTACTACCCGGGTGACCTGGGGGTGACGTGGATGAGGAGAGAAGCTGGAAAGCAGGAACTGTATGAGGTGTCTCCCAGTGACAGATACAAGATCCCAGTAATGGAGATCACACAGGAGCCTGATAAGACTTACACCTGCACAGCCAGCCTGATTGTAGCCGTGTCAGCGGTAACGGAACACGGGTCAGAATTCATCTGCCGGGTGACACACCCCACTCTGGTGACCCCACTGGAGAAGAGGACGGGAGAGATCAGGGTGACAGGTGAGTGTATTATTGAACCTATTAATGTACTAGTAGAGGGACCCCTCATATGCTGGGACCCCGTCAGTCTACCATTGTACCCGGGTTGGAGCACATGTGTCTCAAGTGTGCCAGGGAGGGGGCGTGTCCAGCGTGTGGAGGTAATTTAATGGAAAATAGAAACAAAACACTAGGGGCAGTACCGAACTGTGGCATGGAGGGTTAGATATATTCCAAGCCACTACAATAATTCCACTCATCCACAGTATTGAGAGTATTAAATAAATACAGCTTACCTTTGTGGTGGTATCTGCAATGGGGAACCCCTAAAGAAGTTGATCCTCCCTGGGCAGACAGTGTCTTCAGTCAATAATCACTATTCATGTTACAGAGCACATGGTCCAGAAGATACCTGTTTATGTAGGAATATAACCATACAACCAGGCTCCTCCACCTGTGTCTCTCTAGTCTTCTACTCCATGTCTTTCCAGCCTCCTACCCCTGTCATTGCAGCCTTCTGTCCTTCAGCCTCCTGCCCCATCACTCCAGCCTCATGTCCCCTGTGTCTTTTCAACATCCAGGTCACTCCAGCCTCCCTTATTTCCAGCCACGTGCCCAGTGTCACTCCAACCTCCTGACACTCCAGCCTCCTGCCCCCTGTCACTCGAGCCTCCTACCCCGTGTCTCTGCTGCATCCTGCCCCGTCTTTCCAGCCTAATGCATTGTCACACAAGCCCACTGTCTTTTCAGCATCCAGCCCTGTCACTCCAGCCCCATCTCTTCAGCCTCCTGCCTTGTCACTCCAGCCCCATCTCTTCAGCCTCCTGCCTTGTCACTCCAGCCCCATCTCTTCAGCCTCCTGCCCTGTTACTCCAGCTCCATCTCTTCAGCCTCCTGCCCTGTTACTCCAGCCCCCTGTCACTCCATTCTCCAGTGTTACCGCAACAGCCAACCACCTCCCAAGTCATCTCGGACTTCAGCCTGCACGTTCCCCTTCCTGTCTCTCTTCCTTTCAGTGGCATGATGTAGATAAAGATAACACGGTATGTGCGTATGCGCGTATCGGAGGTCCCACCTCCATGGAGATCCGCTGGGTCCTAGTGCCCGGTGGCTGTTGGCTGCAAATACACTACACACAGATGCAGTGCTGAAGGGGTGACCTCAGCTACAGCACCATTGCCAATCAAATGCCACCACCTAGGCAATTACTATACCCCTGCATGCTGCGCTAAGTCCATTCCCATCCCTTCCTCATCGCAGCTTAGGATGTCTGGGTCAATGCGGAGTAGTATTGGTGTCTTTTTGCTATATCTGGCTGGTGTGCAGGGCGGCAATAGGGGGCGTGGCTTCGCACAGGGGCGTAGTCATTTACGCCCCCTGTACAGACTGAAATGATGTGCGGTGCGCGATGACATCATCGCGCACCGCACAGCAAAGGTCCTCTCCACGAATAGAAACTAGACGCGTAGCGTCTGGTTGCGTCTAGATTCTCTTCGCACTAAGGACCTTTCCTATAACCCCCTGGGTCCATGTCACAATCTAGTTGTAATAGAAAAGTGTGGCGAGCGAAGCGGAGCGGAGCGAGACACCGAGCCCGATGCGTGGCGAGTGAAGCGAGCCCACAAGGGTCCACGGTTGTGTCTATGTTGCCTTCGTGCAAAGGACCTGGACGTGACAAAACGAGTGGGCAAGAGACAACTTCCGCCCTTACAGCTCCTAAATGTTTTGTTCATTCTCCGTTGGTTTGGGGTATTTTTTTTTTTTTTCTATGCAGCATTGGACCCTTGTGGGCTCGCTTCACTCGGCACGCATCGGGCTCGGTGTCTCGCTCCGCTCCGCTTCGCTCGCCTCACTTTTATATTACAAATAGATTGTGACATGGACCCAGGGGGTTATGGGAAAGGTCCTTAGCGCGAAGAGAATCTAGACGCAACCGATCCGCTACTGCTGGAGTGCACCAGTTTAAAAAAAATAACAACACAGTTTTCCTTTTCATTTAATTAAGAATATCTGTGTCTCCTTATAAATACAAATGTAGTGTATATCTGTGCCCGATTATTAATTTATTAATTTATGTGCCTCTTTATTTTTAAAATTAATATCTGTGTTCCCTTATTTATAATAATGTTTCCGCTTCTTTAGCAATAATAACATCTTTGCCCCCTTATTAATTAATAGTAATATCTTTACGAGAACGGTATGGGAACCCGGCGGTCAGGTGGGATCCCATACCGATTTCGTACAGATATTACGGGAACTCGACAGCCAAAATCCCGGCAGCGAGTGCAGCGTGTCCCCTCTTGGGCTCGCTGCGCTTGTCATGCTTCGGTACCGGTTTCCCCTCAGGTGGTGGCATGGACCACCACCCACGTGGGAATACAGGGCTTGTATTGGGCTAAACACCGCCGGCCGGCCCAGCAACTGCCTCTGCCTTTCAATCAGGCAGATGCGATCATAGGGCTGAGGCGGTCGTCGGCTGTCTGCCATGAGCCAGCGCACTGCGGCGCCGGCGCATATGCAGTTCAGACCTGATCGGCTGCTCTGCATTTTCGCACAGCAGCTATCAGGTCTGAATTAGGCCCCTGGACCCCTAGCTACCGCAGTCAGTCTCCCCTCCTTCCGGTCACCGAAACACCACCAGACTCCGTGTGGAGGGGGCGTGGCTAAATGACAATCCAACTGATAAAGATAACTTGATATTTTCAGTGAAGTCTATACTGAACAGATGATGTGATTTTTATTTTTATATATACTGTATGTATATATATATATATATATATATTTAATGATTTGAAGCAACTAATGAGCGTGTTCAAAATAATACAATGTTTGTTTTATTATAGAATGAACCAACCTAAATTGAGTTATGCCTGTAATTTCAAACATGGCTTGGATTCTACTACAGAAAGGTGAAAGTGCACATGCCTTAATCATGAGATGGAGAACCATACATGGACATTGAACACTCGTTACAAGAGTTTCATATTCCGCACAATGGACAATTCATAATACTGTAGGTTGGTTACAACATCTGCACTGACCAGCATCCAGGGGTGAGGCTAGTCTTAGATCTTTGAGGGCATGGACTCAGCTTGGTGGTTAGTCTTGGCTTGAGTGAATACAGACCTCAACATTGTACAAACTTAAAAATGTTCTGGGGAGGGCAAAATGCATTTTTTTTTCTACTGTTACATTTTGGTGCAGCGCTTGCTGCATTTATTCTGTGCTTCTGTGGTGTTCTCTCGTTTAAATAGAGCATGCAGGCGCCACTGTCTTAAGACTCTAAGGTAAGCATCAGACCCTCCAACATGAGGTGCCCCACTAGGTACAAAATGCTCTGTTCCTGGACTTCCCTCTTAATGTATGATTGCCATCACCTGTGCTGAATTTGTTATATGATAAGAAAGCTGTTTCTTCACAGGTGATGGCAATAATGAATTAAGAGGGTAGTCCAGAAACAGAGCATTTTGTACCTGGTGGGGCGGTTCATGTTGGAGGGTATGAAGCATTGGTGCCTGCACTACACTACCTCACCCACCGCAGAGCATTGCAGTGATCGCCACACAATACAGAGAGCATCAGTGACTGACTCAATACAGAGAGCTTCAGTGACTGACTCAATACAGAGAGCTTCAGTGACCACCACAATATACAGAGAGCATCAGTTACTACAATACCATATAGAGAGCAGAGCATCAGTGACCGCCATACAATACAGAAAGCATCAGTGACTATCATAGAATACAGACGGCATCAGTGACTACACTAGAATACAGAAGGTATCAGTAACCACCATACAATACAGAGAGCATCAATGAACGCCACACAATACAGAATGCATTAGTGACAATCACACAGTACAGAGAGCATCAGTGGCCACCATGTAATACAGAGAGCATCAGCGACTTCCACACGCCGCACAGAGCATTCTAGTGATATGTTATTGAGCGCCACAAAAGGTCATTCAAATTGATGTAGCCAGGAATTTGGATACAAAATAAAGAATAATGGGAGACATGGCACTCCCTTACATGCCCAGAGCTGGCCATAGGCATAGGCAAACTAGGCAATTGCCTAGGGCATTTGATATGCCTAGGGGCATCAGCAGCTTCTGCTGATTAAAATATGTGGCATGCCTATATTCTGTGTGTAGCATTTCATATGCAGATACAGCCACAGTCTCACACAGTATATAGGCATGCTGCATATCATTTTAATCAACAGAAGCGTCTAATGTGAATAAAGAGCAATAGCGTGTGGTGTAATGTGAATAAGGATCAATTCAGTGTGATGTAATGTGAATAAGGGGCTCTACTGTGAGGAGTAACGTGTATAAGGTAAAGTAATAATATTGTGGGATGTAATATGAAAAAGTATCTCATGATCAAATGTGAATAAAGTTACACTACTTTGTGGCGTAATTGGAATTGGGGTTACTATTGTGTGGCCATGCCCCCTGCCAGCAAAAACACACCCCTTTTTGGGCTGTGCGCCAAATGTGAGAACTGTTCCTATTTAAAATATAGGGGGTACAAACACCAAAATAAGAACTGCTATGGGTGAGGGGTGATGGTGCTGGGAAAGAGGTGCAAGGTCAGAGGCGGAACCAGCGGTGGTGCTAGGGGGCACCAGCCAAAATCTTGCCTAGGGCATCATATTGGTTAGGGCCGGCTCTGTACATGCCCCATCAGCACCTCTAACTGTTCCCCTGTCACCATTGCATAATATTCATTTGAAGGAGTGCCCATTGACACATTGGATTTTTTGATAAACATTTAATTGAGTGAATGAGCTTGCATTGTTTAATGAATTCATAATATAATTTTGTATTACACTCCTAACCTGTGGCAGCTCTTTGTATGTCTTGCTGGGGGGGGGGGGGGGGGGGGCTGATTGCACCACCTCCCTTCCCTCCCGGTGATTAATGGCTGATATCACCGGTAGGCAGGGCTTAAATCAAGTGGGGGTGGAGTCTAAATTTTGGGTACTACATGCTGGCTTCTAGGGATTTCATCGGCTGCAGCCCCTAGAAGCCAGATATGCCTGCCGTAATAGTAGGGGAGACACAACTCCCCCCTAGGGAGACATACCACCACCCCTGGCACTGGCTGTGATTAGCAGGGAGCGCTTCCAATGATAAGTCCCTTAGGATGGCAGATTTTAATGGAGGGGGAGGGGGGAAATACAGTCCTGCAGCCCCCAGGTAAAATCCACCGCGGGTGGAGGAGGGGCGGGGGAAGGGGGTGCCGATGGCAGGGGAGGGGGTCTAGAGTCACCGCGGATGGGGGAGGGGCGGGTGTGGTCATGCCGCGGGTGGGGGAGGGGCAGGGGTGCCACAGATGTGGGAGGGGGCCCTGAGGTGCTGCGAGTGGGGGAGGGGCAGATAATGCTTCTCCTGCTTCTCCTCCTGGAAGCAGCTAAGCTACGTACCTTTGCTGGTGCTCCCTGCAGCAGACGGTGAAGGTTCCTGTGCCCAGGCCAGGCACCGCAGCTTCCCGCCGATGGCGAGTCTCTCTGCAGCCGAGTGGAGTCCAGGAAACACACAGCAGCCAAAGGGCGGAGCCTACCATGTAACCTATGTGGGAGGGCGTTTCTCGACCAATCAGCTGTGGCCTGGGTGTGATAGACCTGCCGCTAACCCAATGAGAGCTCCTAGCCACGCCCAGCATTAGGAAATGAGTCACAGATCTGGGCATATATATATATATATATATATATATATATATAGTGAAGTACAGCCCGGCGCTCCTCTGGAATCTCAGGTGCCCCGGTGCCCTCAGCGGTTAATTGATGATGTAGAGAAGGAAAACTGCGACACTCAAGGTCTTGTGGTAACGATGTGTATTAGAGAAATCACAGCATAATAGCCTAATACACATCGTTACCACAAGACCTTGAGTGCCGCAGTTTTCCTTCTCTACATCATTATATATATATATTGTATGTTTTTCTTGAAGATATATTGAAAACATAGGGATACAGAAATAAATTATTGGAGTAACAAAGACAGCAGAATGACAATGAAGAATAACAAGAATTTGTTAAATGCAAACAAGACAAAAGTCTCATTCGCTACATAAGCATCTAAGATCGTACAAAACGACCTATAATATAAAGAAAGATTGTGTATGTGTATGTGTGTGTGTGTATGTTTTTATATATATATATATATATATATATATATATATATATCAGAATTAAAATAAAGAAGGAATAGGAACACAGAGAAAGGATTTACTGGGAGAGATCATACCATAATGTAGAAAAGGCATCAATAAAGGATTCCCAAAGAGAGAAAAAACATTTCAATTCTTTGTTTTTTACTATATGTGTTTTAGTGGTATGTTGTACTTATTGTCTAGTAAATAAATAGTTTATTTATTTATTTTAATCAATCCACGGTTGTTTATTATTATTGGGGAAACATTAACCAGCACCAGTATATTCTTTCATTTTTCATTGTTCTTGGGACTGACAATCCCTTATTGGCAGCAGTGACAGCGCGCCTGGGGTTTTGTATGAACGTCACCAAACAGCCCAGGACTTGACCAATAGTATGGTTTATCGAGCAGCAGTGCATTTGTATAGCTATAATCACAGTTACATGCGCTCAGTATCATACATACGCTCAGTAGTATCATACATACGCTCAGTATCTGGATGGAACGGAGACAGTGATGTATGTGCTAGCGGTATGAATACTGGTGACGGTTATCTCTGGAATATAGCAGGGTCTTTGAGAGCTAAGTGGAAGACATCTGTGGCACTTTAACATAGTGACAAGATGGCACTGCACGTGTGCAGAAGACCAAACGTTGGCCATCTTGCTAAAGGATATCTGCATCTCCAAAATAGCATCATAGGCTACACGCTCTACATATTTCAACACCCGCCCTCGCTGCAACCTTGTCCATGTTACACAAACAATTGTATTCTTAGCAGTGTGGCTGTATAGACATCTTTTCGTATGGGCTCAATGGGGAGTTGCCCAAGTGCCCCAGGATTATAGGCTGAAAGCTAAGGTTCTCCTTTTTGTGTGGGTACCAGATTTTTGAAATCGGCCCTGGGGAACCAGGGATATCCAACTTCAAAGCAGTGGTCACCATCTGAGCCTGTTAATTGCTCTTCCCAGCCAGATATCTTGGGTTCTGTCTAATGTATAGTTTTTCTGAGGGTATAATCCAAAACCTGAGACTCTCCCCTTTTGGTGGACACTGGCAGCTTGTCTGTACTATGCCCAGAACCATAGATATCAGCCTTCCAGCAGATGGTCCCTGCTCCAGCTCCACACGCCTGATATGCAGGTTTATAATTGTGTTGGTGGATTGCTCTGGCTCCTGAATTCTGATCCCCAAGTCCTCAGTACCTCCTCAGAGGTGGGACTCTCTAGTTTCTTATCCCATTGAAAGCTAAGAAATCTACTTCCAGGAACTGTAGATATCTGCAGTCAAGTAAGCTGCCCTCCTACTGGAAAATGATGAATATTAAGCCCACTCCACTATCCTCCCCTCCCCTGCGTATTAAACATCCCCTACCACCTTGGAAGTCATGTACCGGGGCTCCTTTATTCAGCCCAATGCCCCCTTCTACAGTTTAGTGTCCTCCCTCCCACCCCATCTCCCACCATCTGTGCAGTAAAGGAGTAATTAGCAGAAATTACTGCTCCAGGTGTTACATGCTGAGCAGATGATAAAACACCCCCTACCGCCCACTGCACATCAAAGCTGCCACTGATGGCACCACCCACCCCTACCACTGGTGGATTGGTAGGGGCCCCATAGCATTGCTTTGCCCAGGGGCCTACACTGCTGTTAAGACGGCTCGGTGTGGCTGTAGTTAGTTTGCATACAAACATTCCACCTATGAAGGGAAAACAGGTAGTAAGGTGCTTACTAATTAACAACATCCACGATTAAGGTTGGGATCTGGAATGGTTTCTTGTATTATTAGAAAAAACATTAACGAGGCATTTCTTCTATTTTGATGGTGGATACTACTTACAACTATTGGGATGCACCATGGGGTCGAAGGTGGTCGCAGCATTCGTCAATGCTCATATGTTCACCGTGGAACAAGAAATATTTCTACAAAATCTGAGATTTGCCAGTGGGATGATCATTTTCACCAGCTATATAAAGTATCTGCTATTGATATGGTCGGCCACCATAAAAGATCTTGAGAATGACATGGCGATTGCCAATACTATGGATGAAACCATCAAATTCACATTTGAATGTAGTACTACTGTACACCTGTCCATTATTTGGATGTCTTCATCACCAAATATGAGTCATATTTGAAAACAGATTTGTACCAGAAGCCTACTAATAAGAACACCCATCTCCATGCCAGGAGTCATCAACCAAGGGCGATGAAGAAAGGGTTGCCTTTCTCACAGTATTTATTAGTAACACTGCAGATGTAGAAAAGGAGATTGACTTTATGGCTGTAAAGTTTTTATAGAGGGGCTACGAGTACGACCAAGATGATCTGGAGACGGTGAAAATGAAGGACCTCTCCATTACATGAGAGCAATGTTTGAAACCAAGGGAGTAAGCTCCATGTTAGATGATCCTATTTGTAAGTGAACTGTAACTCCAAATTTGTTATCTACATTATAAAATGTCCATATATTCAGGGAACGAGCTGCATAGCACAGATCGGCTATGGGCCTAGCACTTGAGGTAAATAATGAAGAGCAGCCCGTAGCGAGCCACTTCTCTGGCTATGCTGCAGTACAAACTAATTGATCTTGCCCCCCCCCCCCATGATAAGGGGTGGGGATAGAAGTAAAAAGTTGCTTTAATTATAAGCAAAATTGATTTCTGTCAATATATATGTTTACTTTGTGTTCTTGAACAATTTTTTTGTATCAAACTCCTCATTACTCTTATTCGTTATTAATTAAATGTTAAGTTTTAATAAACTTATTTCAAATTTCTAAAGCGTGCCCCAACACAGAGTCTTTCTTTTTTCTTCTCTTTGCTTAACCATTACTGACTCTGGGAGCACCACCAACTCAAATAATTATTTAGATGTCTTCATTAAGAATCTTTAAATTTAAACTTAAGGCCCATACACACTTGACGATGCACACATCGTTAACGACTTCCCTTGAACTTCCCTTGAACAGCTGAGCAAACCACATGAGCATACACACTACCAACGACGAAAGACGAAAGATGAAAGACCAAAGACGAAAGATGAAAGACCAAAGACCAAAGACCATAGACCATTCATCGTTAAAGCATCCAAGCTGAACAGTTTATTAAAATAATGAGCTGGTGAACAGTGGCTTGGTCGTTGGTCGTTGGTCTTTCACACCATACACATTCAACGTCGTCTCTGGTCGGTAACGACCATAGTGGAAATTGAGCATACATGCTCCACAGATGAACGATGGACGTTAACGTCCCGCGGGGCCGCGCATCGTTGGTCGTTGGATGCATACACACTTGACGATATAATGAACGACGTCGTTCATGAGGGCTGAAATGAACGACATCGTTCATTTTATCGTCAAGTGTGTATGGGCCTTTAGTATCGTTGGTCATTCCCTGAACAGTTTTCTACAATCTGTGTATTAATCTATGTTCATCATTACCACATTTTTCCTGTGCGGAACCAAACCAAATTTCTGTTAACTCTGTAACCCCTGCTGATTAAATCTTCAGTTTCAGGCTCCAGCACGGTTTATATACCAATACTGTTTTCTAATAATTAATGCTATTCTGCTAATAGATTTTTTCTTTTTGATACTTCTGAATGTTCATTAAGCACATTTTTTATTTAACATACACTAACTTTATACGTGATTCATAATTCAGGACACTAGGAACTAGCTGCCAACACTTATCCTAAAATGGCAACATTTAGCTTGAGAAATGAACTGACGAGTAGACCTGAAAATCTTGACGATATATTTGACAATATCTCAGAAGCACCATCCGGTAACAAAGGATGGGAATCTGATTTGTACAAATTAAGATCCTGTCTACAAAAAAGACTACGATCATCTTGGGACATAAAAACGATGGAAAGTTATAATAAAAATAAAATTACGCCACGGGGTTTGAGACCCAACATATTTCCCACTTTCCAGTTAATTACTGAAAGTCTGACAGCAGAATGGGAAGGTATACTCCTGAAATGCTCACAAGACCTTATGGCTGTGTTACTTAAACATAACCATCTGGTACTTAATGACTGTGAGAAAGAAATAGAAGAACTCACTAAAAATTTGGAGGAATGGGAAAAAAATGCTAAATTCCAAGAAACTTTTGAAAAAATTAAAAAAGATCTAGAACCCTATGAACAAAGGATTACAGATAGAAAAAAACACAAATTCATTCGGGACATGAAAGACTTCAAGACTGGTAATGTCTTTCACTGGAAGCATACGAATACACGCAGGGAATACTCCAAATTCCAGGACAGGTATTCCTCATCAGAAGCAGAATCATCCGGAGGAGAAGACCCCTCAGACTCAGGCGATAGGGAGATTGATCGATATAACTTTCGAGACGAACCCAGTGCTAACACATCAGCCCATTTTTTAGGGGCAGGCAGGGGTGGAGGAAGACCCAAGTTCCGACAAAGAGGAAGACGAGGAGGGGGAGCAAAAAATCAGCGAGACCAGACAGATTGGCTGCAACCGGGACCACCGAGATACCCTGTCAGAACCAACCGGAGGAAATAACTGATCATCTTAAAGTTATCAACCTATCCAATAGAATCTTAACGGATGATCACATCAAAATATTCACTAAGGGACTCTCCTTCTCACCTTCCCAACATCTAAATCGTTTCGCATGGGAAAAAGATTTGAAACTCTTTGGACGTAAACTACTCTTAAGGAAATTCTTCGCTTCTCGAACTTTGTCGCCAATTAATCCGGATTCAGACGCTACCTCCTTCTCTCAATCTTTGACTGCTGAAGATTTAGAAGCCATTAGCATTCTGGAGGAACTGCAAGAGCCCAACCAAGATCCTACAATTCAACAGTCCAGACCTAAATGCAAGAATAAGTCGACCTTTTTTCCTCCCGAACACCTCTCAGCTGAAATAAAGATTTTTCAAGAACTTGTCTCCAGAGATCTAGACAAAATATATCTACAATCTAGGAAAAACCCCAATTATGGAGACAATCTTAATACTACAGAACGCAAAACCTTACGGGAGATACAATCCTGGACCGACATAATAATCAAACCTTCTGATAAAGGAGGAAATTTAGTACTCTGGCCGAAAGTAATGTATACTACTGAGGCCATGAGACAACTAGGAGATTCACAATGCTATAAACGCATACTTTTTGACCCTACGGACAACTTCAGGATTGCCCTTAACAGGATTTTGGACCGGGCTCACTCTATGGGCACTCTTACCAAAGAAGAGAAGATCTACCTTACAACTGACAAACCTAAAACTCCCACCCTCTACCTATTGCCGAAAATACATAAAAATATCAATGTCCCTCCGGGGCGCCCTATTGTATCTGGGCAAGGGGGCTTACTCGAAAAACCTAGTGTTTTTTTGGATCTACACCTGCGACAACATGTGCTCAATCTTCCCTCATACATAAGGGATACCACCGATGTACTTCAAAAACTACATGACATCAAACTGGACACCCACCACCTTTTGGTTACCCTCGATGTTGAATCTTTATACACTAGCATCAATCACCAGGTGGGCATACAAGCTGTGCAGTACTTCCTCGGTATGGCCGATAACAGCGATTTTCACAATTTTCTGATTGAACTTCTGGAATTTGTACTCACTCGCAACTATTTCACCTTCAATTACCACTTTTTCCTTCAGATCCGGGGCACTGCTATGGGTGCCGCTTGTGCCCCTACTTACGCCAACCTTTATTTAGGCTGGTGGGAAAGAGAAATTGTCATGCACCCTGATAATGACAAATTCACTCAACATATCTTAGCTTGGTGGCGTTACATAGACGACATTATCCTGATCTGGGAAGGTGATGAGAAATTACTACTATCCTTTATTGCAGCATTAAACTGCAACAATATCAATCTCAAGCTTACATACCACATTAGCACCAATCAAGTATCCTTTCTGGATCTCAATATATACAAAACTCCGGATGGCCTCATACAAACCGAACTGTATCGAAAGACCACTGCCACCAGTAGCCTTCTCCATCAAACCAGTTCTCATTTTCCACCTACCATCACCAATATCCCCAAAGGGGAGTTTTTGCGCCTTAAAAGGAACTGCTCAGATCCCAATACCTTCAGATTGAAGAGTAATGAACTCACCTCAAGACTACTGGAACGAGGCTACAGCCATCGCTCTATCAAAAGAGCTAGATGGCACTGCAATCAAATACCGAGGGATACCTTGATTTTCCCTAACAAGGAAAGTACGAATTCATCCACACAAAACAATACTCTAAGATTTGTGGGCACTTTCTGTAAGGAGTGGAAATTGATTAAAGAATCTATTGACAAACATTGGTCAATTCTACACTTGGATGAGGATCTTTCTAAGACTATTGGACAGAAGGTATCCATGAGCTGGAGACGTTCCAGAAATCTCAAGGACAGACTAACGAGTAGCCACTATACCAAGAATCCAAAGAAAATCACCACTCTCAAAGGCTCTTTTCCTTGCGGAAATTGTAAAGCATGTTCTCATATGACCAAAATGTCCACTATACGGGACCGTTATAACAACCTACTAACCATCGAACAATTTATCAACTGTAATGCCATTGGAGTCGTGTACTGCATTTACTGCAGTTGCAACATGAAATACGTGGGCATCACTACAAGGGCCCTAAAACAACGTATTTTAGAACATGTTGGATCTGTGAGGAATGGCTCAACTGATCTCTCAAAACACAAAAAATTGACCTCAGTCGCACGCCACTTCCATCACCACCATGGGGGTAACCCGAATGATTTGAAAGTTTTTGGACTAGAGAAAATCAGCTTGGGAATTCGTGGTGGCGACCTCATGAAAGAGCTTTTGAGACATGAATCCGAATGGACTTTCAAATTGGATTGCCTAGCACCCAAGGGCATGAATGAATACATAAATTACACGGCTTTTCTTTAAATAATTTTCCAATTCTCAACACACCTCCTCACTGCATAACACACATATCACCACATTTTCCCTTCTCATAACATTTAATCACTTTCTCTCTTCCTTTGCATCCCTCTCCCTCACCTCCCTCCCTCTTTTCCCCATGTGTCACACCCTGCTAGTATCACCATTATCCCTCAACTTCCTTAAAATCTCGGCCTTACACACACCCACCTATTACCCTTTCTTCTCTTTACACACACAGTTCCCAAACCTTAAGCATTATTCTCACTTCCACTCCCACACTTTAATTCATTTATGTAACAAATCACTTTTTATATCATCAGGTTATTCAGTCCTACCACAAACCCTCTCCCGCTCTCCCTATTGGGGACTCCGCACATCTAATCTCACAAATCAAACACGACAAGGGTTTTTTTGTTTTTTCTTCATGACTTATTATAATAACAGAGCAGCAATTTTGGAAAAGCAGAATTGAGACCTCTACTTGTCTTGTTTCATACCAAGGTGAAGGGAATGGACCCCTCTCATCCCAATATTCGATGCTGATAGCAGATATGGGGAAAGCAGAGGGTTCAACCCTTCAAGTACTTTGGTACTAGCCTCTCCTTTATCTCCATTGGATAACTGTGTGATTTCCTTTTCATGTACACACTCTCTCATTCCAGCAGCCGGGCTACTCTGCAATGCTGCAGTAACAGAGGGCTCTGAGCAGCAACATTGGAAAAGCAGAAGTAGGTACCTCTATTTCTCCTATTTCAATACCGCGGTGAAGGAGGCAGACCCCTCTCATCCTGACATTCGATGCTATATGCAGATGTTTGAGACAGCAGAAGGTCTGCACCTTCCTACACCTCGGTATCTTTCCATTTCCAATCAAGGAAATTCATCTATGAAGTGGTCTCTATTGATGCACTTTTTCAATTAAAGGGTATTCTTTATGGAGAAAGATACAGGTCATTTTTTTCCAGCTGTGATTTGAGGACAATTATTATTATTTTTTATGCTGTACATATAATATTGATATAGGATATTCAAAATTGTGCATTAACTCCCATAGGGGGTTATTATCATCTCTTGAGAGTAAGTGACTGCATATTCAATTTTTGTGGTTTGAAGCATATACAAACTCCACACTGGGATGACACTTTCACTTCTGGATACATTTGAACAAGTTTTGTGATTTGAAGCACATACAAACTCCACACTGGGATGACAATCAGTCCTTTTTGATGTGTTGCAAAGCATGTATAAACTTCACACGGTTATAAAATTCAAGCATGATCAATGTGTTGTATCATCTTCCTGCTTTCATATAAGGGATATTGATTGGTATGAAATTTGTTTTGAAATCAATGATTTATGATATTTTTCAATCCCATATCTTTAATTGATTATATTATGCATAGGAATTTTTAAACTTATTGAATCTTTTGACTCTGTGAATGATGTTGTGAGGCACGTGGTAATTCTACACAAACAACAAAGTGCGTATCATCCTGTTGGAGCTGGGTCCCTCATAATGGAGACCTAAGTCCTATGCATAGGCTATTGGGATCGTAAACATACAGATTTCTCTTTACTTACCTGCATCCATGATATGGTGTATATATATGAACTGCATATGGAAGCGTTTGGAGTTTTTGTCATCTGATGGTTAGAAGTCGCACACAGGGAAGCCCACTCTCCTTGCTATTATGGAAATGGGTTATATACCATAGGGGATTTTACAAATCGACTGTGGTACTCGATAAGTGTGTCATCCGCAACCAATACTCTAACTAACCACTTTGTCTCTCTCCCCTCTCCCGGTTTTTAGGAGATCCAATATTTCCATTTATTTATTTATCATTATTATTATTATTATTATTATTATTTTTATATTTTTTCAGTGTTTCCTATGTGACCCAAGCCATGAAGATCCACCACACTAATGCATACTATGGCAATAAGATGAGCTACTAACAGTGCACGAATGCATTGCAACACTTCCAGCCGTGATAAAACCTTTTTTTCCGTATATCCGGCCATCTAACAACGGTTACCTAGCAACTCCAGCCTCATAGCATAAACGGATGACTTTACTTCCGGCCTGACGTCCAGTTGAAACGCAAACTCCGGAACGCACGCGACCACATGACTTCCGGCCAAGAACGACACTTCCGGTCTGACGCGATCGCGGGATCCCGATATACAGAACATCTCAATGAACTATTCATACGGCAGCCACCTCCTCATGACTTTATATTTGCACTTTCAGGTGTAAGAACATTCGCCAGCCTTCTGCTGTTTTTGATGTCTTTGATGTTTCCCTTTTTTTCATCAGCACAATTCCCTATTTAAAATGAGGGTGATGTCACTATGGACTTCCACCAATCGGAATCCCTAGTGATGTTAAGCCCTCCCAGTACCCTCCCTCCTCTGCCTTAAATACAGCAGCTTTTTCCTTATGCCCTGACACAGTGAACAAGCCACCCTGGTGAAACGGTCCGTCTGTGCTCAGTGATGCTGAACTCTTTCTAGCTCAGATCACTTTTTGGGACTCCCTGGTATTGTATGTGCCCATTTGGACTCCAGTTATTTAACTGATACTGATATATAATCAATATTGTTTTTTTTTTTTTTCCATGTTTGCTATTTTTGATCCTTAATTATTGTTCTAAACCATTTTCTGGTATTTCCTTTTAAATGTAATACTTTTTTGCAGAATCCTTTCTGCATAAACAGGGTCTTATACCCATTTTGGTAAGCCTTTACCATGCAGCCTGTGTTTACTTTCCTTTTTCCAATTAATCGTTGATTTCATGATTGTTTTATTTCATAATTTACTTAATTTTTTGTTAATTTGTGATCTCACCACATTACCATTTCTTCTCCTTCTTCTAATTTTCCCACCACCCTTTTTTTCAATAGGTAAGCCTAACCCACCTCTCTCATCCACTGTCCGCTATATATCTATATAAGACAGTGGACAGCAGAAGGCAGCGTTTCCTCCCTATTCTGAGCATATCTCACTTCTATTTTTAGTACCCTCTCATCCAGATGCGAGACCACTCTCTGCAATGCTCACAGCAACAGAGAATCTGCGCTAGAAACTGGACAGCAGAAGTACCTTGTTGCTCACTACTCATTACACTCTCTCATTTGTGTCCTAGTGTTTATTACTGCCATATTTCAGCAGCAACGCCCAATCTCATCCGACCTTGGAAGCTAAGCGCTGATAAGCCTGATCAGTACCTAGTAGGGTGACCTCTTGGGAATATCAAGTGCAGTAAGATTGTGACCTCTGATCACAAACAGCAGAAGTGTTAGAGCAACTTCTGAAACTTACCTATTCCTTATCCAACTTTCCCGCAAATCTTCTATTTATCTACAATTGGCTTTGCCTTTAGGCTTATTTACCAATGCTCTTTTGTATCTTTAATAATCATACTTTTATCTTAAATGCTTTGTTATCTATAGGATCCAGCCTTTTAGCAAACAGAATCTCTACCAGGTGATTACCCTCAGTCATTTGACATTTCAATTATGAACCTTTGTGCCTCTCATCTATTCTCATGAGGTTTTAGACTAGGTGCTTACCTACAATTATCACTGCGGTGATTATATGTACATATCATTTACCTCTACTCCAATTTTGAATTTTGATTAACTCAGGCACCTTAATAATATTAATTTTTTTTTTTTTTTTTAATTTTTTTTTATGTTTTTCAGTATATTTTTCACCACAGGTGCCCATAATTTTGTATCAGGCTTATCCTGATTTCTGTCAATATATATGTTTACTTTGTGTTCTTGAACAATTTTTTTGTATCAAACTCCTCATTACTCTTATTCGTTATTAATTAAATGTTAAGTTTTAATAAACTTATTTCAAATTTCTAAAGCGTGCCCCAACACAGAGTCTTTCTTTTTTCTTCTCTTTGCTTAACCATTACTGACTCTGGGAGCACCACCAACTCAAATAATTATTTAGATGTCTTCATTAAGAATCTTTAAATTTAAACTTAGTATCGTTGGTCATTCCCTGAACAGTTTTCTACAATCTGTGTATTAATCTATGTTCATCATTACCACGTTTTTCCTGTGCGGAACCAAACCAAATTTCTGTTAACTATTGGGATGCACCATGGGGTCGAAGGTGGTCGCAGCATTCGTCAATGCTCATATGTTCACCGTGGAACAAGAAATATTTCTACAAAATCTGAGATTTGCCAGTGGGATGTGCAAAGAATAAATTACCAAGGTAATTTGTCCGGCGCTGTTAAGAGGATATGCTTGTCCTTTACAGCTGCTGTTTAAAGGGATAGTTAGTCCCTGAATAAATGATAAAAATAAAGATATGTACAGCGCTGATAACAAACTGGATATGGAAAATTAATAATCACAATTTATTTGTAAAATATTGTTGCAACAATTAAATTCATTATAAAAAAGACATAACTTTGTCAATAAAAATCAGAAAATTATCTGTAGGGCAGGCACAGCAATTTTTGTTATGATAATTTACCACACGAGGAAGCCGAATATGTACACTGGTACGAGTCCTTGGAATAGTAGCCACAGTCCTAGGGTGCAGTTTTCAGTGCTTAGCAGGTAGGTCCAAATGCAAAGGCAGATCTTTGAAGTGTTTGATCCGGACTGGATTGAGTCCTGTAAGATTGCTGGATCTTTCTGGGCCTTATGGACATCCGCTGCTTTTCCCAATTTGCTGGTGGACTTCTAGGCTGGTTTCCAAGTATCGAATATGATTCCAGTGGTACACAGCTCCTCAGAACCAACGCGTTTCGCTGTATTCACAGCTTTTTCAAGGTATATGCCTTGAAGTCCACCAGCAAATTGGGAAAAGCAGCGGATGTCCATAAGGCCCAGAAAGATCCAGCAATCTTACAGGACTCAATCCAGTCCGGATCAAACACTTCAAAGATCTGCCTTTGCATTTGGACCTACCTGCTAAGCACTGAAAACTGCACCCTAGGACTGTGGCTACTATTCCAAGGACTCGTACCAGTGTACATATTCGGCTTCCTCGTGTGGTAAATTATCATAACAAAAATTGCTGTGCCTGCCCTACAGATAATTTTCTGATTTTTATTGACAAAGTTATGTCTTTTTTATAATGAATTTAATTGTTGCAACAATATTTTACAAATAAATTGTGATTATTAATTTTCCATATCCAGTTTGTTATCAGCGCTGTACATATCTTTATTTTTATCATTTGCCAGTGGGATGATCATTTTCACCCACTATATAAAGTATCTGCTATTGATATGGTCGGCCACCATAAAAGATCTTGAGAATGACATGGCGATTGCCAATACTATGGATGAAACCATCAAATTCACATTTTAATGTAGTACTACTGTACACCTGTCCATTATTTGGATGTCTTCATCACCAAATATGAGTCATATTTGAAAACAGATTTGTACCAGAAGCCTACTAATAAGAACACCCATCTCCACGCCAGGGCGATGAAGAAAGGGTTGCCTTTCTCACAGTATTTATTAGTAACACTGCAGATGTAGAAAAGGAGATTGACTTTATGGCTGTAAAGTTTTTATAGAGGGGCTACGAGTACGACCAAGATGATCTGGAGACGGTGAAAATGAAGGACCTCTCCATTACATGAGAGCAATGTTTAAAACCAAGGGAGTAAGCTCCATGTTAGATTATCCTATTTGTAAGTGAACTGTAACTCCAAATTTGTTATCTACATTATAAAATGTCCATATATTCAGGGAACGAGCTGCATAGCACAGATCGGCTATGGGCCTAGCACTTGAGGTAAATAATGTAGAGCAGCCCGTAGCGAGCCACTTCTCTGGCTATGCTGCAGTACAAACTAATTGATCTCCCCCCCCCCCCCCCCATGATAAGGGGTGGGGATAGAAGTAAAAAGTTGCTTTAATTATAAGCAAAATTGTTTTTTTATAAATTAATACTGTGGCTCCTTTCGGTTTGAATGGGAAACAGTTGTGTCTATGCTCTCTTCGTGATCAGGACCTGGAAGTGACAGCACGAGAGGGCAGGAGAGAACTTCCGCCCTTACAGCACCTAAATGTTTTCTCCGTTCTCCGTTCGTTTGTGGTAAAAAAAAAATTCTATGCACCAATGGATGCTCGTCACGCTTCGGGGTCGGTGTCTTGCTCCACTCGCCACAGGTTACTATTCCAAATAGTTTGTGACATGGACCCAGGGGGTTATGATAAAGGTCCTCTCCACGAAGGGAAACTAGACGCTACCATGAGAAACTGTCAATGAGCTGATTTTATGACCAGCTGACTAGTCTGCGAGGTTACGACATCAGCAAGTTAGAGTTAGGTTGATTGCAATATACATTGAATATTAGTTATTGTCTATTGCTATTAGTGCACTAGGGGCTTAATTCAGACCTGATCGCAGCAGCAAAATCTTTCTCTAATGGGCAAAACCATGTACACAGCAGGTGGGGCAGATGTAACATGTGCAGAGAGAGTTAGATTTGGGTGGGTTATATTGTTTCTGTGCAGGGTAAATACTGGCTGCTTTATTTTTACAATGCAATTTAGATTTCAGTTTGAACACACCCCACCCAAATCTAACTGTCTCTGCACATGTTATATCTGCCTCCCCTGCAGTGCACATGGTTTTGCCCATTAGAGAAAAATGTTGCTGTTGCCATCAGGTCTGAATTACCCCCTATGATCACTGCATATGTGTCTAGTGGTACGCTTTGTATTTTTATTAATAGTTAACCAAGGTTGCTTGACATACTGTTTATTAGTCATAGGTGTTGTGTCTGGACTGTATTGTGCCTTGATCTTGTGATATTTACACAGTATACATACAATAAGGGTATATTCAAGGTATTCTTATGTATTCTCTTTAATAATTTCTCCAGAATTTCCCACCTCTGAGATAAGCTGTGCATTATGTCACTGTAAAACATGATTTATAGGAAACGCTGTCACGGTTCGGCTGATCTTCATGCCACAGTGCTATTAGGAATAGTAAATAGGCAGCCAGAACATCTTTATTCCGGGAATTGCTTTGGCGAGGACAGGGTCTCATGTGACATGCCTTATGTTCTGCAGTGGTGTCAGCCTGAAGATGTGCAGTACGTGAATAGCATCAGAGTGGAAGAGAAACTTTACTATGCAAACATATCCTGTGACAGTGCGGGCTTTCGTGTATAAATGTCATTTCTAATCCTGTGTCAAACCAAACAAGTATTCTGCCTACAAAATACTGACATGTAAACACACTTTATAGAAATAATTGCATGCAAACATAAACTTCACACGTCAGATGCATTCGCACGCCACTCAAGCACACTTATCCTAATAAATAAAGACACAACAACCGTAATTGGCGTGAAAGGGGTCAGCTTTATATTTTGACTGTGAGGAAGGCCTATTAATACTAAAACTAAAAATGCAGACTTCCCTCTCTAACTAAGGTGGCGGGGAGAAGAACGGTTAAGCATGATAAACAACTTAATAAGGGTGATCCAAAATGATATGACAAAATAGAGCAATAAACATATGTGTGTGAGGGGGCCTTCTGCCCCAGATGTTCCGGGATCGGCCTCCTGCCTCCATCCCAGACATCGGAAATCCAAAAACCAAGGCCAGGAGTCGACCTTCTGCCACTACCCCTGCCCACCAACAGTTGCAGGAACGGAGGTAAAAAATTGGGCGTCCGGCCCCGATATCCACATATGTTTATGATCTATCATATGGGCCCACCAGGTACGGTGGTGCCCATCAATTAATAATAAGACTATAAAAATACCTAAAAGTTCACCCGAACTTACTAACAATAAACTCCTTAAGTTAAACTAAAACAACCGTTCAGAAACCGGCCACCAAAAGCCGACACAAGTAACCCTACCGGAGCAACAAAAACCAACTCCGCTGGGCGGGAGGGTGGGTCACGGAAAACGCTGGAAAGAGACAGGATGTCCTGGGTCTGAAGACTATATGTATGTCAGACCGGCCCATATGCAGAATCCAGCCAATCACAATCCGGGCAGTTTTTCCTTCCGTTCCTGTTAGGGTCTCCTGCCCTGTGCTGCCACGTCGTCATGGCAACCGGGAGACAAGTGCTAGCGGAGTAACCTGAGCGCAGCTGATACTCCGGTTCGGGTCTTTTGCTGTGCAGTGGTTACAGGCTCTGTGCACGGCAGGGGATCCGGTGCTGCTTTTTGTGCTCACAGTCTGTGAGGTCTGAGTGGGGCGTGGACAGCACCTGCTTTATAAACCCTCTTCTCAGGTTAAGCAGATGCTGCTGAATCTTTGTTGGTTAGTTAGTTCCTGAAAGTTAGCCAGTACTGTGTAGCTTTGTATTTGTTGTTGCTTACTGCAAATAGGCCTGGGGATTTGGTACTACACTCTGCCAATCCAGACCTAGCAGTAAGACTGGAGTCAGCCAGTTTCTTAGCCTCTGGACTTCTCTGTTCACTTTGTGTTTATTTTGTTACCCTATCACCTTCTGTGTACGTAATGTCATATTCCCCAGTCTGTCTGTGAGTTCATTTGTTTTGCATCCCTATCCGTTCAGACACCGGTACATTCCTGCAGGCACTGGTGTGCATAACAGTTCAGACACCAGTACATTCCTGCAGGCACTGGTGTGCGTAACAGTTCAGACACCAGTACATTCCTGCAGGCACTGGTGTGCATAACATATTCAGCAGCCTAATACTCCTGTTGAAATTTTGTGGGAATATGGAGCATACCCCTCAAAATACGTTGCAACAGGTGGTCGATTAGGTGCAGGTCCTGACTCGACAATTTAATGATTTGTCCATTAAAATGCACACCTCCCAGGCCGCTGGCGGAGCTCCCACAGCAGCAGCACCTTCAGGGGTTAAGGAGCCGAAAGTAAATCTCCCGGATTGTTTTTCTGGAGATCGCTCGCAGTTCTTTTGTTTCAAGGAGAGCTGCAAGCTATACTTCCGGCTTAGGCCTCAGTCTTCTGGGTCGGAGATTCAGCGGGTGGGCATAGTGATTTCCTTGCTACAAGGAGACCCACAGGTCTGGGCATATGGGTTGCAGCCTGACTGTCCGTCGCTTAAAAGTGTTGATGCTTTTTTTAAGGCACTGGGCATGTTGTATGATGACCCTGACAAGGCGGCCTCAGCCGAGGCTCAGATTTCGATCCTTAAGCAAGGGCGAAGGCCAGTTGAGGTTTACTGTACGGAGTTTCGGAGGTTGGCCCATGATACCCAGTGGAATGACCCAGCCCTGAGACATCAGTACCGAAGAGGTCTTTCTAACCAGATAAAAGACCAACTGGTACAATATCCCTTGCCTGATAGCTTGGATCAGCTCATGCAGTTATCCATCCGGGTGGATAGATGGCTGAGAGAGCGTAGGCTTGAAAGGGAGACAGAGGTTTCCTTCTTTCCCAAGGGAACCTCAGACTCTGAGGAATTTTCCGAGGAGCCTATGCAGATTGGGGCTACCCGCCTCTCCTCGCGTGAGAAGACGCGGAGTAGACAGCAGGGGTTGTGTTTGTACTGTAGGAATAAAGGTCATGTGGTAGTATCATGCCCAGAAAAGCCGGAAAACTTCAGGGCCTGAGGGTGATGGGAAATATCCTGTCAGGCCAGAAGTCAGAATTTCCCAAGAAGACTTTTATTATTCCGGTGACTTTGAAGATCCTCGGTCAAACTGTCAAGACTGAGGCCTTTGTGGACAGTGGGGCCGACGGGTTTTTATGGACCGCCAATTCGCCCTGAAACACTCTGTTCCCTTAGTACCCTTGGCATTGGAAATTGAGATTTGTGGGTTAAACGGGGAACCATTATCCCAAGGTAAAATTACCTCTTGCACTAGCCAGATTTCTTTGTTTATTGGAGCCACACACTCTGAAAAATTGTCCTTTTATGTGACTGTCTGTACTTTTACCCCATTGGTGTTGGGGTTACCCTGGTTAAGGGCCCACAATCCTCAATTTGACTGGGTCTCTGGGGAGATTCTTAGTTGGGGTACTGATTGTTTCAGGAGTTGCTTGAGCCTTCCAGTCAGGCTCTTGCAGCTAAGTTTGCCAGGATTGCCAGGGTGTTATGCAGATTTTGCGGACGCGTTCTCCAAAAAAGTTGCAGAGGTACTACCTCCCCATCGCCCCTATGACTGTGCCATTGATTTGTTGCCGAATGCTAAGCTTCCCAAGAGCAGGTTGTACTCCCTGTCACGTCCTGAGACTCAGGCTATGGCAGAGTACATTCAGGAGAACTTGGCTAAGGGATTTATCAGACCTTCACAGTCTCCAGTTGGGTCGGGGTTCTTCTTCGTGGGTAAAAAGGACGGTTCGTTGCGACCCTGCATCGACTTCAGGGAATTGAACCGTATCACGATTAAAAACTCATACCCACTGCCTCTCATTTCGGTCTTGTTTGACCAGCTTCGTACTGTCACCATTTTTTCTAAGATTGACCTACGCGGGGCGTACAATCTAATCCGAATAAGAGAGGGGGATGAATGGAAGACTGCCTTTAATACCCACTCAGGGCATTATGAATATTTGGTGATGCCTTTTGGGCTCTGTAATGCCCCGGCAGTCTTCCAGGATTTCATGAACGATGTACTCAGGGAATATTTGGATAGATTCTTAGTTGTATACTTAGATGACATCCTAATCTTCTCCCATTCCCTGGAGCAACATCGGAAGCATGTATGCTTAGTCCTCCAGAAACTCAGAGACCACCGGCTTGGGGCAAAGCTGGAGAAGTGCGAATTTGAAGTTCAGCAAATCCCATTTCTAGGATATATTATCTCCCCAGAAGGTTTCCAAATGGAGGGTTCCAAGGTACAGGCAGTCCTGGATTGGGTGCAGCCCACTAGTTTGAAGGCGCTTCAGCGTTTCCTGGGCTTTGCGAATTTTTATAGACAATTTATCGCTGGATTTTCGTCTATAGTGGCGCCCTTGGTGGCACTCACTAAGAAAGGGGCGGATGTTGCTCACTGGTCTTGTGAGGCTAAAGCGGCTTTTGCCCGTCTCAAAAGGGCGTTTGTCTCGGCCAAGGTGCTGCGACACCCAGATCCAGAGCGTCCTTTTGTGGTGGAGGTGGATGCCTCTGAGATGGGTATTGGGGCAGTGCTCTCTCAGATGGGATTGTCTGATAATCGCCTTCATCCCTGTGCTTACTTTTCCCGTAAATATTCGCCTGCCAAGATGAATTATGACGTGGGTAACCGGGAATTGTTGGCTATTAAGGATGCACTCGAGGAGTGGAGACACTGGCTTGAGGGGGCTAAGTTTGTGGTCTCAATTCTCACCGACCATAAGAATCTGGCATATTTAGAGTCAGCGAAGCGTCTCAATGCCAGGCAGGCACGATGGGCTTTGTTTTTTGCTCACTTTAATTTTTTGATAACATATCGCCCTGGGTCAAAAAACATCAAGGCTGATGCGCTCTTGCTGAGTTTTGCTCCAATCCAGGAGACCACCGAGGAGCCGTTGCCCATTGTGTCCCCATCATGTATTAAAGTGGGCATTACCCAGGACCTCTTGTCATTAGTCCTTAGAGCACAGGAGCAGGCTCCTCCAGACCTTCCGGTAGGTCTTTTGTTTGTGCCTCCTAGGTTAAGACAGCGAGTGTTCCTGGAATTCCATGCCAAGAAGTCGGCAGGTCACCCGGGTATTGCCAGAACTCGGGAGTTGCTATCTAGGGCGGTGTGGTAGCCCTCAGTGGCTAAGTATGTGGATCAGTGGGTTCGGGCATGTGACATCTGTGCCCGAAATAAGACTCCTAGAGGGGTTCCTGTTGGCCCATTACATCCACTCTCTATTCCATCTAAGCCATGGACCCACATTTCAATGGATTTTGTGGTGGACTTGCCCAAATCCTCGGGGATGACAGCCATCTGGGTTGTCGTTGACAGGTTTTCGAAGATGGCACACTTCGTTCCACTGGTTGGGTTGCCATCGGCCAGACGCCTGTCTGAATTATTTATGCTGCATGTTGTGCGTCTCCACGGGTTGCCACTTGATGTGGTCTCTGACCGCGGATCCCAGTTTGTGGCCAAATTCTGGAGGGCATTTTGTTCCGATCTCCAGATTTCTGTCAGCTTGTCGTCAGGCTACCATCCGCAGTCTAATGGGCAGACTGAAAGGGTGAACCAGTCCTTGGAGCAGTTCCTCAGGTGTTATGTCTCCAAGTGTCAGACTGACTGGGTTGCTCATCTGTCCATGGCGGAGTTTGCCTATAACAACTAGAGATGAGCGGGTTCGGTTCCTCGGAATCCGAACCCCCCCGAACTTCAGCCTTTTTACACGGGTCCGAGGCAGACTCGGATCTTCCCGCCTTGCTCGGTTAACCCGAGCGCGCCCGAACGTCATCATCCCGCTGTCGGATTCTCGCGAGGCTCGGATTCTATCGCGAGACTCGGATTCTATATAAGGAGCCGCGCGTCGCCGCCATTTTCACACGTGCATTGAGATTGATAGGGAGAGGACGTGGCTGGCGTCCTCTCCGTGTAGAATAGATTAGAGAGACACTTGATTTACTACTTGGGGAGCATTAGGAGTACTCAGTACAGTGCAGAGTTTTGCTGATAGTGACCAGTGACCACCAGTTTTATTTATAATCCGTTCTCTGCCTGAAAAAAAACGATACACAGTCACATACCATATCTGTGCTCAGCCTCAGTGTGCTGCATGATAATATCATCTATGTATATCTGACTGTGCTGAGTGCTCACTGCTCACACAGCTGAATTGTGGGGGAGACTGGGGTGCAGTTAATAGCAGGAGTACAGTGCACACTTTTGCTGCCAGTGTGACTGACCAGTGACCACCAGTATATTGTCTGCCTGAAAAAGTTAAACAAACACTCCTGTGGTGTTTTTTTATTTTATTCTATAAACGCATTCTGCTGACAGTGTCCAGCAGGTCCGTCATTCATTATATTATATAAATATTTACCTGCAGTAGTGTTATATTTTTTTTGTTCATCTCTATCATCTTTATCATCTCTATATTAGCAGACGCAGTACGGTAGTCCACGGCTGTGGCTACCTCTGTGTCGTCAGTGCTCGTCCATAATTGTATACCTACCTGTGGTGGGGGTTTTTTTTCTATCTTCTTCATACTAGTAGTTTAGGAGTCTGCTGACAGTGTCCAGCAGGTCCGTCATTATATTATATATACCTGCAGTAGTGATATATATATATTTTTTATATCATTATCATCTCTATACTAGCAGACGCAGTACGGTAGTCCACGGCTGTGGCTACCTCTGTGTCGTCAGTGCTCGTCCATAATTGTATACCTACCTGTGGTGGGTTTTTTTTTTCTATCTTCTTCATACTAGTAGTTTAGGAGTCTGCTGACAGTGTCCAGCAGGTCCGTCATTATATTATATATACCTGCAGTAGTGATATATATATATTTTTTATATCATTATCATCTCTATACTAGCAGACGCAGTACGGTAGTCCACGGCTGTAGCTACCTCTGTGTCGTCAGTCACTTGTCATCCATAAGTATACTAGTATCCATCCATCTCCATTGTTTACCTGAGGTGCCTTTTAGTTGTGCCTATTAAAATATGGAGAACAAAAATGTTGAGGTTCCAAAAATAGGGAAAGATGAAGATCCACTTCCACATCGTGCTGAAGCTGCTGCCACTAGTCATGGCCGAGACGATGAAATTCCATCAACGTCGTCTGCCAAGGCCGATGCCCAATGTCATAGTACAGAGCATGTAAAATCCAAAACACAAAATATCAGTAAAAAAAGGACTCAAAAATCTAAAATAAAATCGTCGGAGGAGAAGCGTAAACTTGCCAATATGCCATTTACCACACGGAGTGGCAAGGAACGGCTGAGGCCCTGGCCTATGTTCATGGCTAGTGGTTCAGCTTCACATGAGGATGGAAGCACTCAGCCTCTCGCTAGAAAAATGAAAAGACTTAGGGGTATATGCAATTCACGGCGAATCGCGGCAAATTATCACCGTTTTTTAATTCGACACAATTCGACAGGTGAATTCCAGCAGGTGGCTGCCGGAATTCACCATATTCAATGAAAAACGGATTTGACATTCCCGCGGGCGAAAAACGGCCGATTTGCCGGATTTTGCCGCGATTTAAAAAAACGGGAAAAAACGGGAAAAAATGGCGTGGGGTCCCCCCTCCAAAGCATAACCAGCCTCGGGCTCTTCGAGCTGGTCCTGGTTCTAAAAATGCGGGGGGGAAATTGACAGGGGATCCCCCGTATTTTTAAAACCAGCACCGGGCTCTGCGCCTGGTGCTGGTGCAAAAAATACGGGGGACAAAACGAGTAGGGGTCCCCCGTATTTTTCACACCAGCATCGGGCTCCACTAGCTGGACAGATAATGCCACAGCCGGGGGTCACTTTTATACAGTGCCCTGCGGCTGTGGCATTAAATATCCAACTAGTCACCCCTGGCCGGGGTACCCTGGGGAAGTCGGGACCCCTTCAATCAAGGGGGTCCCCCCCCAGCCACCCAAGGGCCAGGGGTGAAGCCCAAGGCTGTCCCCCCCATCCAATGGGCTGCGGATGGGAGGCTGATAGCCTGGAGTAAAATGTCTGAATATTGTTTTTTCCAGTAGTACTACAAGTCCCAGCAAGCCTCCCCCGCAAGCTGGTACTTGGAGAACCACAAGTACCAGCATGCGGGAGAAAAATGGGCCCGCTGGTACCTGTAGTACTACTGGGGAAAAAATACCCAAATAAAAACAGGACACACACACCGTGAAAGTAAAACTTTATTTCATACGTCGACACACACATACTTACCTATGTTCACACGCCGACATCGGTCCTCTTCTCCATGTAGAATCCACGGATACCTGAAAAGAAAAGATCAATATACTCACCTCAACCAGGGTCCAGAGATAAATCCACGTACTTGTAAAAAAACAACAAACCGGACACCCGACCAAACGGACTGAAAGGGGTCCCATGCTTACACATGGGACCCCTTACCCCGAATGCTGAGAGTCCTCTCCGTGACAGCTGTCACAGAAAGGTCCCTTCAGCCAATCAGGAAGCGCTACTACGTGGCGCTCACCTGATTGGCTGTGCGCTGTCTGTGCTGTGACAGCGCATCGCACAGCTTTCTCCATTACTTACAATGGTGGGAACTTTGCCGTCTGCGGGGGTTACCACCATTGAATATAATGGAGGGAGCTGTGCGATGCGCTGTCTGAGTTCAGACAGCGCACAGCCAATCAGGTGAGCGCCACGTAGTAGCGCTTCCTGATTGGCTGAAGGGACCTTAGTGACAGGAGTCACGTGGGGTCCCGGCTCATTCGGGGAAAGGGGTCTCATATGTCAATATGGGACCCCTTTCAGTCCGCAGGATCGGGTCTTTGCGGTTTTTTATTTTGCCAAGTACCTGGATTTATATCTGGACCCTGGCTGAGGTGAGTATATTGATCTTTTCTTTTCAGGTATCCTTGGATTCTACATGGAGAAGAGGACCGATGTCGGCGTGTGAACATAGGTAAGTATGTGTGTGTCGACGTATGAAATAAAGTTTTACTTTCACGGTGTGTGTGTCCTGTTTTTATTTGGGTGTTTTTTCCCCAGTAGTACTACAGGTACCAGCGGGCCCGTTTTTCTCCCGCATGTTGGTACTTGTGGTTCTCCAAGTACCAGCTTGCGGGGGAGGCTTGCAGAGCCCGGTGCTGGTTTTAAAAATACGGGGGATCCCCTGTCAATTTCCCCCCCGCATTTTTAGAACCAGGACCAGCTCGAAGAGCCCGAGGCTGGTTATGCTTTGGAGGGGGGACCCCACGCCATTTTTTTCAGGGTTTTTACCATCCATCTATAAAAAAAAATAAAAAAATAAAAAAATATTATTTTAAAAAATATATAAATATTACTTGTGCCTCCAAAAAAGACAAACCAAGTACCTAATCCCTTCTAATATAAATAGATCTGATATTACCAAGAAAAAAAACGAAAAAAAAAAAAACATGTTTTAATTTTTTTTTATTGGTTTCACCCTCCAAAGTGTGGCGGATTGGGCCAGGTGTTTGTGTCGGCCACTTGGGTCGCTTAGCTTAGCCATCCAGCGACCTCGGTGCAAATTTTAGGACTAAAAATAATATTGTGAGGTGTGAGGGGTTCAGAATAGACTGAAAATGAGTGGAAAATATGGTTATTGAGGTTAATAATACTTTGGGATCAAAATGACCCCCAAATTCTATGATTTAAGCTGTTTTTTAGGGTTTTTTGAAAAAAAAACACCCGAATCCAAAACACACCCGAATCCGACAAAAAAAATTCGGTGAGGTTTTGCCAAAACGCGTTCGAACCCAAAACACGGCCGCGGAACCGAACCCAAAACCATAACACAAAACCCGAAAAATTTCCGGTGCACATCTCTAATAACAACGCGGCTCACTCTGCTACAGGGATCTCTCCCTTCCTTTGTGTGTATGGGCATCATCCTAAGGCCAATTCTTTTGACCCCCTGGACTCCACGCCTGGTGGTTCCTCTGTGGTTTCGGTCCTTAGAGGTATTTGGAGGAAAGTGAAGAAAGCCCTTGTGTCTGTGTCATTAGTGACCAAAAGGGTTTTTGATAAGCGGAAAAGACCCTGCAGCTTCAAATTAGGAGACTTCGTCTGGTTGTCTACCAAGAATTTGAAGTTGAGACAGCCATCTCATAAGTTAGGCCCCCGGTTCATCGGCCCTTATAAGATCACCAGGGTTATCAATCCAGTGGCATTTCAGTTAGATCTGCCCCGTTCTTTGGGTATCAATAAAACATTTCCTTGTTCCCTTTTAAAACGGGCGATTAGTAATCCTTCTTCCAGTGGAAGACCTTCCCCTCTTCTGATACGTGGCCAGAGGGAGTTTGTTGTTGAAAGGATTCTTGACTCCAAGATGGTTCGGGGTCGGCTGTCATTTTTGGTGCACTGGAAGGGGTATGGCCCGGAGGAGCGGTCGTGGATGCGCAGTTGTGATCTTCATGCCCCCAGACTGATACGCTCTTTCTTCGCGCAGTTCCCCGATAAACCAGGTGGTAGGGGTTCTTTGACCCCTCGTCAGAGGGGGGGTACTGTTAGGGTCTCCTGCCCTGTGCTGCCACGTCGTCATGGCAACCGGGAGACAAGTGCTAGCGGAGTAACCTGAGCGCAGCTGATACTCCGGTTCGGGTCTTTTGCTGTGCAGTGGTTACAGGCTCTGTGCACGGCAGGGGATCCGGTGCTGGTTTTTGTGCTCACAGTCTGTGAGGCCTGAGGGGGGCGTGGACAGCACCTGCTTTATAAACCCTCTTCTCAGGTTAAGCAGATGCTGCTGAATCTTTGTTGGTTAGTCAGTTCCTGAAAGTTAGCCAGTACTGTGTAGCTTTGTATTTGTTGTTGCTTACTGCAAATAGGCCTGGGGATTTGGTACTACACTCTGCCAATCCAGACCTAGCAGTAAGACTGGAGTCAGTCGTTTAACTTGCTGGGGTTCTTTTGCTACTCTTTGAACTTAGCAAGTTTGCGTCTGTATTCTCAGACTTGCCTGCCTAAATCCTTTCTCACTGTGCAAGGTGTTCAGGTGTCAGTTTAGTGGCAGTAAGCTGAACCTGTGCACTGCAAGTGAGGATTAGGATTGTGGAGACTCTCCTTGTGTCTATCATTCCATCTCTGACCAAGGAGTTTACTGCCACACCCGTTGGTAACCCTTTAGGGTTTTGCTGTTGCCCTTAGCAACAGCATTTCGGGTTCTCTACGTATTAAAACACAACATCTTGCTTTTTCCATCTGAGCATTCCTAATACTAGGGAGACACCCAGTTTCTTAGCCTCTGGGCTTCTCTGTTCACTTTGTGTTTATTTTGTTACCCTATCACCTTCTGTGTACGTAATGTCATATTCCCCAGTCTGTCTGTGAGTTCATTTGTTTTGCATCCCTATCCGTTCAGACACCGGTACATTCCTGCAGGCACTGGTGTGCATAACAGTTCAGACACCAGTACATTCCTGCAGGCACTGGTGTGCATAATAGTTCAGACACCAGTACATTCCTGCAGGCACTGGTGTGCATAACAGTCCCTCCCACAAAAACTGTAACCCCTTCCATGCCAGAGTGATGCATTAAGAGGCGTGCAGCAGGCCCAGTCGGTGAGTTTATCCTGTTTCGGCCATATTACATGACCTACGCAGTCTTTCTTGTAAAGAAATTCCGTCCGTTACACAAGACCAGCTGTACAGTATTTATAGTGATATCAGATCAGGTGCGAATGTGATCAGTACGTTTGTCATAAAGTAATCAGTACAAAGTCACAGATGGGTGGTCATTCCGAGTTGATCGCTCGCTAGCAGTTTTTAGCAGCCGTGCAAATGCTGTGTTGCCGCCCACTGGGAGTGTATTTTAGCTTAGCAGAAGTGCGAACGAAAAGATCGAAGAGCGGTGGCAAAGTTTTTTTGTGCAGTTTTAGAGTAGCTCAAACCCTACTCAGCGCTTGTGATGACTTCAGACTGTTCAGTTCCTGTTTTGATGTCACAAACACGCCCTGCGTTCGCCCAGCCACGCCTGCGTTTTTCCTGGCACGCCTGCGTTTTTTTGAACTCTCCCTGAAAACGGTCAGTTGACATCAAGAGACGCCCCCTTCCTGTCCATCACTCTGAGGCCAGCAGTGCGACTGAAAAGCTTCGCCAGACCCTGTGTGAAACTACATCGTTTGTTGTAATAGTACGTCGCGCGTGCTCATTGCGCTGCATACGCATGCGCAGAAGTGCTGTTTTTTTTGCCTCATCGCATTCGCTGCACAGTGAACGAAAAGCGATCAACTCGGAATGACCACCTTTATGCATAATACAGAGTGCAAAGCACGGCGCAGCCCAATGGGAAGACCCAGGCTAGAAGGAGATTTTCTGGATGTAATCGGAAAACAATGAGATGTTAATATCAGTGACTTCACAAGGAGAAGATGATTATGGTGACAATGACATTTGCTGCTGGCACTGGAATATTCATCATTGGATATTTTTTGTAAATAGATCAATAAAATTCAGCTGCAAAAAAAGAATGAATCACCAGTTAGTATGTATATCAAATAAGTTGTTAATGCGGCTCCTAGAGCCAGGGATAATCCATATGACCCACACATGGAGGAAATATCTTATCTGAGAAACACATTGAGTAATATAAATTTCCCACCAAGATGGAGCGTAGTAATCCATTATGCGTGATCAGGTCACAATGATGACCATTATATTACACAATGGAAAAGATGTACCGTTACATATCAAAAATAGGATTTTGGTACTTACCAGGTAAATCCTTTTCTTTGAATCCATAGGGGGCACTGGAGTACTCTTGGGATATGGACGGCTTAGCAGAAACAAAGGCACTGAATATTTAAATTTAGAACTCTCCACCCCTCCATATCCCAGAGTACCTCAGTGTACGACCTCAGTGTTTTTTACTGAGCGAACAGGAACTATAGAGAGGTTGACAATGGAGAATTCCTATAACATAACAGACAACAACAAAGTTGACACATAACGTTACTGTCAACTAAACAGTTGACACCATAACCGATAGACCTTTATAATTTGAACCCATCGGTGAAAATGTGTTACCATAAGCTCCTCTGAGCTTAATACAACCCAGGTAAAACTGCTCTGGGTGGACGTCCAGTGCCCCCTATGGATTCAAAGAAAAGGATTTACCTGGTAAGTACCAAAATCCTATTTTCTTTTTCATCCACTAGGGGTCACTGGAGTACTCTTGGGACGTACCAAAGCTTCCCTCGTGGGCGGGAGAGCTGTTTGACACCTGTAACAGTAGGCGGCCAAAGCTAGATGCTGATGCCGCAAACGTTTCAAAACGTGTAAACGCGCACAAACGTGTGCACTGAAGACTATGTAGCCGCGTCGTAGAAACTCCATGACCAGCTGGTCATGACATTCCCACAGAACCTGTGGGATGAGCTATTACTGACGGAGGCGACTGTAACTTAGCCTTAAGGTAAGCCTGACTTGTAGTCAGTTTTATCCAACTGGATAATGTCTGCTGAGAAACTGGCTAACCCCAGTTGGCAGCCTCATAGAGAACAAACAACGTATCCGTATTACGAACTGTAGACGTTCGGGACATATAAACGCGTAATGCGCGTACCACATTCAGAATTCTAGAATGTGCTGTCAACACAGGAAACACTATTGGTTTATTGATGTGAAAAATAAGAAATCGGAATTCGTCCGAAGTTCCGCTCTGTCATGAGGAAACCCAAATACGGTGGCTTGGAATACAAGGCACCCAAATGTGAAAACAAAACCCTTGCCGAAGCTAAGGCTAGAAGAAAAAACGTTTTCCAAGTGAGAAACTTAATCCCCACTTGCTGTAAGGGTTCAAAATATGAAAACTGTAAGAAATCTGAACCCAGCTTCAAGTCGCATGGCGCTGTAGGTGGGATAAATGGAGGCTGCACTCTGATGACACCTTGTAGAAAGGTGTGTACCGACGCAATAGAGTCAAACGTCTTTGAAAATAAATTGACCACACAGATACCTGCACCCTTAGTGTAGATAAACGCAGTTCTCCATCCCATCCCGTCTGTAAAAGAACAGAATACAGGTAACTTGAAAGATGATGTCGGAAACTTCCGAGCTTCACACCCACCTATATAGGCACACCAAATTTTGTAATAATGAGCTGCCGTAAGCGGCTTTCTAGCTCGTAACATGGTTGGTATAAACGATACTGTAATGCCCTATATCTTTTCTTAAGAGGGCGGTCTGAACCCCCACCCCGTCAACCGCAGCTGCGGTACATAGGTAAATAGGGGTAAAAGAACGGTCCCTGTTGTAACAGGTTGGACGTATTATGAGCGGGCCAAGATCGTGTGCGAGTATTCCTTGGAGATTCGAGAAGCAAGCTCTCCGAAACCCATGAGATATCACTAGTATGACTGTGACGAACTGTCTTATGATCCGTTTTAGCAACGGAGAGAGCAGCAGAAAACGGTGGAGCCAGATACACGAGGCTGTATGACCACACGAATGTGAGAGCCTCCACCGCCACTGCCCTTGTGATCTGTCGTTCTGTACACATACTGAGCGTTTGTAATTGTGGCGAGATGCCATCATGTACACCTGAGGGTAACCACACCTGTGGATCCACATGTGAAACACCTCTGGATTTAATGCCCAGTTTTCTGGATGAAAATCCCGACGGGTGAGATCATCTGTCTAACAGATGTCCACTCCCGGAATGAACCCCGTCGACAACATCACCTAATGGTGTTCTGGGCAATTGAGGATTCGAGCTACCTCCCGCATTGCCATGCGGCTTCTCGGTCCTCCCTGTTGTTGTGTATGCAACTCCCGTTGCGTTGTCTGACTGCACTTGGACAGACTGAAAGCGAAGCATGTAGTGCATTGTAAATTGCACGGAGTTCCAGGACATTTATAGACAGCAATCTGTCGTGATCCGTTTTAGAACCCCTGTCGCTGACCTTTTTAACTACAACTCCTCAACCTCTGAGACTCTCGTCCAGAGTATATACACCCTCGCCCCCCTGTGGGAAACGCGAGTGAAACCCGGCGAACTAAAGCGCTTTGAAAACACATCATTGTTCCTAATAGGCGAATACACCAATGTACCGCTAGTGTGCGTGGCTTTTGCACTAATTGTACTAGATGGAACATTTGTTCTTTCTGGTGTAGTAGGTAAATCTCTTTGATTTACCGTATTTATAATCATACCTAGGAATTGAAGTCGTTCAGACGGAATTTGAACTTGACCTGCCACCGTGGTGTACGTTAGTAGCGCAAGTAAGAGGAACCTCTGTTGAGACGGAGTTCTTATGAGCAGATCGTCTAATTATGGAACGATTGTCACCGCCAGGGCTCTGAGATGAGCTATCATCACCAACATCACTTTGGTGAATACCCGAGGCGTTGACAAGAGGCCAAACGGTAGAACCTGAAATGGTTAATGGTTGTGGCGTATTGCAAAACGCAAGAACCTGTGATGCGGTGACCAAACCGGAATGGGTTAATACGCATTGTGAAGATCAAGCGCAATCATGCAATCTTGTGGCTCCAAATATGCAAATACTAACCGCAGAAAATCCATCTTCAATCTGTAGTAAGTGACTTGCTGATTGAGACTGCGACGGAGCCCTCCGGCTTCGTTACCCCAAACAGAGGGGAAGAAGTAACCCTGACTCTGTTGGTGTACCAGGCCTGGAAATAAAAACATCTGAAACCAGCAGAGACTGAATGGCAACCTGCCAAAACGCCTAATTTTGTCCGACAGAGGCAGTCTTGTCTTTTATGTAAATAGTGGATACATCCATGAGTGGATGTCTGGAAACCCGGCCAATGTAACGTGTAAAGGCGCGCTTCCACAATTGGAAAATCGAAATGGCCTAAGAGGCCGTCAAGCCACTGGCACCCTGGCGTTACAAGTCGTGACTGTTTTTGTACCACAGCCTTGAAAAGACTGAAGTCTAAAGGGATTAAACGTCGGACCAAAGTATTTCCGTTTTGATACCGGAGGCGGCAACCTGAATATCAAATTTAGGACCAAACAACTTCTGGCCTTGTTGTGCTGAAACTAGCGACGATGAAAAGCGAGAATCGAGGTAACAGGCGTCAGCAGAAGCTTTACAGAGATACTCTGCAGCTTCTCATTAACAGTGATCGTCATTGTTTCCATACATAGAGCGTCTAGTGACCCAAATGTATCTTGGGTCTTTATAATGTTTGTCACAGACGAATTCACCAATGGCGGATTGTCCCATTTAGATGTGGAAAAGGGTAAATAGAGTTAAATGTTAGTCAGATATTCTAAATAATAACTCATTGAAGATCTGTTGTTTATTAAATTCGACGGATTAGATGTTAGAGTTTACTTAGTGTCTGTAAAAATTGAGACACTGACTCACTGGTTATTAGCAATGTATGGTTGTCAAAACCCCGCACTATCTGACTGCTGGTCTAATGTACCCTTCTCGTAGGTATCGCTGTGAGGTTTGACATATAATTGTCAGACTGCATTAAATTATAAGACCAGTTAAATTAACACCCTGGTACCCAAAGGGAAATTGGACCTTTGGAAAGACTGAGACTCCTTCGTTAGAGCTGGCGGAGTAACTTCCGAGACTCCGATCTTACCGCTCCTGTCGAGCGGAGTTAATTTGAATTGCCAATGCTTAACATAGGATCTGGGACTGACCCGGCTTCCGGAGTGGAAACCTACAAACCAACTGAATCTGTGGTAGATTTATGTACAGACATTGTAGTAAACCTTATATTTAGTCTGTGTTGGAGCCTTACCCCTTATACAGACAGACACCACAATAGCCAAAGGACAGACACTTGCACGACTCAGTAAAATGTTTACTTAAGGTGCGTAATATATATATATATATATATATATATATATATTTATGGCTAAATACAGTTTACATGGGCCCATGTGAAACCTGAACCAAAATTCCCACTAACACCCCTGCGCCTCCGGTGGCGTAAAGATGTAGGGCAGGAATGTTCTGGAATTACCACTGGAAGAAACAGGAAACATGATTAAAATGGCCCCCATGCCATGCTTACACTGAGACTCACAGGAGAAGTTACAATACCTGCTGCCACTGATAATCACAGTCTAGTATACACTGATAATCACAGTCTAGTATACACTGATAATCACATGCAGGTTACAATACAATCACAGGCAGGTCACATTTAATATAAGCTCTGCCTGCAGTTAATTATGTATTAATATCTTCTATAGATATGGCAGCCTGTTAATATATATATATAGGCTCAACACATACCTCCCAACTTTAGCCGCTTGCAAAGAGGGACACACGCGCGGCGAAGTCGCGCGCGCTCCCGAAAAAGGGGCGTGACCTATGGGAAAGGGGGCGTGGCCTCACGAGAGGACCCGCGATCGCGAGCCACGCCCCCGATTTCGTCATTGAGGGGGCATGCCCAGCGCTCCGTGAGCTGCTGGCATGCCCTCTCTCCCTCTGTCTGGACTGAATAGACGCTGTGCGCATGCGCACAGCGTCTATTCATCGCTGCTCTGCTAAGCAGAGCAGCGCGTGCAGGAGCCTCCCAACTGCCCCCCCCCACCGCGGGACACTGCGGCCCGCGGGTGGGACAGCGGGACAGTCCCCAAAAAACGGGACTGTCCCGCGAAAATCGGGACAGTTGGGAGGTATGCTCAACAGCCTATTACACCGTGATTTTCCCCTTGCAGCATCTGGCAGCTGCAGCCACGCAGTAATCAGCCAGGTCCCCCACTCCCCCCCCCCCTTCCCTGTACTCCCTGTAGCGCTGTGTCTCAGCGGGGAGCCGGGAAGCTCATTGCAGGGAGGCGAGAGACCATAGTCCAGGACGGAGCGTGGGCGTCGGAGCGGCAGACGGGGCACTGGAGCGGCTCGGGCGGCTATCACGGTGGTGAGCGGTCGGCTTTACCCACGGACCCCACACAGCGGGGCGGCAGCCTGCGCTGACCGCCCCGTTTCCCCAGCATACCTTTTGTAGGAAGGTCTGCGATGCTTTCCGGTCATGGCTGCGACGGGGCTTCTATCTGTAAGCTCCGTCCAGCTCCTCAGGTCATGGCTGCGACGGGGCTTCTATGTGTAAGCTCCGTCCAGCTGTTGCAGGAGACAGTGGGCTGCCTGTGGCTGTGAGGGTGCTCTTTGTGAGGACCGACACGCCATGCGCTGCCTTGCAGCGGCACCATCCCGGACCCATGTTTTTCCAGAAACTGGGAAGGGATGTGCTAAGTGTAAAAATTAAAAAGTAAAAATGAAAAATTAATAAAATCTTCCACCAAGTGTGGGAAGTCCCCACAAGCCTTGTTATTGCTGTGAGCACGGAAAAAACACTGAGGTCGTACACTGAGGTACTCTGGGATATGGAGGGGTGGAGAGTTCTAAATTTAAATATTCAGTGCCTTTGTTTCTGCTAAGCCGTCCATATCCCAAGAGTACTCCAGTGACCCCTAGTGGATGAAAAAGAAATATCAATATAACAATATAATAAAACCAACTGTATTATAGATTTGCTTCAAGCCTAATGTTAGTAATCCATAAACCAAGGGACACTAATGATCCATCTCTGCAGTAGGTGCCCAGTGATTTTCTCTCAGGGATAGGATTCTAGGGAGTCAGTTATTATTCTTGGTATAACAATTGCTGACGTCATGATGTCACCTGTACAGGGGGCGGGGCCACCACAGGATGCAGTGTGTCCTGCTTCAGCACTGCCAGAAGGGGCCAATGCTACAATAATTAGGACTGGGCAGCCCTAGAGGACAGGGCCGTTACTAATTGATGGGGGTGGAGGTTTTTTTTTGACAATTTCTGTTTTGCAACACATGCTGACAGACGAAATAGCACAAATTGCCTGACAGCACGATTAGCAGGGTATTACTGTACATGCCGGCCATGTCTCCTGAGCCCATGATGTCATGACGTCTTGCCGATAGGGTGCTGCTGCCAGCCTCTGGAAAGAACTGTGCTGCTCGGAACATCCCCAGAACGCTCCGGGGGTCTGTACAGGCTGCAGTGTGCATGCCTGGAGGATCCAAAGCTTTGGGCCGCACTGCGGACAGGGCCAGTTCTACACTTTGTGGCACCCAGGACAAAAGTTTCCACTGGCGCCTCCCAATCCCCCCCTTCTCCTTGATAAAACAGTTACTGTGCGCCGATGGTGTGTGGCAAAAATAGGGGCAAGGCTTCACAGGAGAGGGCACGTGGCCACAGTTATGCCCCCTGTAGCTGTGCCCCCTGTAGCGATGCCCCTTGTAGCTATGCCACCAGTAGATTTGCCCCAGTAGTTGTGCCCCCTGTTGCTATACCCCCAGTAGATTTGCCCCAGTAGTTGTGCCCCATATAGTTGTGCCCTGTCACTGTGCCCCCATGTGATTTGCCCCAGTAGTTGTGCCCCCTGTAGTTGTGCCCTGTCGCTGTGCCCCCAGTAGATTTGCCCCCTGTAGCTATGCCCCAAGTAGATTTGCCCCAGTAGTTGTGCCCCCAGTAGCTGTGCCCCCTGTTGTTGTGCCCCCAGTAGATTTGCTCCAGTAGTTGTGCCCCCTGTTGCTGTGCCCCCAGTAGATTTGCCCCATATAGTTGTGCCCCCTGTAGCTATGCCCCCAGTAGATTTGCCCCAGTAGATTTGCCCCCTGTAGTTGTGCCCTGTCGCTGTGCCCCCAGTAGATTTGCCCCCTGTAGCTATGCCCCAAGTATTTTTGCCCCAGTAGCTGTGCCCCCTGTTGTTGTGCGCCCAGTAGCTGTGCCCCCAGTAGATTTGCCCCAGTAGTTGTGCCCCCAGTAGCTGTGCCCCCTGTAGATTTGCCCCCTGTAGATTTGCCCCCTGTAGCTATGCCCCCAGTAGATTTGCCCCCAGTAGATGTGCCCCATATAGTTGTGCCCCATATAGTTGTGCCCCCAGTAGATTTGCCCCAGTAGTTGTGCCCCCTGTAGTTGTGCCCTGTCGCTGTGCCCCCAGTAGATTTGCCCCCTGTAGCTATGCCCCAAGCAGATTTGCCCCAGTAGTTGTGCCCCCAGTAGCTGTGCCCCCTGTTGTTGTGCGCCCAGTAGCTGTGCCCCCAGTAGTTGTGCCCCCTGTTTCTGTGCCCCCTGTAGCTGTGCCCCCAGTAGATTTTCCCCCTGTCGCTGTGCCCCCTGTAGCTGTGCCCCCTGTAATTGTGACCCCTGTCGCTGTGCCCCCTGCAGTTGTGCCCCCAGTAGTTGTGTCCCCTGTAGCTGTGCCCCCTGTAGCTGTGACCCGTCGCTGTGACCCCTGTCGCTGTGCCCCCTACAGTTGTGCCCCCTGTAGCTCTGCCCCCTGTAGCTCTGCTCCCTGTAGTTGTGCCCCCAGTAGCTGTGCCCCCAGTAGCTGTGCCCCCAGTAGCTGTGCCCCCTGTAGCTGTGCCCCCAGTAGTTGTGCCCCCAGTAGTTGTGCCCCCTGTTGCTGTGCCCCCTGTAGCTGTGCCCCCAGTAGATTTTCCCCCTGTCGCTGTGCCCCCTGTAGCTGTGCCCCCTGTAATTGTGACCCCTGTCGCTGTGCCCCCTGCAGTTGTGCCCCCAGTAGTTGTGTCCCCTGTAGCTGTGCCCCCTGTAGCTGTGACCCGTCGCTGTGACCCCTGTCGCTGTGCCCCCTACAGTTGTGCCCCCTGTAGCTCTGCCCCCTGTAGCTCTGCTCCCTGTAGTTGTGCCCCCAGTAGCTGTGCCCCCAGTAGCTGTGCCCCCAGTAGCTGTGCTCCCTGTAGTTGTGCCCCCAGTAGTTTTGCCCCCAGTAGCTGTGCCCCCAGTAGCCGCTTACAAAGACAAAAAAATAAACCCAAAACAATACTTACCAGCCCCGCTCCTGCTCCCGACCTCTGCTGCCGCTTCTGCTCTGTCTGGCCATCCGTTCCTCTCTATGGGAGAGACGTCTGACGATGAAGCTGGCTGCAGCGGACGCCCACACAGCCCATGGCGTCTGCTGCAGCCGGGGAGCGGGATGTGGGGTGCGTCCACGTGGCAGGTGCCGGACCGTTGGGGGAAGGGGGGGGGGGGGTGCGGGCCACGGCGTGACGTCACACGCAGCCACTGCGACCCAGGCAGCGAAGAGATTCTCCCAGCCAGCCATAGGAACTGCGCTGGCCGGGAGGTACTGCTGAAATGCAAAAGCATCGCCGCTGTGCGATGCTTTTGCACTAATGCGGGAGGGCCGGCACTGACATGAGGGGTGGACTAGCCCGGTGCTGGGCGTCCCCCCGCATGTCTGAGTGCCTGATCGTAGCTGTGCTAAATTTAACACAGCTACGATCAACTCGGAATGACCCGCTTAATTAGCAAAGCCTGGAACCTGTCATCTGGCTTTTAAAGTCTGCTTGAGGCCAATACGCTTTGCTGGTCATTACATTTCCTGGTCTGATGTAAGGAGGTTGCTGATCCTGGAGCTTTTCCTGTGATACCAGTCTGCCAATACCTTGCAAAGCCGAGCCACAATAGTTCTTGGATTTCTTGCCTGTCTGTCTACATCCCAAAAGGTCTGCTGCAGCTGTTCCTAAAATACCCGCATTTCCATAATCTGCAATTACTCTGTGTTCTGGTTTCTACTATATATGCAATGCATATACCTGGACAATTCATTCACCAGCATCACCTCAGTCTGCAAATATTCTGTGTTCTAGTAATCCTTCACAATAAACACCCTGGGGTACATTTACTAAGATTGGAGTTCTATTTAAGATGGGATGTTGCCCATGGCAACCAATCAGATTCCAGGTATTGGGGGTAATTCCAAGTTGATCGCAGCAGGAAATTTTTTAGCAGTTGGGCAAAACCATGTGCACTGCAGGGGAGGCAGATATAACATGTGCAGAGAGAGTTAGATTTGGGTGGGTTATTTTGTTTCTGTGCAGGGTAAATACTGGCTGCTTTATTTTTAATGAAAATGTGGGTGTGTTACACTGCGCTTACCATATAGCTTTACAAGTGGCAAATTTTAGTGAAAAACTGTATTCCAATATATGCAAAATCAAGAGGAAGCATGTAAATATACAAAAATGTTTATTAATAATAAGATAAAAGATTATTATAACCTAATACCGGTATACTATACAGGAAGGACAAAACATATAGACAAACACAAAAACACAAAACATAAAAAAGGATGGTATTTTGTGGGGTAGATACACAGAATTGCGTTTTACTTGTCCCCCATAATAAAAGTCCAAATGGATTAACTGGAGAATGAGGCACGAGTATAAGTGCCTGAATGTTTCTATAAAACACCCTTTGCTGGGATGTAAATCCATTTCTTATGTCCAGAAATCAAAGTCAATGTTGTATATGAGAGCAGTTTTATTCACAGTAATAACAGGTGTCCGTAGTGAGCAAAGATTGTCCCTGGTATGTAGAAAAGTTATCTGTCACTGGTGCTGAAAAGGGAAGAAATCCAAGAGTCTGCCGGCAGACTGAATCACTTGTGCTGAGATCGACCAGTTTCGCCTGAACCCAGGCTTCATCAGGATAACTGAGCAGTGTGATGTTCCTGGATTATATCCCTGCTGGGCCTTGTATTTCCGCCCACACTCTGATGCCATGCGGAGCATCACTTCCGCCCTTATTATAGTTAATGCTGTTTAATGAGGCTGATTTTGTCCCCTTCTTAAACGGGACTTCCAGTTTATGTTATTTGCAAGTATCTCCATTTAAACAGGTAGGGACAGAAACAGAAATAATAATTAAAAAAAACAAAAAACACACAGACAACATAAAACATAGGACACAAGGTATATGGATATTTATAGGAAAAATGGATAAAAGGAAGAGATTTTATAAGAGATTTCATAGATTTTGTATAGATTTTTTTTTTTGGGGATAAAATAATAAAAATAAAAATAATAATAATAATAAATATAACAAAAAGTAATATTAGTAATAAGTAGTGAGTAATCGAAAATGACTCTAGTAGTTTGCAGAGATCTGAGAGATAGGAATCACTAATTAAGATGATAAATCCGAGCAACGTATATGTTGGGTAACTCATATATAATACATGCCTATAACATAACTAAATAGTGCACATACAAACAGGAATGGTTGTATGGGGCTGAGGTGTATATGGGATGTATCTGGAAAAACACATACTAGTAGAGCACATATACCATGTTTCGATTATTTAGTACACACATAGAATGAAATGGATTTATAGAGCCGAGGTGTATATGGGATGTATCTGTAAAAGCACATGCTAGTAGAGCACATATATCATAAATTGATTATTCGCATAGGAAGGGATGTAGGTCAATTTCTGCATTAAGACCTTTGGGGGAGAGGGTTTCCAGTTTGAATATCATCCGTGCTTCTTCTTTTAGAAGGAGATTGTCCCAATTTCCTCCTCTCCAAGGTTTCTTCACTAATTTGATCCCTACAAATTTTTTCACTAAAATTTGCCACTTGTAAAGCTATATGGTAAGCGCAGTGTAACACACCCACATTTTCATTGTCTATATCGGAAGGGAGTGTGGATCCCCTCCATTTGCTTGCACAGCTGCTGCCTAAATATAGCTGGTGATTAAGCGCAGCCCTCACCTCTACTCATTCCAATTATTCTGTACCACACAGAGGACTGCAGCTGATCACCGTAATGGGTTTTTCTTTAGAAGAACGTCTAAAATTCCTAGGGGATTTGACCCCATCATCTACTAAAGATTTCTATACCAGTAAGGTTTCAGAAGAAAGTTTCTATAACATCTATACCAAATTAGAGAGATTACAGATTTTAGAAATCAAGCAATGGTGGGAAAAGACTACGCTCACTGAATACCTAGAAAAAAGAATGATCCCCAGAGGTCTGAGAATCAGTAAGAGAGCATCATTTACATCACAGAATAAAGAATTTCAACAAAAATGGGATGAGACTTTGGATAATTGCTTCTTCAAACTCATACAACTCATTATAGAAGATAGGGAACAGAATCTGAAAAAAATGGAAATGGAAATTAGAGATATTAGAAAAATACTCCTACCATTGGAAAAGTTATCAGATTTTGTAAACCTAGAAGAACTTACCAGGAACAAGTTCAAAAGAATCGAAGAAGAAACCATAGATCAAAAAAAGAAAAAACTATGGAGAGATACTATAGACTACAAAAGAGATTACAGAAACTGGACGGAAAATATAAGACCAGCCTATGGAGAGAGAGAGAGAGAGGAACCATATCCCCAAAAGAGATTCCAGAAGACCGGATGTAGGGGACAGATGGAGACATGAATCTAGAGAAAGATTTAGAGCAAGAAGGCATTCGCAAAAACCATGGAACAGAGACCAACAGAGTTATAACACATAGAGGATGGAGAAATAGATCTAGGACCATATCTAGATCAGGTTCTAGGTACAGAGGGAATTTCGGAATACAAGGGAGAAGAAACAACAACTTTGAAAACAAATACAAGAAAGAGATAGAGAGAATACAGGAGTATAAGACTATGAAGAGAGATAGGATTCCCAACCACCATACTGATGATACACGAAGAACAAGCTTCATCAAAGGCAGCCAAGATCAACAGGAAATTATGGAAACTTCTGCAAGAACCCTTATGGAGAGACTGAACAATAGAAAGAAACTCCTACCATCTGAAGAACCAGTATGCACCAACATAGAGGAAGATTATGATCAAACAGAGGAATTCTTGGATGCTTTTTTAGAATTGGCCCAGAGGAACCATTCCTTCAGAAGCACGGGCGCAATACCAAAAGTTATATCAAGTTCAGAGGAAAAGAGAAAAAGAAGAAGAAGAAAAAGAAGTTCAACTTGCGGGGGAAGCGAGGAGGAATCAAATCTGGGACAAAAGAAAAAACAGAAAAAGTCACAACAACAGAAGAAAAGGAACCAGCAAAGGGTATCTTCAACCTAAGCAAATACCATCTAACGAAAGCAGAGATTGAAGTCCTACGGAAGGGCCTAAAATTTGCCCCTAATAATCTTCTGGATAAATTCAATACTACCATTGATCTTCATAAATTCATTAGAAAAATGACCTTCAAGAAATTCTTTCAGAAAGATGAAACACAGATGACAGAAAACAAAGGAGACAACCAGGATCCATTTGTCCATACAAAGTTTAAAGCATAATCCTTGTTTTACCCTACACACCTGAAAGGACCTCTCCTTAAGTCCTTCCAAAGACTCGTCGAAGTAGACATTATGCATATATCAGATGTTGGGAATACCAAACGAAAATGGAATTTAACCAAAAAAGAAAATGAAGCTTTGAGATGTCTGGAAAAGAATAAGGATATCATCATTAAGTAGGCGGACAAGGGTGGAGGAGTGGTGAGCATGGACTGGACTGATTATGAGGAAGAATCCATAAGGCTTTTGGGAGATGAAGAGACATATAGGCTACTTACAAGGGATCCCACAGACAGTTTCAAGAAAGATTTAGATAACATTCTCAAACAAGAAACTGAAGATATGATCCTTACGAAGGGAGAATACAAATTCCTCTATCCGGAACATCCAAGGACAGCAGTCTTCTACCATCTACCGAAAATACATAAAGACGAAAAGAGACCACCAGGGAGACCAATAATATCCGGAATTATCTCCCTTACCTCAAAACTTTCATGTTACATCGATGAATTTTTAAAACCTCTAGTAGTTAACCAAAGAAGCTATATAAAAGATACAACACAAGTACTAAACAGCCTAAGAGAATTAGAATGGAAGGAGACATATCTCTTGGCATCATGTGACAATAAGTCACTTTATACAAGCATAAAACATGAACAAGGATGCAAGAACGTTCACAAAATCCTTATTAATGAGTCTGGTCTAGAAACTCAACTGGTCAACCTCATCATAGAAGCCATAAAATTTACACTGAATCATAACTATTTCTGGTATGGGGAGAAATACTACCTCCAAACTAAAGGGACCGCAATGTGCACGAATTTTGCCCCATCCTATGCAAACCTTTTTCTGGCACAATGGGAGAATGAGAACATTTGGAGCAACAACACCTACCTACCGAATCTGATTGTATGGGCTAGATATATAGATGACATACTTATAGTATGGGACGGAGATCAAGATAATCTGGAATGCTTCATCAATAAAATCAATTATAATAAAGAAAATCTGGAATTTACCAGCGAAATAAGTAACGAATCTCTAAATTTCCTTGATCTCAATATATTTATTGAAGATAACAGAATTGAGACCAAAACATACGTCAAGAAAGTAGATTGTAATAACTACCTGAATGCTAAAAGCAACCATCATCCAAAATGGATCTCTAACATCCCCAGGGGCCAGATGAGAAGAATTAGGAGGAACTGCTCGAAGGCAAAGGATAGTGATATCCAGATGAATCATTTGGTCAACCTATTTGAAGAGAAGGGATATAGCCACGAAAATCTGAAGAAACATGTAGAAGCAATCAACAACATGGAAAGGAAAGACCTACTGACTTACAAAACCAACAAAGAAACCAATCATCATGAACTTCTGTTTTTGACTAATTACTCCAGCCAAAGAACTCTACTGGAACAGAGCCTTAAGAAACATTGGCATATCCTTACAGCCGATGAGGAGCTAAGAAGCATTCTCCCTACTGCACCAAAAGTGATGTACAGAAGAGCACCTACCATCAGGAACAGACTTGTGAAAGTTACCAGAAACAGGACAAGAAAGATCTCCCCACGTGGTTAGGGAATACAACATCAGGCTTTTATGCCTGCAACAAATGTGCCGCATGTAAAAAATCAAGATGTTCTACCACCAAACCAGTAAAAACCATTATTTCAAATACCACGGGAAAGGAATTAAGAATAAAAGACCACATTACATGCAACTCCGTTGGGGTGATATATCTCATCACGTGCCCCTGCGGCCTCCAATATGTTGGAAAGACCTTTCGGAAATTATGTATCAGAATAAACGAACATCTTAATAACATTAAAAACAACAAAGAGAACCACAATGTCCCGGACCATTTCAAGATGAAACACAAGAGTGACCCCTCAGATCTAAAATTTGTAGGGATCAAATTAGTGAAGAAACCTTGGAGAGGAGGAAATTGGGACAATCTCCTTCTGAAAGAAGAAGCACGGATGATATTCAAACTGGAAACCCTCTCCCCCAAAGGTCTTAATGCAGAAATTGACCTACATCCCTTCCTATGCGAATTATCAATTTATGATTGTTAGGGTCTCCTGCCCTGTGCTGCCACGTCGTCATGGCAACCGGGAGGCAAGTGCTAGCGGAGTAACCTGAGCGCAGCTGATACTCCGGTTCGGGTCTGCTGTGCAGTGGTTACAGGCTCTGTGCACGGCAGGGGATCCGGTGCTGGTTTTTGTGCTCACAGTCTGTGAGGTCTGAGTGGGGCGTGGACAGCACCTGCTATATAAACCCTCTTCTCAGGTTAGGCAGATGCTGCTGAATCTTTGTTGGTTAGTCAGTTCCTGAAAGTTAGCTAGTACTGTGTAACTTTGTATTTGCTTGTGGCTTACTGCAAATAGGCCTTGGGATTTGGTACTACACTCTGCCAATCCAGACCTAGCAGTAAGAATGGAGTCAGTCGTTTAACCTGCTGGGGTTCTTTTGCTACTCTGTGAACCTAGCAAGTTTGCGGCTGTATTCTCAGACTTGCCTGCCAAAATCCTTTCTCACTGTGCAAGGTGTTCAGGTGTCAGTTTAGTGGCAGTAAGCTGAACCTGTGCACTGCAAGTGAGGATTAGGATTGCGGAGACTCTCCTTGTGTCTATCATTCCATCTCTGACCAAGGAGTTTACTGCCACACCCGTTGGTAACCCTTTAGGGTTTTGCTGTTGCCCTTAGCAATAGCATTTCGGGTTCTCTACGTATTAAATCACAACATCTCGCTTCTTTCCATCTGAGCATTCCTAATACTAGGGAGACACCCAGTTTCTTAGCCTTTGGGCTTCTCTGTTCACTTTGTGTTTATTTTGTTACTCTATCACCTTCTGTGTATGTAATGTCATATTCCCCAGTCTGTCTGTGAGTTCATTTGTTTTGCATCCCTCTCCGTTCAGACACCAGTACATGCCTGCTGGCACTGGTGTGCATAACATATTCAGCAGCCAAATACTCCTGTTGAAATTTTGTGGGAATATGGAGCATACCCCTAAAAATACTTTGCAACAGGTGGTCGATCAGGTGCAGGTCCTGACTCGACAATTTAATGATTTGTCCATTAAAATGCACACCTCCCAGGCCGCTGGCGGAGCTCCCGCAGCAGCAGCAGCACCAACTTCAGGGGTTAAAGAGCCGAAAGTAAATCTCCCGGATAGTTTTTCTGGAGATCGCTCGCAGTTCTTTTGTTTCAAGGAGAGCTGCAAGCTATATTTCCGGCTTAGGCCTCAGTCTTCTGGGTCGGAGATTCAGCGGGTGGGCATAGTGATTTCCTTGCTACAAGGAGACCCACAGGTCTGGGCATATGGGTTGCAGCCTGACTGTCCGTCGCTTAAAAGTGTTGATGCTTTTTTTACGGCACTGGGCATGTTGTATGATGACCCTGACAAGACGGCCTCAGCCGAGGCTCAGATTTCGATCCTTAAGCAAGGGCGACGGCCAGTTGAGGTTTATTGTACGGAGTTTCGGAGGTTGGCCGATGATACACAGTGGAATGACCCAGCCCTGAGACACCAGTACCGAAGAGGTCTTTCTAACCAGATAAAAGACCAACTGGTACAACAGTGCCGTAACTAGGCATTTTAGCAGTGTGGAAGAAACGGCAGTGGCGCCCCCCCCCCCCCCTAGGCAAGATAGGGGCAGTGCGCACCGCAGGCGTGCAAAAAATTTATAGGGGCGTGGCTTCACGGGAAGGGGCGTGGCCACAAAATAATAGCAATTCATACGGTGCACAGTAGTCTACATTATTCTATTTACCCTGCACAGTAGCGCCACTACACCAGGTAGAGCCCCTTTTATACATTACAGCAGACAGCATCCCCCTTTTTACACATTACAGCAGACAGTCCCCCTTTTTACACATTACGGCAGCCAGTCCCCCTTTTTACACATTGCGGCAGCCAGGACCCCATTTTACACATTGCGGCAGCCAGGACCCCTTTTTACACATTGCGGCAGCCAGGACCCCATTTTACACATTGCAGCAGCCAGGACCCCTTTTTACACATTGCGGCAGCCAGGACCCTATTTTACACATTGCGGCAGCCAGGACCCCTTTTTACACATTGCGGCAGCCAGGCTCCCTTTTTACACATTGCGGCAGCCAGGACCCCATTTTACACATTGCGGCAGCCAGGACCCCATTTTACACATTGCGGCAGCCAGGACCCCTTTTTACACATTGCGGCAGCCAGGACCCCTTTTTACACATTGTGGCAGCCACCAGGACCCCATTTTACACATTGCGGCAGCCAGGACCCCATTTTACACATTGCGTCAGCCAGGACCCCATTTTACACATTGCGGCAGACGGTGTCCCCCTGAGAGAGAGAGAGAGAAAGAGAAAGAGAGAGAGGGATATACTTACCTTCTCCTCGTGCTGGCATCTCCGAGTCCCTCAGTGCAGTGAAGTGAGAAGGAGGGAGGGGGAGCAGGGAGCCGCAGCAGCGCTATTTGATTGGTAGTAAGCGCCGCTGCAGCATCCCCCTCTCCTTCTGTATTGGTTGCCTGGCGCTGCTGTGGATGCTGGGATGAAGGAACCGCATCCCAGCATCCATAGCAGCGCCGGGCAGCCAATACAGAAGGAGAGGGGGATGCTGCAGCGGCGCGTACTACCAATCAAATAGCGCTGCTGCGGCTCCCTGCTCCCCCTCCCTCCTCCTCCTTGAACGCTGCCCGGCGCTGGTCTCTCTCCTCCAGCGCGGCGCATGGCGCACACAGAGGCGGCATGTAATGAGTCAATTTGACTCATTACATGCCGCTGGCCGTTGCGCCCTCAGGGCAACTGCGCTGTGTGCCAAGCCCCCTTGGCACACACGTAGTTACGGCCCTGTGGTACAATATCCCTTGCCTGATAGCTTGGATCAGCTCATGCAGTTATCCATCCGGGTGGATAGACGGCTGAGAGAGCGCAGGCTTGAAAGGGAGACCGAGGTTTCCTTCTTTCCCAAGGGAACCTCAGACTCTGAGGAATTTTCCGAGGAGCCTATGCAGATTGGGGCTACCCGCCTCTCCTCGCGTGAGAAGACGCGGAGGAGACAGCAGGGTTTGTGTTTGTACTGTGGGAATAAAGGTCATGTGGTAGTATCATGCCCAGAAAAGCCAGAAAACTTCAGGGCCTGAGGGTGATGAGAAATATCCTGTCAGGCCAGAAGTCAGAATTTCCCAAGGAGACTTTTATCATTCCGGTGACCTTGAAGATCCTCGGTCAAACTGTCAAGACTGAGGCCTTTGTGGACAGTGGGGCCGACGGGGTTTTTATGGATCGCCAATTCGCCCTGGAACACTCTGTTCCCTTAGTACCCTTGGCATCAGAAATTGAGATCTGTGGGTTAAACGGGGAACCATTATCCCAGGGTAAAACTACCTCTTGCACTAGCCAGATTTCTTTGTTTATTGGAGCCACACACTCTGAAAAATTGTCCTTTTATGTGACTGTCTGTACTTTTACCCCATTGGTGTTGGGGTTACCCTGGTTAAGGGCCCACAATCCTCAATTTGACTGGGTCTCTGGGGAGATTCTTAGTTGGAGTACTGATTGTTTCAGGAGTTGCTTGAGCCTTCCAGTCAGGCTTTCGCAGCTAATTTTGCCAGGATTGCCAGGATGTTATGCAGATTTTGCGGATGTGTTCTCCGAAAAAGTTGCAGAGGTACTACCTCCCCATTGCCCCTATGACTGTGCCATTGATTTGTTGCCGAATGCTAAGCTTCCCAAGAGCAGGTTGTACTCCCTGTCACGTCCTGAGACTCAGGCTATGGCAGAGTACATTCAGGAGAACTTGGCTAAGGGATTTATCAGACCTTCACAGTCCCCAGTTGGTTCGGGGTTCTTCTTCGTGGGTAAAAAGGACGGTTCGTTGCGACCCTGCATCGACTTCAGGGAATTGAACCGTATCACAATTAAAAACTCATACCCACTGCCTCTCATTTCGGTCTTGTTTGACCAGCTTCGTACTGCCACCATTTTTTCTAAGATTGACCTACGCGGTGCGTACAATCTAATCCGAATAAGAGAGGGGGATGAATGGAAGACTGCCTTTAATACCCACTCAGGGCATTATGAATAATTGGTGATGTCTTTTGGGCTTTGTAATGCCCCGGCAGTCTTCCAGGACTTCATGAATGATGTGCTCAGGGAATATTTGGATAGATTCTTAGTTGTATACTTAGATGACATCCTAATCTTCTCCCATTCCCTGGAGGAACATCGGAAGCATGTACGCTTAGTCCTCCAGAAACTCAGAGACCACCGGCTTGGGGCGAAGCTGGAGAAGTGCGAATTTGAAGTTCAGCAAATCGCATTTCTAGGATATATAATCTCCCCAGGTTTCCAAATGGAGGGTTCCAAGGTACAGGCAGTCCTGGATTGGGTGCAGCCCACTAGTTTGAAGGCGCTTCAGCGTTTTCTGGGCTTTGCAAATTTTTATAGATGATTTATCGCTGGATTTTCGTCTATAGTGGCGCCCTTGGTGGCACTCACTAAGAAAGGGGCGGATGTTGCTCACTGGTCTTGTGAGGATAAAGCGGCTTTTGCCCGTCTCAAAAGGGCATTTGTCTCGGCCAAGGTGCTGCGACACCCAGATCCAGAGCGTCCTTTTTTGGTGGAGGTGGATGCCTCTGAGATGGGTATTGGGGCAGTGCTCTCTCAGATGGGGGTGTCTGATAATCGCCTTCATCCCTGTGCTTACTTTTCCCGTAAATTTTCGCCTGCCGAGATGAATTATGACGTGGGTAACCCGGAATTGTTGGCTATTAAGGATGCACTCGAGGAGTGGAAACACTGGCTTGAGGGGGCTAAGTTTGTGGTCTCAATTCTCACCGACCATAAGAATTTGGCATATTTAGAGTCAGCAAAGCGCCTCAATGCCAGGCAGGCACGATGGGCTTTGTTTTTTGCTCGCTTTAATTTTTTTATAACATATCGCCCTGGGTCAAAAAACATCAAGGCTGATGCGCTCTCGCGGAGTTTTGCTCCAATCCAGGAGACCACCAAGGAGCCATTGCCCATTGTGTCCCCATCATGTATTAAAGTGGGCATTACCCAGGACCTCTTGTCATTAGTCCTTAGAGCACAGGAGCAGGCTCCTCCAGACCTTCCGGTAGGTATTTTGTTTGTGCCTCTTAGGTTAAGACAACGAGTGTTCCTGGAATTCCATGCCAAGAAGTCGGCAGGTCACCCGGGTATTGCCAGAACTCGGGAGTTGCTGTCTAGGGCGGTGTGGTGGCCCTCGGTGGCTAGGGATGTGGATCAGTAGGTTCGGGCATGTGACATCTGTGCCCGAAATAAAACTCCTAGAGGGGTTCCTGTTGGCCCATTACATCCACTCTCTATTCCATCTAAGCCATGGACCCACATTTCAATGGATTTTGTGGTGGACTTGCCCAAATCCTCAAGGATGACAGCCATCTGGGTTGTCGTTGACAGGTTTTCGAAGATGGCGCACTTCGTTCCACTGGTTGGGCTGCCATCGGCGCCTGTCTGAATTATTTATGCTGCATGTTGTGCGCCTCCACGGGTTGCCACTTGATGTGGTCTTTGACCGCGGATCCCAGTTTGTGGCCAAATTCTGGAGGGCATTTTGTTCCGATCTCCAGATTTCTGTCAGCTTGTCGTCAGGCTACCATCTGCAGTCTAATGGGCAGACTGAAATGGTGAACCAGTCCTTGGAGCAGTTCCTCAGGTGTTATGTCTCCAAGTGTCAGACTGACTGGGTTGCTCATCTGTCCATGGCTGAGTTTGCCTATAACAACGCGGCTCACTCTGCTACAGGAATCTCTCCCTTCCTTTGTGTGTATGGGCATCATCCTAAGGCCAATTCTTTTGACCCCCTGGACTCCACGCCTGGTGGTTCCTCTGTGGTTTTGGTCCTTAGGGGTATTTGGAGGAAAGTGAAGAAAGCCCTTGTGTCTGTGTCATTAGTGAACAAAAGGGTTTTTGATAAGCGGAAAAGACCCTGCAGCTTCAAATTAGGAGACTTCGTCTGGTTGTCCACCAAGAATTTGAAGTTGAGACAGCCATCTGTTAGGCCCCCGGTTCATCGGCCCTTATAAGATCACCAGGGTTATCAATCCGGTGGCATTTCAGTTAGATCTGCCCCGTTCATTGGGTATCAATAAAACATTTCATTGTTCCCTTTTAAAACGGGCGATTAGTAATCCTTCTTCCAGTGGAAGACCTTCCCCTCTTCTGATACGTGGCCAGAGGGAGTTTGTTGTTGAAAGGATTCTTGACTCCAAGATGGTTCGGGGTCGGCTGTCATTTTTGTTGCACTGGAAGGGGTATGGCCCGGAGGAGCGGTCGTGGGTGCGCAGTTGTGATCTTCATGCCCCCAGACTGATACGCTCTTTCTTCTCGCAGTTCCCCGATAAACCCGGTGGTAGGGGTTCTTTGACCCCTCGTCAGAGGGGGTGGGTACTGTTAGGGTCTCCTGCCCTGTGCTGCCACGTCGTCATGGCAACCGGGAGGCAAGTGCTAGCGGAGTAACCTGAGCGCAGCTGATACTCCGGTTCGGGTCTTTTGCTGTGCAGTGGTTACAGGCTCTGTGCACGGCAGGGGATCCGGTGCTGGTTTTTGTGCTCACAGTCTGTGAGGTCTGAGTGGGGCATGGACAGCACCTGCTATATAAACCCTCTTCTCAGGTTAGGCAGATGCTGCTGAATCTTTGTTGGTTAGTCAGTTCCTGAAAGTTAGCTAGCACTGTGTAACTTTGTATTTGCTTGTGGCTTACTGCAAATAGGCCTTGGGATTTGGTACTACACTCTGCCAATCCAGACCTAGCAGTAAGACTGGAGTCAGTCGTTTAACCTGCTGGGGTTCTTTTGCTACTCTGTGAACCTAGCAAGTTTGCGGCTGTATTCTCAGACTTGCCTGCCAAAATCCTTTCTCACTGTGCAAGGTGTCCAGGTGTCAGTTTAGTGGCAGTAAGCTGAACCGGTGCACTGCAAGTGAGGACTAGGATTGTGGAGACTCTCCTTGTGACTATTATTCCATCTCTGACCAAGGAGTTTACTGCCACACCGTTGGTAACCGTTTAGGGTTTTGCTGTTGCCCTTAGCAACAGCATTTCGGGTTCTCTACGTAATAAATCACAACATCTCGCTTCTTTCCATCTGAGCATTCCTAATACTAGGGAGACACCCAGTTTCTTAGCCTTTGGGCTTCTCTGTTCACTTTGTGTTTATTTTGTTACTCTATCACCTTCTGTGTATGTAATGTCATATTCCCCAGTCTGTCTGTGAGTTTATTTGTTTTGTATCCCTCTCCGTTCAGACACCAGTACATTCCTGCTGGCACTGGTGTGCATAACAATGATATATGTGCTCTACTAGCATGTGCTTTTACAGATACATCCCATATACACCTCGGCTCTATATATCCATTCCATTCTATGTGTGTACTAAATAATCGATACATGGTATATGTGCTCTACTAGTATGTGTTTTTCCAGATACATCCCATATACACCTCAGCCCCATACATCCATTCCTGTTTGTAGGTGCACTATTTAGTTATGTTATAGGCATGTATTATATATGAGTTACCCAACATATACGTTGCTCGGATTTATCATCTTAATTAGTGGTTCCTATTTCTCGGATCTCTGCAAACTACTACAGTCATTTCCGATCATCAACTACTTATTACTAATATTACTTTTTGTTATATTTATTATTATTTTTATTTTTATTATATTATCCCCCCCCCCAAAAAAAAAAAAATCTATGCAAAATCCATGAAATCTCTTATAAAATCTCTTACTTTTATCCATTTTTCCTATAAATATCCATATACCTTGTGTCCTATGTTTTATGTTGTCTGTGTTTTTTTTTAAATTATTTTTTATTATTATTTATGTTTCTGTCCCTACCTATTTAAATGGAGATACTTGCAAATAACATAAACTGGAAGTCCCGTTTAAGAAGGGGACAAAATCAGCCTCATTAAACAGCATTAACTATAATAAGGGCGGAAGTGATGCTCCGCATGGCATCGGAGTGTGGGCGGAAATACAAGGCCCAGCAGGGATATAATCCATGAACATCACACTGCTCAGTTATCCTGATGAAGCCTGGGTTCAGGCGAAACCGGTCGATCTCAGCACAAGTGATTCAGTCTGCCAGCAGACTCTTGGATTTCTTCCCTTTTCACCACCAGTGACAGATAACTTTTCTGCATACCAGGGACAATCTTTGCTCACTACGGACACCTGTTATTACTGTGAGTAAAACTGCTCTCATATACAACATTGACTTTGATTTCTGGACATAAGAAACGGATTTACATCCCAGCAAAGGGTTTTTTATAGAAACATTCAGGCACTTATACTCGTGCCTCATTCTCCAGTTAATCCGTTTGGACTTTTATTATGGGGGACGGTTAAAACGCAATTCTGTATATCTACCCCACAAAATACCATACTTTTTTATGTTTTGTGTTTTTGTGTTTGTCTAAATGTTTTGTCCTACCTGTATAGTATACCGGTATTAGGTTATTATAATCTTTTATTTTATTATTAATAAACATTTTTGTATATTTACATGCTTCCTCTTGATTTTGCATATATTGGAATACAGTTTTTCACTAAAATTTGCCACTTGTACAGCTATATGGTAAGCGCAGTGTAACACACCCACATTTTCATTGTCTATATCGGAAGGGAGTGTGGATCCCCTCCATTTGCTTGCACAGCTGCTGCCTAAATATAGCTGGTGATTAAGCGCAGCGCTCACCTTTACTCATTCCAATTATTCTGTACCACACAGAGGACTGCAGCTGATCGCCGTAATGGCTTTTTCTTTAGAAGAACGTCTAAAATTCCTAGACGATTTGACCCCATCATCTACTAAAGATTTCTATACCAATAAGGTTTCAGAAGAAAGTTTCTATAACATCTATACCAAATTAGAGAGATTACAGATTTTAGAAATCAAGCAATGGTGGGAAAAGACTACGCTCACTAAATACCTAGAAAAAAGAATGATCCCCAGAGGTCTGAGAATCAGTAAGAGAGCATCATTTACATCACAGAATAAAGAATTTCAACAAAAATGGGATGAGACTTTGGATAATTGCTCCTTCAAACTCATACAACTCATTATAGAAGATAGGGAACAGAATCTGCAAAAAATGGAAATGGAAATTAGAGATATTAGAAAAATACTCCTACCATTGGAAAAGTTATCAGATTTTGTAAACCTAGAAGAACTTACCAGGAACAAGCTCAAAAGAATCGAAGAAGAAACCATAGATCAAACAAAGAAAAAACTATGGAGAGATACTATAGACTACAAAGGAGATTACAGAAACTGGATGGAAAATATAAGACCAGCCTATGGAGAGAGAGAGGAACCATATCCCCAAAAGAGATTCCAGAAGACCGGATGTAGGGGACAGATGGAGACATGAATCTAGAGAAAGATTTAGAGCGAGAAGGCATTCACAACAACCATGGAACAGAGACCAACAGAGTTATAAGACATCACATAGAGGATGGAGAAATAGATCTAGGACCATATCTAGATCAGGTTCTAGGTGCAGAGGGAATTTCGGAATACAAGGGAGAAGAAACAACAACTTTGAAAACAAATACAAGAAAGAGAGAATATAGGAGTATAAGACTATGAAGAGAGATAGGATTCCCAACCACCATACTGATGATGCACGAAGAACAAGCTTCATCAAAGGCAGGCAAGATCAACAGGAAATTATGGAAACTTCTGCAAGAACCCTTATGGAGAGCCTGAACAATAGAAAGAAACTCCTACCATCTGAAGAACCAGTATGCACCAACATAGAGGAAGATTATGATCAAACAGAGGAATTCTTGGATGCTTTTTTAGAATTGGCCCAGAGGAACCATTCCTTCAGAAGCACAGGTGCAATACCAAAAGTTATATCAAGTTCAGAGGAAAAGAGAAAAAGAAGAAAAAGAAAAAGAAGTTCAACTTGCGGGGGAAGCGAGGAGGAATCAAATCTGGGACAAAAGAAAAAACAGAAAAAGTCACAACAACAGAAGAAAAGGAACCAGCAAAGGGTATCTTCAACCTAAGCAAATACCATCTAACGAAAGCAGAGATTGAAGTCCTACGGAAGGGCCTAAAATTTGCCCCTAATAATCTTTTGGATAAATTCAATGCTACCATTGATCTTCATAAATTCATTAGGAAAATTACCTTCAAGAAATTCTTTCAGAAAGATGAAACACAAATGACACAAAACAAAGGAGACAACCAGGATCCATTTGTCCATACAAAGTTTAAAGCACAATCCTCGTTTTACCCTACACACCTGAAAGGACCTCTCCTTTAGTTCTTCCAAAGACTCGTTGAACTAGACATTATGCATATATCAGATGTTGGGAATACCAAACGAAAATGGAATTTAACCAAAAAAGAAAATGAAGCTTTGAGATGTCTGGAAAAGAATAAGGATATCATCATTAAGCAGGCGGACAAGGGTGGAGGAGTGGTGATCATGGACCGGACTGATTATGAGTAAGAATCCATAAGGCTTTTGGGAGATGAAGAGACATATAGGCTACTTACAAGGGATCCCACAGACAGTTTCAAGAAAGATTTAGATAACATTCTCAAACAAGCAACTGAAGATATGATCCTTACGAAGGGAGAATACAAATTCCTCTATCCGGAACATCCAAGGACAGCAGTATTCTACCATCTACCGAAAATACATAAAGACGAAAAGAGACCACCAGGGAGACCAACAATAGCAGGAATTAACTCCCTTACCTCAAAACTTTCATGTTACCTCGATTAATTTTTAAAACCTCTAGTAGTTAACCAAAGAAGCTATATCAAAGATACAACACAAGTACTAACCAGCCTAAGAGAATTAGAATGGAAGGAGACATATCTCTTGGCATCATGTGACATTAAGTCACTTTATACAAGTATAAAATATGAACAAGGATACAAGAACGTTCACAAAATCCTTATTAATGAGTCTGGTCTAGAAACTCAACAGGTCAACTTCATCATAGAAGCCATAAAATTTACACTGAATCATAACTATTTCTGGTATGGGGAGAAATACTACCTCCAAACTAAAGGGACCACAATGGGCACGAATTTTGCCCCATCCTATGCAAACCTTTTTCTGGCACAATGGGAGAATGAGAACATTTGGACCAACAACACCTACCTACCGAATCTGATTGTATGGGCTAGATATATAGATGACATACTTATAGTATGGGACGGAGATCAAGAGAATCTGGAATGCTTCATCAACAAAATCAATTATAATAAAGAAAATCTGGAATTTACCAGCGAAATAAGTAACGAATCTCTAAATTTCCTTGATCTCAATATATTTATTGAAGATAACAGAATTGAGACCAAAACATACGTCAAGAAAGTAGATTGTAATAACTACCTGAATGCTAAAAGCAACCATCATCCAAAATGGATCTCTAACATCCCCAGGGGCCAGATGAGAAGAATTAGGAGGAACTGCTCGAAGGCAAAGGATAGTGATATCCAGATGAATCATTTGGTCAACCTATTTGAAGAGAAGGGATATAGCCACGAAAATCTGAAGAAAGATGTAGAAGCAATCAACAACATGGAAAGGAAAGACCTACTGACTTACAAAACCAACAAAGAAACCAATCATCATGAACTTCTGTTTTTGACTAATTACTCCAGCCAAAGAACTCTACTGGAACAGAGCCTTAAGAAGCATTGGCATATCCTTACAGCCGATGAGGAGCTAAGAAGCATTCTCCCTACTGCACCAAAAGTGGTGTACAGAAGAGCATCTACCATCAGGAACAGACTTGTGAAAAGTTACCAGAAACAGGACAAGAAAGATCTGCTCACGTGGTTAGTGAATACATCAGGCTTTTATGCCTGCAACAACTGTGCCGCATGTAAAAAATCAAGATGTTCTACCACCAAACCAGTAAAAACCATTATTTCAAATACCACGGGAAAGGAATTAAGAATAAAAGATCACATTACATGCAACTCCGTTGGGGTGATATATCTCATCACGTGCCCCTGCGGCCTCCAATATGTTGGAAAGACCTTTTGGAAATTATGTATCAGAATAAACAAACATCTTAATAAAATTAAAAACAACAAAGAGAACCACAATGTCCCGGACCATTTCAAGATGAAACACAAGAGTGACCCCTCAGATCTAAAATTTGTAGGGATCAAATTAGTGAAGAAACCTTGGAGAGGAGGAAATTGGGACAATCTCCTTCTGAAAGAAGAAGCACGGATGATATTCAAACTGGAAACCCTCTCCCCAAAGGTCTTAATGAAGAAATTGACCTACATCCTTCCCATGTGAATAATCAATTTATGATATATGTGCTCTACTAGCATGTGCTTTTACAGATACATCCCATATACACCTCAGCTCTATATATCCATTCCATTCTATGTGTGTACTAAATAATTGATACATGGTATATGTGCTCTACTAGTATGTGTTTTTCCAGATACATCCCATATACACCTCAGCCCCATACATCCATTCCTGTTTGTAGGTGCACTATTTAGTTATGTTATAGGCATGTATTATATATGAGTTACCCAACATATACGTTGCGCGGATTTATCATCTTAATTAGTGGTTCCTATCTCTCAGATCTCTGCAAACTACTAGAGTCATTTTCGATTACTCACTACTTATTACTAATATTACTTTTTGTTATATTTATTATTATTATTTTTATTTTTATTATTTTATCCCCCCCCAAAAAAAAATCTATACAAAATCTATGAAATGTCTTATAAAATCTCTAACTTTTATCTATTTTTCCTATAAATATCCATATACCTTGTGTCCTATGTTTTATGTTGCCTGTGTGGTTTTTTTTTTTTATTATTATTTCTGTTTCTGTCCCTACCTGTTTAAATGGAGATACTTGCAAATAACATAAACTGGAAGTCCCGTTTAAGAAGGGGACAAAATCAGCCTCATTAAACAGCATTAACTATAATAAGGGCGGAAGTGATGCTCCGCATGGCATCGGAGTGTGGGCGGAAATACAAGGCCCAGCAGGGATATAATCCATGAACATCACACTGCTCAGTTATCCTGATGAAGCCTGGGTTCAGGCGAAACCGGTCGATCTCAGCACAAGTGATTCAGTCTGCCGGCAGACTCTTGGATTTCTTCCCTTTTCAGCACCAGTGACAGATAACTTTTCTGCATACCAGGGACAATCTTTGCTCACTACGGACACCTGTTATTACTGTGAGTAAAACTGCTCTCATATACAACATTGACTTTGATTTCTGGACATAAGAAACGGATTTACATCCCAGCAAAGGGTGTTTTATAAACATTCAGGCACTTATACTCGTGCCTCATTCTCCAGTTAATCCATTTGGACTTTTATTATGGGGGACGAGTAAAACGCAATTCTGTGTATGTAGTCTACCCCACAAAATACTATCCTTTTTTATATTTTGTGTTTTTGTGTTTGTCTATATGTTTTGTCCTACCTGTATAGTATACCGGTATTAGGTTATTATAATCTTTTATTTTATTATTAATAAACATTTTTGTATATTTACATCATAGTTGCCTACCCTCCCTCATTCTGCAGAAGACTCCCTGAAATAGCAGCAATCTCCCTCACTCCCTGAAAAGTCCATCAATCTCCCTCATTCTTGGGGGAAAAATAAATCAGAGATACATACATTCAAATGGGATCCTTAGTGCCATTTCCCTATATTGGTTATAAGGCACAATGATCCCTATGGCCACTTACAGTATATGGAACCTCTTGTACAACACAATACACAAACAAATGCTGCAAAATATTAGTGTCTTTTCTTCAACAAATAGATCTTACTAACTTTGGGGCTCATTTACATTTGGATGTAAGTCATTTTCATGACACGCCTTTCAGATGTAGCGGTACACGCCCGCGCTGGTAGGTGTTATTTTCACAATCTCCCTGAAATGCTTTTTCAAAAGTAGGCAAGTATGATTTACATGCTTCCTCTTGATTTTGCATATATTGGAATACAGTTTTTCACTAAAATTTGGCACTTGTAAAGCTATATGGTAAGCGCAGTGTAACACACCCACATTTTCATTGTCTATATCGGAAGGGAGTGTGGATCCCCTCCATTTGCTTGCACAGCTGCTGCCTAAATATAGCTGGTGATTAAGCGCAGCCCTCACCTCTACTCATTGCTTTATTTTTACACTGCAATTTAGATTGCAGATTGAACACACCACACCCAAATTTAACTCTCTCTGCACATATTATATCTGCCCCCCCTGCAGTGCACATGGTTTTGCCCAACTGCTAAAAAATGTCCTGCTGCGATCAACTTGGAATTACCCCCATTATCTTCTAGAAGGTGCTAGATAAATGAGAAGTAGAATCTATGGGCAACATCCCATCTAAAATAGAACTCCCATCTTAGTAAATTTACCCCCCTCCTGAATTACCAGCAACCCTTTGTTCTTTGGATTCCTAACTTTGGGAATGTGAGAATAACGCGGAGCTACCTCATTTCTGACAATTATCTCTATTTTCAGCTGTTTTTTTTACAGGTGGGATTACTGTGATTAATGAAAACATGTCTTCATACGTCTCACAATTCGTTTTCCAACCATAATAAAGATCAGGACGGCAATGTGGCGATTTTTAAAACTGTGTTTTATTTTCCTCTGTGGTTTCCTGAACATTTCCCTTTAAGAAATTTGGCGATTTTCAAATTGTCCCAATAACGTTCCATAACGCTCTTTATCATAATTATAGAAACATTTCACTACTGTATCTCTAGCCTTATTAACCATACCCTATTTTTAAGCCTAATATTAAAATAAAGACTATATTTATGATTGTTATCCATCGATGGTCATCTCTACTTGTTCTCAGGATGGTTTTAATGCATTAGAGGTTCTAGGGCTGTGATCACATCTGTGGGTCCTACAGAGCCGGCCTTAGGCATAGGCAAACTAGGCAAATGCCTAGGGCATTTGGTATGCTTAGGGGCACCAGCAGCTTCTGCTGATTAAAATGATATGCGGCATGCCTATATTCTATGTGTGACTGCGGCTGTATCTGCATACGAAATGCTACATTGCAGTGTATTCCTGTAAATCACTGTAATATAGCATTTCGTATGCAGATACAGCCGCAGTCACACATAGAATATAGGCATGCCGCATATCATTTTAATCAGCAGAAGCTGCTTGTGCATCCTAGCCACATAGTAATGCAAATATTATGATGCATTTTCACATACAAAAGGCGAACGACGTTAGCAGAGCTGCCAGCTGACTCATGCCAGGCAACTCCTGCAGAACTAGCGGTGGTGCTAGGGGGCACCAGCCAAAATCTTGCCTAGGGCATCATATTGGTTAGGGCCGGCTCTGGGGTCCTATACCCACTGACAGAATAAGACCGGTTATAACTAGAGATGAGCGGGTTCGGTTCATCGAGATCCGAACTCCCCCGAACTTCACGTGTTTTTTACGGGTCCAAGGCAGCCTCGGAGCTTCTCGCCTTGCTCAGTTAACCCGAACGAGGCCGAACGTCCTCATCCTGCTGTCGGATTCTCGCGAGATTCGTATTCCATATAAAGAGCCGCGCGTCGCCGGCATTTTAACTCGTGCATTGGAGATTGAGCGGAGAGGACGTGGCTACGTTCTCTGCCTGAAAAGCTCAATATCTTTGCTCTGTCTGCTGCAAATATCTGTGCTCAGTGTGCTGTATTGTGGTGACCACCAGTATTATAGTAGTACAGTACAGTAGGCCATTGGTGTATCTTGCAGCTCAGTGTCAGACTCCGTTCTAGACAGTATCCTGATGATCAGTGCTCAATATCTGCTGCATTGTTGGGTGACCAGTATACTATATAGTAGTACAGTGCAGCATTTTGGGGACCACCAGATATATATAGTAGTACAGTACAGTAGGCCATTGGTGTATATTGCAGCTCTGTGTCACTGCAAGTATCCATATCTATGCTGCATTGTTTGTTAGCAGTATAGTAGTACAGTGCAGCATTTTGGGGACCACCAGTATATATATATAGTAGTACAGTACAGTAGGCCATTTCTGTATCTTGCAGCTCCGTGTCACTTCAAGTATCCATATCTGTTCTGCATTGTTTGTGAGCAGTATAGTAGTACAGTACAGCATTTTGGGGACCACAAGTATATAATTATAGTAGTACAGTACAGTAGGCCATTGCTGTATCTTGCAGCTCCGTGTCAGACTCCGTTTTAGACAGTCTCCTGATGATCAGTGCTCAATATCTGCTGCATTGTTGTGTGACCAGTATACTATATAGTAGTACAGTGCAGCATTTTGGGGACCACCAGATATATATAGTAGTACAGTACAGTAGGCCATTGGTGTATCTTGCAGCTCCGTGTCACTGCAAGTATCCATATCTATGCGGCATTGTTTGTTAGCAGTATAGTAGTACAGTGCAGCATTTTGGGGACCACCAGTATATATATATATATAGTAGTACAGTACAGTAGGCCATTGGTGTATCTTGCAGCTCCGTGTCACTGCAAGTATCCATATCTATGCTGCATTGTTTGTTAGCAGTATAGTAGTACAGTGCAGCATTTTGGGGACCACCAGATATATATAGTAGTACAGTACAGTAGGCCACTGCTGTATCTTGCAGCTCCGTGTCACTTCAAGTATCCATATCTGTGCTGCATTGTTGTGAGCAGTATATAGTAGTACAGTGCAGCATTTTGGTGACCACCAGTATATATAGTAGTACAGTACAGTAGGCCATTGGTGTATCTTGCAGCTCCGTGTCACTGCAAGTATCCATATCTATGCGGCATTGTTTGTTAGCAGTATAGTAGTACAGTGCAGCATTTTGGGGACCACCAGTATATATATATATAGTAGTACAGTACAGTAGGCCATTGGTGTATCTTGCAGCTCCGTGTCACTGCAAGTATCCATATCTATGCTGCATTGTTTGTTAGCAGTATAGTAGTACAGTGCAGCATTTTGGGGACCACCAGTATATATATATAGTAGTACAGTACAGTAGGCCATTTCTGTATCTTGCAGCTGCGTGTCACTTCAAGTATCCATATCTGTTCTGCATTGTTTGTGAGCAGTATAGTAGTACAGTACAGCATTTTGGGGACCACAAGTATATAATTATAGTAGTACAGTAGGCCATTGCTGTATCTTGCAGCTCCGTGTCAGACTCCGTTTTAGACAGTATCCTGATGATCAGTGCTCAATATCTGCTGCATTGTTGTGTGACCAGTATACTATATAGTAGTACAGTGCAGCATTTTGGGGACCACCAGATATATATAGTAGTACAGTACAGTAGGCCACTGCTGTATCTTGCAGCTCCGTGTCACTTCAAGTATCCATATCTGTGCTGCATTGTTGTGAGCAGTATATAGTAGTACAGTGCAGCATTTTGGTGACCACCAGTATATATAGTAGTACAGTACAGTAGGCCATTGCTGTATCTTGCTGCTCTGTGTCACTTCTAGTATCCTGATCAGTGCTTAATATCTGTGCTCAGTGTCAGTGCTGCATTGTGGTGACCAGTATACTACAGTACAATAGTCCAGTGCTGTTCTCGCTGCTCAGTGTCAGTTCTCCGTAGTGTCATCAGTGATCAGTATAATCAGTGCTCAGTATAATCAGTTCTCAGTATAATCAGTGCGCTGTTAGATGTGCGCCCGTTTTCCGCCATTAGTGCATTGGGATTTAGACAATTGATGAAGTTATTGTGTCCCCGGTACAAAATCTCATCTAGATACCACTTCACTAGGCAGGCGATAGCGAGATTTTACCAATTAATATCAGTGATTTATAATTAATTATTAATTACAGTGATCTTGCCAAATGATTCAAGTGATTTTGTCATTTTCTTCCAGTGATTTGGACCAATAATACCATTGATTAGAACAAATAATTCCTGTGATATTGAGGTGTTTGTGTTGCTTAGCTTAGCCATCCAGCGACCACAGTGCACCTCTTTTTCTCTTTTCTTTGCATCATGTGCTGTTTGGGGACTATTTTTTTAAGTGCCATCCTGTCTGACACTTCCGTATATGTCCAGTGGTACTGCCATTTGATATATTTCCCGACATTACTGCCATTAAATTCCAGTGATTTTGTCATTTTCCTCCAGTGATTTTGACCAATAATACCATTGATTAGAATAAATAATTCCTGTGATATTGAGGTGTTTGTGTCGCTTAGCTTAGCCGTCCAGCGACCACAGTGCACCTATTTTTCTCTTTTCTTTGCATCATGTTCTGTTTTGGGCCAATTTTTTTTAAGTGCCATCCTGTCTGACACTGCAGTGCCACTCCTATATGGGCCAGGTGTTTGTGCCGGCCACTTGGGTCGCTTAGCTTAGTCATCCAGCGACCTCGGTGCAAATTTAGGACTATAAAAAATACTGTGAGGTGTGAGGTGTTCAGAATAGATGGAAACGAGTGGAAATTATGGTTATTGAGGTTAATAATACTATAGGACAGAGGTTCCCAAACTGTGTGCCGTGGCTCCCAGGGGTGCCTCGGGACACTTGCAGGGGTGCCCTGGGTTGGTGGTCCAGGACCAATTCAAATTATTCATGGTCAATATAATAGGCAAAATCAGTGCTTGTGGCTGCCAGTCATAAAATATGTGGCCAAACAGAAGCAAATCTTGTCTCTCACCACATAACTGATCCTAAGGATGACATATAAATGCAATGTACTTAATGTAATATTTCTTTCTAAATTTCTAATAAGAAATTTTTGGCCTAGGGGTGCTGATATTCTAGGGCGCCGTGATTCCAAAAAGTTTGGAAACCACTGCTATAGGATCAAAATTACCCCCAAATTCTATGATTTAAGCTGTTTTTTTTAGGGGTTTTGAAAAAAAAACACCCGAATCCGACAAAAAAAATTCAGGGGGGTTTTGCCAAAACGCGTCCAAATCCAAAACACGGCCGCGGAACCGAATCCAAAACCAAAACCCGAAAAATTTCCGGTGCACATCTCTAGTTATAACACAGCTGCCTGCCCTGCCGGTTCAGTCTGGTGGAGGCAGAGCCGGAGCTGAGGAATACTGTAGTGAGGTGTAAACAGCAGCATAAGTAAATAAAGTCTTCCATGCGTGGCGTAATGTAACTCGCTCCGTGTCTGTGTAACTCTTTCCTGCCAGTGTTAGAAAGCACTGTATGTCGACTCTCATTGTAACAGTTGCAGTGTACGGACAGATCAGCTGATAGCAGAGCAAGGATCCTCTCCCAAGCCTCTTTCTTCTTTCTTTTATTGTCTCTTTGTCTCTTGCGCTCTCTACCTCTCCCTCTCTTTCTTTCTTTCTTTCTCTCTCTCTTGTGTGCCCCAGCACAGAAACCACCCAAGGCACGAGGATAAAAGCAGGAACAGCCAGGGAGGCGGTAAGAGCTCCGTATTTACTAAATGTATTCAGCGCTGGAGGAAAAGAGATGCCGATGCACACTCATAGCACTAAGAACACTGACACAATTAACATGGATTATAAGTAGAACAAGAACACTGATAGGGAGAATAATTTAACATGGAGTATAAGTGAAGTTCTTAGCACACATTTGCGCAGATATGCGGACCCATGTACCGCGGTCAGGTGACTTGATCACATGGGTCCCTAACATCTCTAATACTATCATATGCTATAATTTTATCAAGGTCTTACCTTCCTATAGAGCCCTTATTAATGCATGATCTGAAATGTAGGAACCATTGCTAATGAAAACACCTGAGGGTGAATGGGAGGGGTGCCAATACCATAATGAAGCAACCTCACTTCCAAGTGTACAATATATACACAAATATAGAGGTAAAAAGGGGGGTAGGCTGCACATAGTAATAGAAGCCTCAGCATGATAGCACCTCTTAATATCATTAGAGGTGCAGTCCAGCCCCCCCCCCCCCCCCCCCCCCATTTTATTTCCTAAATGTATTCACTCAGTTTAAAGATGACATTTCTGCATTCCCTCTTCCTCTGTGTCAGACACTAAGGGCTCTATTCAGGATATTCATTTTCTTGTTAAAAATGCAGAAAGGAATGTTTCCACGTTGTTAACACACCCTGCTACTCAGCAAAGGGCAGTAGCGGATCTTGCCACGGGCAAGCAGTACTTTTGCCCGGGGCGCCGGGCAAAAGTCCTCCGGAGGGCGCCGCACCAGGGCAAGATCCGCTGCTGGTGTGTGCCCCCTGCTGCCCGCTGCCCGCTGCCCCCGGCCGCTACCACTGGGAAGGGAAACTAGACGCGTACGAGTCTAGTTTCCCTTCCTGGAGAGGTCCTTTACTGTGCGGTGCGTGATGACGTCATCACGCACCGCACATCAATTCAGCTGTACAGGGGGCGTAGATGACCACGCCCCCTGTACAAAGCCACGCCCCCTAAAGCCGCCCGGGGCGCCACAAGCCCCGGAGCCGGCCCTGGCAAAGGGTTAACGGAGAAGATAACGCAACTAAAGATAAGTGTATATACTGTATACTATTTATATACTATAGGCGACAGTGGCGGAACTAGCGAGCGGTGGGCCCAGGTGCGACAAAATTATTTGCCCCCCCCACCACATAGTGATGAGCGGGTTCGGTTCCTCGGAATCCGAACCCGCCCGAACTTCAGCTTTTTTTACACGGAGCCGAGCAGCCTCGGATCCTCCCGCCTTGCTCGGTTAACCCGAGCGCGCCCGAACGTCATCATCCCGCTGTCGTATTCTCGCGAGGCTCGGATTCTATCGCGAGACTCGGATTCTATAAAAGGAGCCGCGCGTCGCCGCCATTTTCACACGTGCATTGAGATTGATAGGGAGAGGACGTGGCTGGCGTCCTCTCCGTTTAGAAATAGATAGAGAGTGAGAGTGAGACACTTCATTTACTGGAGCTTAGGAGGAGTACTCAGAGAGTGCAGAATTTTGCTGATAGTAGTTAGTTATACTAGTGACTGACCAGTGACCACCAGTGCAGTTTTATTATTATTTAATATAATCCGTTCTCTGCCTGAAAAAAAACGATACACAGTGACACAGTCACATACCATATCTGTGCTCAGCCCAGTGTGCTGCATCATCTATGTATAATATCTGACTGTGCTCACACAGCTTAATTGTGGGGGAGACTGGGGAGCAGTTATAGGTTATAGCAGGAGCCAGGAGTACATATTTAACAGTGCACACTTTTGCTGCCAGAGTGCCACTGCCAGTGTGACTGACCAGTGACCACACTGACCACCAGTATATTGTGATTGTCTGCCTGAAAAAGTTAAACACTTGTCGTGTGGTGTTTTTATTCTATAAAAAATGCATTCTGCTGACAGACAGTGTCCAGCAGGTCCGTCATTAATATAATATATACCTGTCCTGCAGTAGTGATATATATTTTTTATATCATTATCATCCAGTCTATATTAGCAGCAGACGCAGTACGGTAGTCCACGGCTGTAGCTACCTCTGTGTCGGCAGTCGCTCGTCCATCCATAATTGTATACCACCTACCTGTGGGTTTTTTTTTTCTATCTTCTTGATACTAGTAGCTTACTTTAGGAGTCTGCAGTGCTGACAGTGTCCAGCAGGTCCGTCATTATATAATATATACCTGTCCGGCTGCAGTAGTGATATATATATATATTTTTTATATCATTATCATCCAGTCTATACTAGCAGCAGACGCAGTACGGTAGTCCACGGCTGTAGCTACCTCTGTGTCGGCAGTCGCTCGTCCACCCATAATTGTATACCACCTACCTGTGTTTTTTTTTTTTCTATCTTCTTGATACTAGTAGCTTACTTTAGGAGTCTGCAGTGCTGACAGTGTCCAGCAGGTCCGTCATTATATAATATATACCTGTCCGGCTGCAGTAGTGATATATATATATTTTTTATATCATTATCATCCAGTCTATACTAGCAGCAGACGCAGTACGGTAGTCCACGGCCTTAGCTACCTCTGTGTCGGCAGTCGCTCGTCCACTCATAATTGTATACCACCTACCTGTGTTTTTTTTTTTTATCTTCTTGATACTAGTAGCTTACTTTAGGAGTCTGCAGTGCTGACAGTGTCCAGCAGGTCCGTCATTATATAATATATACCTGTCCTGCAGTAGTGAGATATATATATATATATATATATATATATTTTTTTTTTATATCATTATCATCCAGTCTATACTAGCAGCAGATGCAGTACGGTAGTCCACGGCTGTAGCTACCTCTGTGTCGGCAGTCGCTCGTCATCCATAAGTATACTAGTATCCATCCATCTCCATTGTTTACCTGAGGTGCCTTTTAGTTGTGCCTATGCAGAACAAAAATGTTGAGGTTCCAAAATTAGGGAAAGATCAAGATATTGATAAAGCTAAATATTTATCTTATATAAAACACTTTAAGAGGTCTAAGAACACTGTACGCTATCTACGTAAAAAGTACCGTAAGGGTACGCAAGTTGCGTAGCGATCGCTCAGCCGTAGTCGAGACGCTCAAGCGTCACGTTCGCTTACGGCTTAGTGATCACAGGCAGGCACGCTATTGGTTGCCGACTAACGAAATGATTCGCTATGGCGTAGCGGACGCTCGGGACCACGAGGAGATCACCAGCGGCGCAGACGCTCACAACGTTAAACCTTTATATCTATACCTTTAACAATGAGATACACAGTATACTTTAGTGTAGAGACAGAGTGTAAGTGCAACCTGGTGTAACCTAATTAACTACAAAGCTGCTTTAGCATCACCGACGCTCTGTGAACACTTAACACTATAAGGAATACACAGATACCTGGGTTTAGGGTCCAAAGCCTATTATATGTATTATGACTATTATACTTGCAAAAAGAATCACAGTACAAAGCATACACTACAATATAACATAAACCAACTAACCAGATAACTAAACAGGAAATACTATACAATACAATTAAGTCTAATCAAGGGAAAATACGAGAGAAAGAGAAGAGAGGGAGAGAGAGAGATGGCTCACAGTAAGACAATATGATTACGGAGAAAACTTACGCACAAGGGGAAACGATCGCAAGCGCCTCGATATCCAGCTCCCGGTTATCAGCAATGAGAACCGTTGATGAGAGAGTGAAGTTGGATATGGTCGGCCTGCCTATTTATGCCCCACACACAATACAATTCAATGGTCCCTACAATCTCATTGTCCATTGGACACAGGAATTCGGCTTCGCATTATAACAAAAGGTCTTAGGTTGATTCATACAGGTGGGCTGTGACTGTTTCCAACTGTTCAGGTGGGTGGGATACTGGTTTTCCCGCCGCATGACTAAGTAAGAACAAATAATAGTAAATGAACATAAACTTCTTATGTTCATAACTATTCGCACGAGCGATTGATCCGCTCCAAACCAACACCGGAATATTGCTATTTAAATACTCTTCCGATGGGTACCAAACACTACTGTATGACCCCTGTTAGACCCTTCGTACAATACAAAGAGGAATCTCTCTGTTCAGGAACATTCTATGTTAACCAAACTTTCAGAATCTATCAAAGGGACCATGATCTATAAAATACATTATTATTGAAAATATGTAACGAAAGAGTCGCACGCTACGATTACATAAACTCTACCGTAAATACGCATATCGTGCGCCTGCGGGTGCACGCTATTGCGGGTATGCGCCTTCACGGGAGAGCGTACGCATGCGCAGCGCGGACCTGAATGAGGTGCAAATATGGCAGTGTGCATAGAGATATTTTTCTGACTTTGACAATCGACTTCCAACTCGTGCTGAAGCTGCTGCCACTAGTCATGGCCGAGACGATGAAATGCCATCAACGTCGTCTGCCAAGGCCGATGCCCAATGTCATAGTACAGAGCATGTAAAATCCAAAACACCAAATATCAGTAAAAAAAGGACTCAAAAATCTAAAATAAAATTGTCGGAGGAGAAGCGTAAACTTGCCAATATGCCATTTACCACACGGAGTGGCAAGGAACGGCTGAGGCCCTGGCCTATGTTCATGGCTAGTGGTTCAGCTTCACATGAAGATGGAAGCACTCAGCCTCTCGCTAGAAAAATGAAAAGACTCAAGCTGGCAAAAGCACAGCAAAGAACTGTGCGTTCTTCGAAATCCCAAATCCACAAGGAGAGTCCAATTGTGTCGGTTGCGATGCTTGACCTTCCCAACACTGGACGTGAAGAGCATGCACCTTCCACCATTTGCACGCCCCCTGCAAGTGCTGGAAGGAGCACCCGCAGTCCAGTTCCTGATGGTCAGATTGAAGATGTCAGTGTTGAAGTACACCAGGATGAGGAGGAAGGGAGGAAATTGACCAGGAGGATTCTGATGGTGAGGTGGTTTGTTTAAGTCAGGCACCCGGGGAGACACCTGTTGTCCGTGGGAGGAATATGGCCATTGACATGCCTGGTGAAAATACCAAAAAAATCAGCTCTTCGGTGTGGAAGTATTTCAACAGAAATGCGGACAACAGGTGTCAAGCCGTGTGTTGCCTTTGTCAAGCTGTAATAAGTAGAGGTAAGGACGTTAACCACCTCGGAACATCCTCCCTTATACGTCACCTGCAGGGCATTCATCATAAGTCAATGACAAGTTCAAAAACTTTGGGCGACAGCGGAAGCAGTCCACTGACCAGTAAATCCCTTCCTCTTGTAACCAAGCTCACGCAAACCACCCCACCAACTCCCTCAGTGTCAATTTCCTCGTTCCCCAGGAATGCCAATAGTCCTGCAGGCCATGTCACTGGCAATTCTGACGAGTCCTCTCCTGCCTGGGATTCCTCTGATGCATCCTTGCGTGTAACGCCTACTGCTGCTGGCACTGCTGTTGTTGCTGCTAGGAGCCGATGGTCATCCCAGAGGGGAAGTCGTAAGACCACTTTTACTACTTCCACCAAGCAATTGACTGTCCAACAGTCCTTTGCGAGGAAGATGAAATATCACAGCAGTCATCCTGCTGCAAAGCGGATAACTGAGGCCTTGGCATCCTGGGTGGTGAGAAACGTGGTTCCGGTATCCATCATTACTGCAGAGCCAACTAGAGACTTGTTGGAGGTACTGTGTCCCCGGTACCAAATACCATCTAGGTTCCATTTCTCTAGGCAGGCGATACCGAAAATGTACACAGACCTCAGAAAAAGAGTCACCAGTGTCCTAAAAAATGCAGTTGTACCCAATGTCCACTTAACCACGGACATGTGGACAAGTGGAGCAGAGCAGGCTCAGGACTATATGACTGTGACAGCCCACTAGGTAGATGTATGGACTCCCGCCGCAAGAACAGCAGCGGCGGCACCAGTAGCAGCATCTCGCAAACGCCAACTCTTTCCTTGGCAGGCTACGCTTTGTATCACCGCTTTCCAGAATACGCACACAGCTGAAAACCTCTTACGGCAACTGAGGAAGATCATCGCGGAATGGCTTAACCCAATTGGACTCTCCTGTGGATTTGTGGCATCGGACAACGCCAGCAATATTGTGTGTGCATTAAATCTGGGCAAATTCCAGCACGTCCCATGTTTTGCACATACCTTGAATTTGGTGGTGCAGAATTATTTAAAAAATGACAGGGGCGTGCAAGAGATGCTGTCGGTGGCCAGAAGAATTGCGGGACACTTTCGGCGTACAGGCACCACGTACAGAAGACTGGAGCACCACCAAAAACGCCTGAACCTGCCCTGCCATCATCTGAAGCAAGAAGTGGTAACGAGGTGGAATTCAACCCTCTATATGCTTCAGAGGTTGGAGGAGCAGCAAAAGGCCATTCAAGCCTATACAACTGAGCACGATATAGGAGGTGGAATGCACCTGTCTCAAGCGCAGTGGAGAATGATTTCAACTTTGGGGGTAATTCCAAGTTGATCGCAGCAGGAATTTAGTTAGCAACTGGGCAAAACCATGTGCACTGCAGGGGGGTAGATATAACATGTGCAGAGAGAGTTAGATTTGGGTGGGGTGTGTTCAATCTGCAATCTAATTTGCAGTGTCAAAATAAAGCAGCCAGGATTTACCCTGCACAGAAATAAAATAACCCACCCAAATCTAACTCTCTCTGCACATGTTAAATCTGCCTCCCCTGTAGTGCACATGGTTTTGCCCAATTGCTAACTAAATTCCTGCTGCGATCAACTTGGAATTACCCCCTTTGTGCAAGGTTCTGCAAACTTTTGAACTTGCCACACGTGAAGTCAATTCAGACACTGCCAGCCTGAGTCAGGTCATTCCCTTCATCAGGCTTTTGCAGAAGAAGCTGGAGACATTGAAGGAGGAGCTAACACAGAGCGATTCCGCTAGGCATGTGGGACTTGTGGATGGAGCCCTTAATTCGCTTAACCAGGATTCACGGGTGGTCAATCTGTTGAAATCAGAGCACTACATTTTGGCCACCGTGCTCGATCCTAGATTTAAAACCTACCTTGGATCTCTCTTTCCGGCAGACACAAGTCTGCTGGGGTTCAAAGAACTGCTGGTGAGAAAATTGTCAAGTCAAGCGGAACGCGACCTGTCAACATCTCCTCCTTCACATTCTCCCGCAACTGGGGGTGCGAGGAAAAGGCTCAGAATTCCGAGCCCACCCGCTCGCGGTGATGCAGGGCAGTCTGGAGCGACTGCTGATGCTGACATCTGGTCCGGACTGAAGGACCTGACAACGATTACGGACATGTCATCTACTGTCACTGCATATGATTCTCTCCCCATTGAAAGAATGGTGGAGGATTATATAAGTGACCGCATCCAAGTAGGCACGTCAGACAGTCCGTACTTATACTAGCAGGAAAAAGAGGCAATTTGGAGGCCCTTGCAGAAACTGGCTTTATTCTACCTAAGTTGCCCTCCCACAAGTGTGTACTCCGAAAGAGTGTTTAGTGCCGCCGCTCACCTTGTCAGCAATCGGCGTACGAGGTTACATCCAGAAAATGTGGAGAAGATGATGTTCATTAAAATGGATTATAATCAATTCCTCCGTGGAGACATTGACCAGCAGCAATTGCCTCCACAAAGTACACAGGGAGCTGAGATGGTGGATTCCAGTGGGGACGAATTGATAATCTGTGAGGAGGGGGATGTACACGGTGATATATCGGAGGATGATGATGAGGTGGACATCTTGCCTCTGTAGAGCCAGTTTGTGCAAGGAGAGATTAATTGCTTCTTTTTTGGTGGGGGTCCAAACCAACCCGTCATTTCAGTCACAGTCGTGTGGCAGACCCTGTCACTGAAATGATGGGTTGGTTAAAGTGTGCATGTCCTGTTTATACAACATAAGGGTGGGTGGGAGGGCCCAAGGACAATTCCATCTTGCACCTCTTTTTTCTTTCATTTTTCTTTGCGTCATGTGCTGTTTGGGGAGTGTTTTTTGGAAGGGCCATCCTGCGTGACACTGCAGTGCCACTCCTAGATGGGCCAGGTGTTTGTGTCAGCCACTAGGGTCGCTTATCTTAGTCACACAGCTACCTCATTGCGCCTCTTTTTTTCTTCTTTGCGTCATGTGCTGTTTGGGGAGTATTTTTTGGAAGGGCCATCCTGCGTGACACTGCAGTGCCACTCCTAGATGGGCCAGGTGTTTGTGTCGGCCACTAGGGTCGCTTATCTTAGTCACACAGCTACCTCATTGCGCCTCTTTTTTTCTTCTTTGCGTCATGTGCTGTTTGGGGAGTGTTTTTTGGAAGGGCCATCCTGCGTGACACTGCAGTGCCACTCCTAGATGGGCCAGGTGTTTGTGTCGGCCACTAGGGTCGCTTATCTTAGTCACACAGCTACCTCATTGCGCCTCTTTTTTTCTTCTTTGCGTCATGTGCTGTTTGGGGAGTGTTTTTTGGAAGGGCCATCCTGCGTGACACTGCAGTGCCACTCCTAGATGGGCCAGGTGTTTGTGTCGGCCACTAGGGTCGCTTATCTAAGTCACACGGCTATCTCATTGTGCCTCTTTTTTTCTTTGCGTCATGTGCTGTTTGGGGAGTGTTTTTTGGAAGGGCCATCCTGCGTGACACTGCAGTGCCACTCCTAGATGGGCCAGGTGTTTGTGTCGGCCACTAGGGTCGCTTATCTTAGTCACACAGCTACCTCATTGCGCCTCTTTTTTTCTTTGCGTCATGTGCTGTTTGGGGAGTGTTTTTTGGAAGTGCCATCCTGCGTGACACTGCAGTGCCACTCCTAGATGGGCCAGGTGTTTGTGTCGGCCACTAGGGTCGCTTATCTTAGTCACACAGCTACCTCATTGCGCCTCTTTTTTTCTTTGCGTCATGTGCTGTTTGGGGAGTGTTTTTTGGAAGGGCCATCCTGCGTGACACTGCAGTGCCACTCCTAGATGGGCCAGGTGTTTGTGTCGGCCACTTGGGTTGCTGAGCTTAGTCACACAGCTACCTCATTGCACCTCTTTTTTTCTTTGCGTCATGTGCTGTTTGGGGAGTGTTTTTTGGAAGGGCAATCCTGCGTGACACTGCAGTGACACTCCTAGAAGGGCCAGGTGTGAAGGGCCAGGTGTTTGTGTCGGCCACTTGGGTCGCTGAGCTTAGTCATCCAGCGACCTCGGTGCAAATTTTAGGACTAAAAATAATATTGTGAGGTGTGAGGTGTTCAGAATAGACTGAAAATGAGTGGAAATTATGGTTATTGAGGTTAATAATACTTTGGGATCAAAATGACCCCCAAATTCTATGATTTAAGCTGTTTTTTAGGGTTTTTTGAAAAAAACACCCAAATCCAAAACACACCCGAATCCGACAAAAAAAATTCAGTGAGGTTTTGCCAAAACGCGTTCGAACCCAAAACACGGCCGCGGAACCAAACCCAAAACCAAAACACAAAACCCGAAAAATTTCCGGTGCTCATCACTACCACCACACACACACATCCCATCCAAGTCCACCCCGTCACCCCTGGAGAGGATCTGGTGAGGGGGAGCTGCTCAGGGCCAGAGAAATGGATACCTAGCAACAGTGCCGTAACTAGACATTTTAGCACTGTGTGCAAGAAACGGCATCGGAGCCCCACCCCTGCATGCAAAGCAGGGGTAGTGCGCGTCGTAGGCGCGCGCAAAAATACATAGTGGCGTGGCTTCGTGGGGAAGGGGTGTGGCCACAAAATAATACCAATTCATAAAACGGTGCACAGTAGTCTCCATTATTCAAATTACGCCGGACAGATTCCTCTTTTTACACATTACGGCAGACAGCATCCCCTTTTTACACATAACGGCAGACAGCGTGCCCTTGTTACACATTACGGCAGACAGCATCCCCTTTTTACACATTACGGCAGATAGCGTGCCCTTTTTACACATAACGGCAGACCGCGTGCCCTTGTTACACATAGCGGCAGACAGCGTACACTTTTTACACATAATGGCAGACAGCGTGCCCTTGTTACACATTACGGCAGACAGCGTGCCCTTGTTACACATTACGGCAGACAGCGTGCCCTTGTTACACATTACGGCAGACCGCATGCCCTTGTTACACATTACGGCAGACAGTGTGCCCTTGTTACACATTACGGCAGACAGCGTCCCCATTTTTACACATTAGGGCAGGCAGATTCCCCTTTTTTACACTTTGCGGCAGGAAGATTCCCCATTTTTGCACATAGCGGCAGGCAGATTACCCCTTTTTACACATAGCGGCAGGCAGTCCCCCATTTTTACACATTGCGGCAGGCTGATTCCCACTCTTTATACACATTACGTCAGGCAGTCCCCCCTTTTTACACATAGCGGCAGGCAGTCCCCCATTTTTACACATTGCGGCAGGCTGATTCCCCCTTTTTACACATTACGCCAGGCAGTCCCCCCTTTTTACACATTACGGCAGGCAGATTACCCCTTTTTACACATTGCGGCAGGCAGATTACCCCTTTTTACACATTGCGGCAGGCTGATTCCCCCTTTTTACACATTACGTCAGGCAGTCCCCTTTTTTTACACATTGCGGAAAGCTGATTCCCCTTTTTACACATTGCGGCAGGCAGTCCCCCCTTTTTACATATAGCGGCAGGCAAGCCTAAGAAAGAAAGAAAGAGAAATAAAGAAAGAAAAAGAGAAAAAGAAAGAAGAATTATACTTACGCTCTCCGCAGGCTCAGCCTCCTCGGTGCAGCGTCAGACGATTCCCGGGCAGCTGAGGAGGTGGAGGACGGAGGTGAAGGAGGGAGCCGCAGCAGCGCTGTGTTATTGGTGGAGGCGCTGCTGCTGCTGCCCCTCTGCTTCCATATAGGCTGTTCTCGGAGACAGCCTATAGTGAAGCAGAGGGGCAGTAGCAGCAGCGCCTCCACCAGTAACAAAGCGCTGCTGCGGCTCCCTCCTTCACCTCCGTCCTCCTTCCCCCGTCCGTGCTGCTGCTCCTCTTCTCTCCTCGCCGGGCGGCTGTGCGCTGCGGGTAGCGGTTGCCCGCAGCGCACAGTGGCATGTAATGAGTCAGTTTTACTCATTACATGCTTGGGCCCCTGGACAGAGGCGGGCCCCAGTGCAACGCACTGCTTGCACTGCCGGTAGTTCCGCCTCTGATAGACGATTACATCTCCTGCTCTAGGGAATGGGATCACTGTTACATGGTTTTCATTAATACAGTATATGTCGGCGTTCAGGTGTGGCCCAATCCTGAACAGCAATTATTATTATATTTTTTATAAATTCATCAACATTTTAGCTCCAGTTCATTAACACTGTGACTGTGTAATTTGCTGTCATTATGCTAACGAAGCAGCCAATGGGCTCCTACTGAGATGCCCCCAGGCTGCGGGGCCAATATGCCACTGTGTGCACAAAGACGCACCAGCATACATTGGAGGCTGGGTCTAGGGCAGTAGAGAGCCTGGCTGGACCCAGGTACTTTTCAGGGGGCGTGGTCTAATCACAGGAGGCGTGGCCATACACCCTTAGAAAAAAAGACTGAAAAAATTGTATTTTAAGTGCTTACCTGGCCACACTGCAGCCCAGCACACAGCAGCATATGATGGGCTGAGGAGAAGAGCTGCAGCTGCCAGATAAAGGGGAGGGGCCCCTCTATCAGACCTAGGCCTGGGTAATTAGTACCCCCCCACCCCCTCTTGGCACCACTGGCAGGGTCAGTGCAACTGCGTCATTGGACGCAGCGCTGACCATGACATGCCCGCATCTGGTTAGACACCCCACTGTTACCACCCAGAAAAGCCCCATGAGATTGCATGGATCTGTGTGCAATTTCAATCTGCGCAATCAGGACACATGCAGTGCGGCTGAGACGCATGCGCAGAATAAAGATGTCGGCTGTTCGTGTCTCATGTCGTCCCTGTGTCCCACCACTGAATCAGTCTCTGTCCTTATTGCTGCGGCATTACATGGAAGTCTGACCCACTATCAGATAATTTCCTGCTACACCATGAGTGCCTCCAGCCGTTTCAGGCAAAAGGACTTTGACCACATAGCATTTGGCAGGTGCTGCACATATTCCGATATAATAGAACAAACAGGATACTGTATGTAGGGTGTTAACCGATCTTATGCGGTAATCTTATGCGGTTTTTATTTTGATTAAATAAACCATTTTATTTTTTTTGTAATAAGTACTGAGCAAACACTGATAGTTGTACAGGGGCACCCTGAGGGGGGGAGTTCCTGTTGCCCAGAAACTACCCAGGTTTTGAAATTTATTGTATACTTTCCCTGTCATGCAGGAGATTTGGGCACTGCTGGAGGGAAGGAGTGGGACTTGTTCAGGAATCAGTAGAACAGACTAGTCGTATGCTGAGTGCCCCCTATGGCATCAGGAGGCATTCAGCACATGGCTCTGGGTGTAGGGAGCTCCCGCCAGGGGAGTCTGTAGCTGCCTGATGACTTCATGACCTGTTAGCCTGTCTTCCAGCACAATTGGGCACATGTACTAAGCCATGGAGAGTGATAAAGTGGAGAGAGATAAAGTACCAGCCAATTAGCTCCTGACATTTTTCAAACATAGCCTGTAACATGACAGGGGCTAAGTGGCTTGCACTTTATCTCTCTCCACTTTATAACTCTCAAGGGCTTAGTACATCTCCCCTTCAGTGAGAACCTCTCAGTGCTGCCTGTGTCTCTGTCTGTCCTGTCAGTGAGTCTTTGTCTCTGACCTATGAGCACTGTTAGTGTGACTGTCCTTCAATCCAGCTTGTGTCTCTGTCTGTCCAGTCAGTGAGTCTTTGTCTCAGGGGTCTATTTACTAAGCCTTGAATGGAGATAAAGCCGCTGGAGATAAAATACCAACCAATCAGCTCATAACTGTCATTTTTCAAATACAGCCTGTGGCGGGTGTGGTTCGTTTTATCGACAGTGCCTAGGTCGACAATGTTTAGGTCGACCACTATAGGTCGACAGTCACTAGGTCGACATGGATGGAAGGTCGACAGGGTTTCTAGGTCGACAGGTCTAAAGGTCGACATGAGGGTTTTTTTTTGTTTTTTTGGTGTCGTTTTCTTCGTAAAGTGACCGGGATCCCAAATTAGTGCACCGCGTCCCCTCGCATGGCTCGCTTCGCTCACCATGCTTCGGGCATGGTGCCTTCGCTCCGCTACCGCTTCGCTCGGCACACTTTACCGTTCCAATCGTAGTCCACGTGGATCGTTAAGTATGAATTTTTTTTTTTTTTACAAAAACTCATGTCGACCTTTAGACCTGTCGACCTAGCACGTGTCGACCTAGAAACCCTGTCGACCTTCCATTCATGTCGACCTAGTGACTGTCGACCTATAGTGGTCGACCTAAACATTGTCGACCTAGGCACTGTCGATCTTCAGACCGGATCCCCCTGTGGCATAGAAGATAGGAGCTGATTGGCTGGTACTTTATCTCCATACAAGGGTTAGTAAATAGAGCCCTCAGTCCTGTGTGTCCTGTAAGTTATCCCTGCACAGGCAAGGTCGCTTTTATGAAGCAGAGCATCAGTTCACCCCCAAGCACGGATGTGTGTAATATTGGCTGTGATTGTATATTTGAAAATGTACAGTATTTGGCTTAAGGGATGCAACACACTATGGGGGGAATTCAATTAGGTGCGAGTTTGCAAAAGGCGTTAAACTCACACACTTCGCCTTTAAATTCGCACACACGCCGCCTTCATGCGAGCATTCGAGATTCACACAATTCAATTAGAAATTACAATTTGCACTTCTTGGGAGTTTTTATTTGGGAATAGCATGAAAAAGTGGGGAGACTTTCCTAGACCCCCAAAAAGTGACTTCATTAGCAGGACCATATAGAAGGTTGTTAGTGGCAGTGGTGCAAGTAGAAACTCGTTCTTAGTGGTACTGATAGTGATAATGGGTGTGGTCACGTGTCATGAGGGGGCGTGGTCACATGAAACTAGGGGAGTGGCTACATGACAATAGGGGCATAGCCACATTATGCCACACACCGTAATTGCCCCTTACACATTGTGCCACACACCGTAATGCCTTACATATTATGCCACACACACTTATGCCACTGACACCATTTTACAAAAATGCCCCTTATAAATTATGCCCCAGCAGTGGGCCCCGTACCACCCTACTTTCAGCACTGGTTAGTGGCCATAAGGAAAGTACTGCACATTTTAACAGGGTTTTCATTTCTTTATCATGAAAGCCTCGGATTAGGCACTGCGGCATACATTATATGTGTTATCACAGAGCAGACTTTCCCGGTAGTCATGTGCTTTATTATTACTACAGAGGGAGGAGGGTTAGAGAATAAAGGAATGTGAGGGGGAATGGGATACTGAGTGGGGAACGTTTGGGCATAGGCGCTGATTCCGTGGGTGCTCCCGGGCCTGAGCACCCACGGAAAATGATGAGCACCCACGGGGCTGGCCCTATGCAGGTCCTTACAGTTACCACCTGGCCCCCGCTGGTGGCTCATTGAATGCCGACTGAAGTGCCATGACTGGAGCTCCGCTGAGACTATGCTGTGCTCACCCCCCGCAGGCGACTCATGTACACCACATGAGCCGCCAGCGCGGGAGAGCATAGCATAATCTCAGCGGGGCACGGCACTGCAGAATCCCCCAGCCGACATTCACCACATGAGCCGTCAGCGGGGGTGAGCATAGCATAATATCAGCGCAGCCCTGGGCACAGCATTTCAGCTTCCCCCAGCCGACATTCACCCCATGAGCCGCAAGCGGGGGTGAGCGCAGCATAGTGTCAGTGCCGCGGAGCCCCGAGCACAGCCACGCATCTTCCCCCAGCCGACACTAACCCCAGCCGCCGAATACGAAAGAGACCAGGAGGCTGACTGTGAGCTGAGGGTGGAGCCGCCTCCCGAAAATTCCTCGGCTCCACCCCCAGCTCACAATCAGCCTCATTGTCTCATGCATGTGCGGCCGTGGCGTAACGTGATTGTGATTACGTCATTCGGCACTGCGGCACCCACCAGCAAAAAGAAAATTCGGCGCCCCTGCTTATGGGGTCTATTTTCTAAGCCTTGGATAGAGATAAAGTACCATCCAATCAGCTCCTGACTGTCATGTCACAGGCTGTGTTTGAAGCTGATTCGCTGTTACAGTTAGGAGCTGATTGGCTGGTACTTTATCTCGGCCCACTTTATCTCCATCCAAGGCTTAGTAAATAGAACCCATAGTTTTACAAGTAAGCATGCACTAAGGGGGTGATTCAGACCTGATTGTTGTGCTGCAAACTTTGCTGTCCTGCGATCAGATAGTCGCCACCTCCAGGGGGAGTGTAATTCGCCGTGCAAGTGTGCGATCCCATGTGTACGCCGAGCTGTAAAAATCCAGTGTGTGCAGTGTGTGCGCAGCCCAGGACTTACTCCCCCAGTGCGATAGAATCAGGCTGATCGGGGCCGGAGCTGACGTCACACACCCTCCCTGAAAACGCTTGGACACGCCTGCCTTTTTCCGGACACTCCCAATAAACGCTCAGTTACCACCCACAAACGACCTCCTCCTGTCATTCACCTTATGAACGCCCGTGTTATTGGACTTTTCGCACCATCCCGTCGCTGACCGGCGATGCCCTTTGTTGTTGTTAGACGCACATGCGCATTGCGGTGCATACGCATGCGCTGTTATGACTTGGTCGCCCACTGCACGAAAACACACAGCAGCGCTCAGGTCTGAATCACCCCCTAAGTACATCACAGGAAACAAGAGACAGTGGGAGTAGTAGAAGACAGTGTAGCTGGAGGTGTGGTATTGGGACATGCACTTAGCCAGGTTAATCATTCAAAAAAGGGGTATGGGTCATTAAAAAGTAAAAAAAAAAAAAAAAAAAAAATGCACATCGACCTTTTTCCACGTCGACCTAGTACATGTCGACCAATAGTGGTCGACCTAATAACTGTCGGCCTAAGTGTTGTCAAACTAATGAACTTATCCCCAAGAAAGTCATGTGTCTTGTGCTGACTGCATTATTACATGACTCTGTAATGGTTTTGGTTTCTATATTTATTACACATATTGGTCCTCACACAACTTCTGTGCTATTCATGTAAAGGTCTCAGGCAGACGTGTACTCACTGCAGCACAGGATAAAGGTAAGTGGGGGTGCTTCTATCTATGCTATCTATGTGCAATGAGGGACTCTGGGTATAATTGTATATATACAGGGGATCACTGTGCATCACTGTGTAATGGGGGCTCTGTGCAATGCTGGGTATAATTGTATATATACAGGAGATCACTGTGCATCACTGTGTAATGGGGGCTCTGTGCAATGCTGGGTATAACTGTATATATACAGGGGATCACTGTGCATCACTGTGTAATGGGGGCTCTATGCAGTGCTGGGTATAATTGTATATATACAGGGGATCACTGTGCATCACTGTGTAATGGGGGCTCTGTGCAATGCTGGGTATAATTGTATATATACAGGAGATCACTGTGCATCACTGTGTAATGGGGGCTCTGTACAATGCTGGGTATAATTGTATATATACAGGAGATCACTGTGCATCACTGTGTAATGGGGGCTCTATGCAGTGCTGGGTATAATTGTATATATACAGGGGATCACTGTGCATCACTGTGTAATGGGGGCTCTGTACAATGCTGGGTATAATTGTATATATACAGGAGATCACTGTGCATCACTGTGTAATTGGGCTCTGTGCAATGCTGGGTATAATTGTATATATACAGGGGATCACTGTGCATCACTGTGTAATGGGGGCTCTGTGCAATGCTGGGTATAATTGTATATATACAGGAGATCACTGTGCATCACTGTGTAATGGGGGCTCTGTACAATGCTGGGTATAACTGTATATATACAGGGGATCACTGTGCATCACTGTGTAATGGGGGCTCTGTGCAATGCTGGGTATAACTGTATATATACAGGGGATCACTGTGCATCACTGTGTAATGGGGGCTCTGTGCAATGCTCGGTATAATTGTATATATACAGGGGATCACTGTGCATCACTGTGTAATGGGGGCTCTGTGCAATGCTGGGTATAATTGTATATATACAGGAGATCACTGTGCATCACTGTGTAATGGGGGCTCTGTGCAATGCTGGGTATAATTGTATATATACAGGAGATCACTGTGCATCACTGTGTAATGGGGGCTCTGTGCAATGCTGGGTATAACTGTATATATACAGGGGATCACTGTGCATCACTGTGTAATGGGGGCTCTATGCAGTGCTGGGTATAATTGTATATATACAGGGGATCACTGTGCATCACTGTGTAATGGGGGCTCTGTGCAATGCTGGGTATAATTGTATATATACAGGAGATCACTGTGCATCACTGTGTAATGGGGGCTCTGTACAATGCTGGGTATAATTGTATATATACAGGAGATCACTGTGCATCACTGTGTAATGGGGGCTCTATGCAGTGCTGGGTATAATTGTATATATACAGGGGATCACTGTGCATCACTGTGTAATGGGGGCTCTGTACAATGCTGGGTATAATTGTATATATACAGGGGATCACTGTGCATCACTGTGTAATGGGGGCTCTGTGCAATGCTGGGTATAATTGTATACATACAGGAGATCACTGTGCATCACTGTGTAATGGGGGCTCTGTACAATGCTGGGTATAACTGTATATATACAGGGGATCACTGTGCATCACTGTGTAATGGGGGCTCTGTGCAATGCTGGGTATAATTGTATATATACAGGGGATCACTGTGCATCACTGTGTAATGGGGGCTCTGTGCAATGCTCGGTATAATTGTATATATACAGGGGAACACTGCATCACTGTGTAATGGGGGCTCTGTGCAATGCTGGGTATAATTGTATATATACAGGGGATCACTGTGCATCACTGTGTAATGGGGGCTCTGTGCAATGCTGGGTATAACTGTATATATACAGGAGATCACTGTGCATCACTGTGTAATGGGGGCTCTGTGCAATGCTGGGTATAATTGTATATATACAGGAGAGCACTGTGCATCACTGTGTAATGGGGGCTCTGTGCAATGCTGGGTATAATTGTATATATACAGGGGGTCACTGTGCATCACTGTGTAATGGGGGCTCTGTGCAATGCTGGGTATAATTGTATATATACAGGGGATCACTGTGCATCACTGTGTAATGGGGGCTCTGTGCAATGCTGGGTATAATTGTATATATATACAGGGGATCACTGTGCATCACTATGTAATGGGGGCTCTGTGCAATGCTGGGTATAATTGTATATATACAGGGGGTCACTGTGCATCACTGTGTAATGGGGGCTCTGTGCAATGCTGGGTATAATTGTATATATACAGGGGATCACTGTGCATCACTGTGTAATGGGGGCTCTGTGCAATGCTGGGTATAATTGTATATATACAGGAGATCACTGTGCATCACTGTGTAATGGGGGCTCTGTGCAATGCTGGGTATAATTGTATATATACAGGGGATCACTGTGCATCACTGTGTAATGGGGGCTCTGTGCAATGCTGGGTATAATTGTGTATATATACAGGGGATCACTGTGCATCACTATGTAATGGGGGCTCTGTGCAATGCTGAGTATAATTGTATATATACAGGGGATCACTGTGCATCACTGTGTAATGGGGGCTCTGTGCAATGCTAGGTATAATTGTATATATACAGGAGATCACTGTGCATCACTGTGTAATGGGGGCTCTGTGCAATGCTGGGTATAACTGTATATATACAGGGGATCACTGTGCATCACTGTGTAATGGGGGCTCTATGCAGTGCTGGGTATAATTGTATATATACAGGGGATCACTGTGCATCACTGTGTAATGGGGGCTCTGTGCAATGCTGGGTATAATTGTATATATCATACTTACCTACTTTCTGGCTGCTCTCTGCGGGAGAGAGCAGCCAGGTCGTCTCAGGGGGCAGGCAGGGAGGCTGTGACGTCGTGGAGGGGGTGGGCCGGAGGCGGGACGGGGGCGGAGAAAGAGCGGGGGGCGGAGCTAGGGCGTGACCACAGCAAGGCCTCTTCTAAGCCACGCCCCCCGCTCTGTAATGCCGCTATCGCGGCATTACACTGCAGGGGGCGTGGCTATGATGACGCGATTCATCAAGAATCGCGTCATCAAGTGCCCGGACCGCCCACTTTAAACACTAAGTGGGCGGACGGGCAGGGGGGGACCCCGCAAACCGGGAGACTTGCCTGCTTTTCCGGGGGGCCGGGAGGGTCACCCGATTTTCGGGAGCCTCCCGGCCATTCCGGGAGAGTAGGCAAGTATGGTATATATACAGGAGATCACTGTGCATCACTGTGTAATGGGGGCTCTGTACAATGCTGGGTATAATTGTATATATACAGGAGATCACTGTGCATCACTGTGTAATGGGGGCTCTATGCAGTGCTGGGTATAATTGTATATATACAGGGGATCACTGTGCATCACTGTGTAATGGGGGCTCTGTACAATGCTGGGTATAATTGTATATATACAGGGGATCACTGTGCATCACTGTGTAATGGGGGCTCTGTGCAATGCTGGGTATAATTGTATATATACAGGAGATCACTGTGCATCACTGTGTAATGGGGGCTCTGTGCAATGCTGGGTATAATTGTATATATACAGGAGATCACTGTGCATCACTGTGTAATGGGGGCTCTGTGCAATGCTGGGTATAATTGTATATATACAGGAGATCACTGTGCATCACTGTGTAATGGGGGCTCTGTGCAATGCTGGGTATAACTGTATATATACAGGGGATCACTGTGCATCACTGTGTAATGGGGGCTCTGTGCAATGCTGGGTATAACTGTATATATACAGGGGATCACTGTGCATCACTGTGTAATGGGGGCTCTGTGCAATGCTGGGTATAACTGTATATATACAGGGGATCACTGTGCATCACTGTGTAATGGGGGCTCTGTGCAATGCTGGGTATAATTGTATATATTATATACAGGGGATCACTGTGCATCACTATGTAATGGGGGCTCTGTGCAATGCTGAGTATAATTGTATATATACAGGGGATCACTGTGCATCACTGTGTAATGGGGGCTCTGTGCAATGCTGGGTATAATTGTATATATACAGGGGATCACCGTGCATCACTGTGTAATGGGGGCTCTGTACAATGCTGGGTATAATTGTATATATATACAGGGGATCACTGTGCATCACTGTGTAATGGGGGCTCTGTGCAATGCTGGGTATAATTGTGTATATATACAGGGGGTCACTATGCATCACTGTGTAATGGGGGCTCTGTGCAATGCTGGGTATAATTGTATATATACAGGAGATCACTGTGCATCACTGTGTAATGGGGGCTCTGTACAATGCTGGGTATAATTGTATATATACAGGAGATCACTGTGCATCACTGTGTAATGGGGGCTCTATGCAGTGCTGGGTATAATTGTATATATACAGGGGATCACTGTGCATCACTGTGTAATGGGGGCTCTGTACAATGCTGGGTATAATTGTATATATACAGGGGATCACTGTGCATCACTGTGTAATGGGGGCTCTGTGCAATGCTGGGTATAATTGTATATATACAGGAGATCACTGTGCATCACTGTGTAATGGGGGCTCTGTGCAATGCTGGGTATAATTGTATATATACAGGAGATCACTGTGCATCACTGTGTAATGGGGGCTCTGTGCAATGCTGGGTATAACTGTATATATACAGGGGATCACTGTGCATCACTGTGTAATGGGGGCTCTGTGCAATGCTGGGTATAACTGTATATATACAGGGGATCACTGTGCTTCACTGTGTAATGGGGGCTCTGTGCAATGCTGGGTATAACTGTATATATACAGGGGATCACTGTGCATCACTGTGTAATGGGGGCTCTGTGCAATGCTGGGTATAATTGTATATATACAGGGGATCACTGTGCATCACTATGTAATGGGGGCTCTGTGCAATGCTGAGTATAATTGTATATATACAGGGGATCACTGTGCATCACTGTGTAATGGGGGCTCTGTGCAATGCTGGGTATAATTGTATATATACAGGGGATCACCGTGCATCACTGTGTAATGGGGGCTCTGTACAATGCTGGGTATAATTGTATATATATACAGGGGATCACTGTGCATCACTGTGTAATGGGGGCTCTGTGCAATGCTGGGTATAATTGTGTATATATACAGGGGGTCACTATGCATCACTGTGTAATGGGGGCTCTGTGCAATGCTGGGTATAATTGTATATATACAGGAGATCACTGTGCATCACTGTGCAATGGGGGCTCTGTGCAATGCTGGGTATAATTGTATATATACAGGGGATCACTGTGCATCACTGTGTAATGGGGGCTCTGTGCAATGCTGGGTATAATTGTATATATACAGGGGATCACTGTGCATCACTATGTAATGGGGGCTCTGTGCAATGCTGAGTATAATTGTATATATACAGGGGATCACTGTGCATCACTGTGTAATGGGGGCTCTGTGCAATGCTGGGTATAATTGTATATATACAGGAGATCACTGTGCATCACTGTGTAATGGGGGCTCTGTGCAATGCTGGGTATAACTGTATATATACAGGGGATCACTGTGCATCACTGTGTAATGGGGGCTCTATGCAGTGCTGGGTATAATTGTATATATACAGGGGATCACTGTGCATCACTGTGTAATGGGGGCTCTGTGCAATGCTGGGTATAATTGTATATATACAGGAGATCACTGTGCATCACTGTGTAATGGGGGCTCTGTACAATGCTGGGTATAATTGTATATATACAGGAGATCACTGTGTAATGGGGGCTCTATGCAGTGCTGGGTATAATTGTATATATACAGGGGATCACTGTGCATCACTGTGTAATGGGGGCTCTGTACAATGCTGGGTATAATTGTATATATACAGGGGATCACTGTGCATCACTGTGTAATGGGGGCTCTGTGCAATGCTGGGTATAATTGTATATATACAGGAGATCACTGTGCATCACTGTGTAATGGGGGCTCTGTACAATGCTGGGTATAACTATATATACAGGGGATCACTGTGCATCACTGTGTAATGGGGGCTCTGTGCAATGCTGGGTATAATTGTATATATACAGGGGATCACTGTGCATCACTGTGTAATGGGGGCTCTGTGCAATGCTCGGTATAATTGTATATATACAGGGGATCACTGTGCATCACTGTGTAATGGGGGCTCTGTGCAATGCTGGGTATAATTGTATATATACAGGAGATCACTGTGCATCACTATGTAATGGGGGCTCTGTACAATGCTGAGTATAATTGTATATATACAGGGGGTCACTGTGCATCACTGTGTAATGGGGGCTCTGTGCAATGCTGGGTATAATTGTATATATACAGGGGATCACTGTGCATCACTGTGTAATGGGGGCTCTGTGCAATGCTGGGTATAACTGTATATATACAGGAGATCACTGTGCATCACTGTGTAATGGGGGCTCTGTACAATGCTGGGTATAACTGTATATATGGAGGGGATCACTGTGCATCACTGTGTAATGGGGGCTCTGTACAATGCTGGGTATAATTGTATATATACAGGGGGTCACTGTGCATCACTGTGTAATGGGGGCTCTGTGCAATGCTGGGTATAATTGTATATATACAGGGGATCACTGTGCATCACTGTGTAATGGGGCTCTGTGCAATGCTGGGTATAATTGTATATATACAGGGGATCACTGTGCATCACTATGTAATGGGGACTCTGTGCAATGCTGGGTATAATTGTATATATATAAAGGGGATCACTGTGCATCACTGTGTAATTAGGGCTCTGTGCAATGCTGGGTATAATTGTATATATACAGGGGATCACTGTGCATCACTATGTAATGGGGGCTCTGTGCAATGCTGGGTATAATTGTATATATACAGGGGGTCACTGTGCATCACTGTGTAATGGGGGCTCTGTGCAATGCTGGGTATAATTGTATATATACAGGAGAGCACTGTGCATCACTGTGTACTGGGGGCTCTGTGCAATGCTGGGTATAATTGTATATATACAGGAGATCACTGTGCATCACTATGTAATGGGGGCTCTGTGCAATGCTGAGTATAATTGTATATATACAGGGGGTCACTGTGCATCACTGTGTAATGGGGGCTCTGTGCAATGCTGGGTATAATTGTATATATACAGGAGATCACTGTGCATCACTATGTAATGGGGGCTCTGTGCAATGCTGAGTATAATTGTATATATACAGGGGGTCACTGTGCATCACTGTGTAATGGGGGCTCTGTGCAATGCTGGGTATAATTGTATATATACAGGGGATCACTGTGCATCACTGTGTAATGGGGGCTCTGTGCAATGCTGGGTATAACTGTATATATACAGGAGATCACTGTGCATCACTGTGTAATGGGGGCTCTGTACAATGCTGGGTATAACTGTATATATACAGGGGATCACTGTGCATCACTGTGTAATGGGGGCTCTGTACAATGCTGGGTATAATTGTATATATACAGGGGGTCACTGTGCATCACTGTGTAATGGGGGCTCTGTGCAATGCTGGGTATAATTGTATATATACAGGGGATCACTGTGCATCACTGTGTAATGGGGCTCTGTGCAATGCTGGGTATAATTGTATATATACAGGGGATCACTGTGCATCACTATGTAATGGGGACTCTGTGCAATGCTGGGTATAATTGTATATATATATACAGGGGATCACTGTGCATCACTGTGTAATTAGGGCTCTGTGCAATGCTGGGTATAATTGTATATATACAGGGGATCACTGTGCATCACTATGTAATGGGGGCTCTGTGCAATGCTGGGTATAATTGTATATATACAGGGGGTCACTGTGCATCACTGTGTAATGGGGGCTCTGTGCAATGCTGGGTATAATTGTATATATACAGGAGAGCACTGTGCATCACTGTGTAATGGGGGCTCTGTGCAATGCTGGGTATAATTGTATATATACAGGGGGTCACTGTGCATCACTGTGTAATGGGGGCTCTGTGCAATGCTGGGTATAATTGTATATATACAGGGGATCACTGTGCATCACTGTGTAATGGGGGCTCTGTGCAATGCTGGGTATAATTGTATATATATACAGGGGATCACTGTGCATCACTATGTAATGGGGGCTCTGTGCAATGCTGGGTATAATTGTATATATACAGGGGGTCACTGTGCATCACTGTGTAATGGGGGCTCTGTGCAATGCTGGGTATAATTGTATATATACAGGGGATCACTGTGCATCACTGTGTAATGGGGGCTCTGTGCAATGCTGGGTATAATTGTATATATATACAGGGGATCACTGTGCATCACTGTGTAATTAGGGCTCTGTGCAATGCTGGGTATAATTGTATATATACAGGGGATCACTGTGCATCACTATGTAATGGGGGCTCTGTGCAATGCTGGGTATAATTGTATATATACAGGGGGTCACTGTGCATCACTGTGTAATGGGGGCTCTGTGCAATGCTGGGTATAATTGTATATATACAGGAGAGCACTGTGCATCACTGTGTAATGGGGGCTCTGTGCAATGCTGGGTATAATTGTATATATACAGGGGGTCACTGTGCATCACTGTGTAATGGGGGCTCTGTGCAATGCTGGGTATAATTGTATATATACAGGGGATCACTGTGCATCACTGTGTAATGGGGGCTCTGTGCAATGCTGGGTATAATTGTATATATATACAGGGGATCACTGTGCATCACTATGTAATGGGGGCTCTGTGCAATGCTGGGTATAATTGTATATATACAGGGGGTCACTGTGCATCACTGTGTAATGGGGGCTCTGTGCAATGCTGGGTATAATTGTATATATACAGGGGATCACTGTGCATCACTGTGTAATGGGGGCTCTGTGCAATGCTGGGTATAATTGTATATATATACAGGGGATCACTGTGCATCACTGTGTAATTAGGGCTCTGTGCAATGCTGGGTATAATTGTATATATACAGGGGATCACTGTGCATCACTATGTAATGGGGGCTCTGTGCAATGCTGGGTATAATTGTATATATACAGGGGGTCACTGTGCATCACTGTGTAATGGGGGCTCTGTGCAATGCTGGGTATAATTGTATATATACAGGAGAGCACTGTGCATCACTGTGTAATGGGGGCTCTGTGCAATGCTGGGTATAATTGTATATATACAGGGGGTCACTGTGCATCACTGTGTAATGGGGGCTCTGTGCAATGCTGGGTATAATTGTATATATACAGGGGATCACTGTGCATCACTGTGTAATGGGGGCTCTGTGCAATGCTGGGTATTATTGTATATATATACAGGGGATCACTGTGCATCACTATGTAATGGGGGCTCTGTGCAATGCTGGGTATAATTGTATATATACAGGGGGTCACTGTGCATCACTGTGTAATGGGGGCTCTGTGCAATGCTGGGTATAATTTGTGACAAGAACACTGGGATAGTGTTTGAGGGCAGGTATATTTGTCTCAGGTTCTTGTCTTACATGTTTTAGAAAATGTTAACTTCTAGGAAAAATGCTTTTTGTTTTGTCTGAACCTTTTCAGTTTGCTGTAAAAGCTGGGTAAAGGCTCTGAGAGAGAGATAAGGCGAGTTCTAGACATTGGGCCCAGTTCGGGTCTTTGGCCTTACAGAGGGCTAATCAGGGTTTCAGCTGTGTAAGAGTGATATAGTGCTTCTAACCTGATTAGTATGGGCAGACTGCCTGGGAAGGCTGAGGGATCTGTGTGTGAGAGACACGCTTTCTGATGCAAGTAAGCTATACAGTATGTACTGAAGAACTCTGTGTTTTTGTTTAGTGACAGTTAGGAACATCTTATGTTTAGTTAGTGCCGGACAGGCAAGGTATTTTTATTTTGGGGTTTGTTTTATTTTCTGTTTCAATAAAACTGGCCGGGGTCAGTTGTACCAGAAACTGGACTTGTGTTGTTCCTCAGCTGCTGCGTGCGGCCATCTTCCCCAGGAAAAGGCGCCTTGCACCCCTACAGTGTTACAACTTGGTGGAGAATGCGAGCAGGCCGTTCTGCGCATAAGTGAAAGCAGCAGCTTTGTGAGGCCTGCAGAAAACGGTGGTTTATGCAGATACAGCCCAGTGTGAAGTTACTGAGACTCACCCCTGAGGGTTTGATATATGTCCTGGGTGAAAGCAGCTGCAAAGCCGCCTGAAAAATCTGTTGACATGGAGGATCTGCTTAAAGCCTTGCTGCAAGCTACAGCGGCTCAGCAGGAGGCCAACCGACAGCAGCAGGTGGCAATGGAGGAAAATTGGAGACTACAGCGTCAGGATAGAGAGGCCTTAGCAGAAGTGGTGCAGAGACTTGCAGCTCGGGTTGGAGATGTGGCCGTCAGTGCTCCAACCAGCTCTAGTTCTATACGGGCCAGTCACTTCCTGCAGAAAATGACAGAGGCTGATGATGTGGAGGCCTATCTGACCACGTTTGAAAGGACTGCCGAGCGTGAGAACTGGCCGAAAGCACAGTGGGCCAGTCTGCTGGCACCTTTCCTGTCAGGTGAGCCCCAAAAAGCTTACTTTGATTTAAGCCCTGCTGAGGCTCGGGACTATGATAAGCTAAAGACTGAGATCCTGACCCGCCTGGGAGTCACGCTGTCAGTACGAGCGCAACGGGTGCACCGTTGGCTGTACGCCATGGAGAAGCCTCCGCGCTCCCAGATGCACGACCTTATTCAGCTAACAAAAAAATGGCTGCAGCCAGAGACATTAACTGGTCCCCAGATGGTGGAAAGAGTCGTCATGGACCGATACTTGAGATCTTTGCCCATGGTCCTGCGCAAGTGGGTGAGCCATGGAAACCCGGGTACTGCTGACCAATTAGTGGACATGGTAGAGAGGTATTTGGCAGCAGAAGAACTACTGATGACCACCCAGCAACCCATAGATCCTCGACAGCGCCCTTCAGTAAAGACTGGTAAGACTGTTCCGTGGGAAAACGTTGCTGGGCGGTTAAGAGAACGCAAGGCTGGAGAGACTGTAAACACTGGCCCTGGAAACAGGCCAATGGGGCTAGAACGGTCTATGCTGTCCAAATGGGTTGGTAATCGTGTGGTTAAATGTTTTAGGTGTGGTATGCCAGGTCATGTTATTGCCAATTGCCCAGTCACGCAAGAACCCATGCAATGTGATGCTGCCTTTGAATGTCGCAGAATGTCTTTCTTTGCTAGGTTAGCCTGTACTGTGGTACCTTCACCTGAGCTGGAAAAACAAATGTGTGATGTGTTCTTAGAAGGTAACCGGGTAGAGGCCTTGCTAGATTCAGGAAGTTTAGTTACCCTCGTGAAAGCTGGGTTAGTGAACCCCTTAAAGGTCCAGCAAATACCTATTGGGGTAACTTGCATACATGGGGATACCCAATATTATGCCACTGCTGAGGTGAATATAGAAACTTGTTGTGGGTCAGCAATGGTTAAAGTGGGACTGGTCCCTACCTTGGTGCATGAGGCCATAATAGGGAGGGATTTTCCTCATTTTTGGAAACTGTGGGAATCACGGTTATCAACAGATGTGAGAAGTAAAAAGCCAGTTGATAATACCGGTGATTTTTTGGATGTACGTGGGTCTTCGGAACTTTCTGGCCCTTTGCCTTTTGCTAGTTTGGCTGGGGAAGTGACAGATGGGGAGTCCAGTGAGGACCCTCTTGCCGGGAACAGAGACATAGTAGTTAGAACTGAAAGCGTGCCTGACCTGGAGGTAAAGAAGGATCTGTTTGCGTCTGAACAGTTAAAGGATCCTACCTTAATAAAGGCTAGAGAGAATGTTAAGGTTGTTAATGGGGAACCTGTGGTACCAGGTGACAGGGTTACGTATCCCCACATGGCCATCTGTAATGAGCTCTTGTACCACATTGTCAAAAGGGGTGAGGATGTGGTGGAACAGCTGGTAGTTCCCCAGCCTTATCGGAGAACGGTACTAGATTTAGCTCATAGTCACGTTACCGCAGGACATTTAGGGGCAGAAAAAACCACTGAAAGAGTTTTACAAAGGTTCTTTTGGCCAGGGGTTTATAAAGAAGTGTCTGAATATTGTTCTTCCTGTCCTGAATGCCAGTATCATGCCCCTAGACCCCATTTCAGGAGCCCACTAGTTCCCATGCCTATTATAGAGGTCCCGTTTGACAGAATAGCCATGGATCTCGTGGGGCCCTTGTTAAAGTCTGCTCGGGGCCATCAGTATATCCTGGTAATTATGGACTATGCCACTCGATATCCTGAGGCTGTCCCTTTACGCACTATCACAACCAAGGCGATAGCTAGGGAGCTGGTGCAGGTATTTAGTAGAGTGGGAATACCAAAAGAAATTTTGACTGACCAAGGTACTCCATTTATGTCAAGGATCATGAAAGAATTGTGCAAGTTATTTAAGGTCACTCACCTCAGGACGTCCATCTACCATCCCCAAACTGACGGGTTGGTGGAAAGGTTTAATAAAACATTAAAAAGTATGTTAAAAAAGGTTGTTGAGAGAGATGGGAAAAACTGGGATTGTTTGTTGCCCTACTTGTTAATGGCCATCAGAGAAGTTCCTCAGTCCTCTACGGGGTTTTCTCCATTTGATTTGTTGTATGGTAGACACCCCAGAGGGCTGTTGGATGTTGCCAAAGAGACGTGGGAAGGACAGCCCACTCCTTATAGAAGCGTTATTGAGCATGTAACACAAATGCAGGATAGGATTGCAGCCGTGGTACCTGTTGTCAGAGAGCACATGGAACAGGCCCAAAGTGCTCAACAGAGGGTCTATAACCGGAGTGCCAAGATACGGGAATTTGCTCCTGGAGATAGAGTTCTTGTTTTGGTACCCACTGTGGAAAGCAAATTCCTAGCTAAATGGCAGGGTCCATTTGAGATTAGGGAAAAAGTGAATGAGGTTAATTACAAAGTATACCAGCCGGGAAAGAGAAAACCCGAACAGATCTACCATGTTAACTTAATCAAACCCTGGAAAGATAGGTTGTCTCTGTCAGCGGAGCCTTGCCCTTCGGTGTCTTCACCCCGGTTGCTTCCCGCAGTGAAGGTGTCAGAGACATTATCAGCTGATCAGAACAATCAGGTTAAAGAATTTCTCATCCAAAATAGGGAGGTATTTTCAGAGCTGCCTGGCCGAACGACCATAATAAAACATGACATTGTCACAGAACCAGGGGTCAGGGTTCATTTAAAGCCATATAGGATTCCTGAAGCTCAGCGAGAAGCTATTTCTAAGGAAGTTAAAACCATGTTAGAACTTGGAGTCATAGAGGAGTCTAACAGTGAGTGGTCCAGTCCCATAGTGCTCATCCCGAAGCCCGACGGTAGCATACGCTTCTGTAATGACTTTCGTAAGTTAAATGAGGTGTCCAAGTTTGACGCATACCCCATGCCCCGTGTGGATGAGCTTGTAGAAAGGCTGGGAACAGCCAGGTTTCTCACCACATTGGACCTGACCAAAGGTTACTGGCAAATACCTTTATCTGATAGCGCCAAAGAAAAAACAGCCTTTTCGGTTCCGGAGGGGCTGTACCAGTATAAGATGTTACCCTTTGGGTTGCATGGGGCTCCAGCAACCTTTCAACGGGCGATGGATAAAATTTTGAGGCCCCATAGAAAATATGCAGCTGCCTATTTGGATGATGTGGTAATTCACAGTACAGACTGGGGGTCACATTTGGTTAAAGTACAAGCAGTACTGGACTCAATCAGAGAGGCAGGGTTAACTGCTAACCCAAAGAAGTGCTGCCTCGCAATGGAGGAGGTCAAATACTTGGGCTTCACCATAGGCAGAGGTCTGATTAGGCCCCAATTGAATAAAGTTGATGCTATTCAAAACTGGCCTCGTCCAGTGAATAAAAAACAGGTAAGGGCTTTTTTGGGAATTACTGGGTACTATAGACGGTTTATTCCTAATTTTGCGACCACAGCGGTGCCGTTGTCAGACCTTACCAAAGGGAAGCAGTCAAATGTGGTGAAATGGAACCCTGATGCAGAAAAGGCGTTCCAAGCGTTAAAAGTGGCTTTGTGTTCACAACCGGTGTTGATAACACCAGATTTTTCAAAAGAATTTGTGGTACAGACAGATGCCTCAGAGGTAGGGATAGGTGCTGTGCTGTCCCAAACCAGAGATGGGGACGAACACCCTATCATTTATTTGAGTAGGAAACTCAATGAGCATGAAAAAAGGTATGCCATTGTGGAAAAGGAGGGTTTGGCCATTAAGTGGGCACTAGATACCTTGAGATATTACCTCTTGGGTAGACAATTCAGACTAGTGACAGACCATGCCCCTTTAAAATGGATGTATGTAAATAGAGGCAAGAATGCTCGTGTAACTAGATGGTTTCTAGCGTTGCAGGACTTTAAGTTTACTGTCGAACATAGACCGGGAACACAATTGGCCAACGCAGATGCATTGTCTCGCATCTTCTGTTTGGGGGCTACAAGTGTTCTGGCCCCTAGGTCGAAACAGGGGAGGGGGATATGTGACAAGAACACTGGGATAGTGTTTGAGGGCAGGTATATTTGTCCCAGGTTCTTGTCTTACATGTTTTAGAAAATGTTAACTTCTAGGAAAAATGCTTTTTGTTTTGTCTGAACCTTTTCAGTTTGCTGTAAAAGCTGGGTAAAGGCTCTGATAGAGAGATAAGGCGAGTTCTAGACATTGGGCCCAGTTCGGGTCTTTGGCCTCACAGAGGGCTAATCAGGGTTTCAGCTGTGTAAGAGTGATATAGTGCTTCTAACCTGATTAGTATGGGCAGACTGCCTGGGAAGGCTGAGGGATCTGTGTGTGAGAGACACGCTTTCTGATGCAAGTAAGCTATACAGTATGTACTGAAGAACTCTGTGTTTTTGTTTAGTGACAGTTAGGAACATCTTATGTTTAGTTAGTGCCGGACAGGCAAGGTATTTTTATTTTGGGGTTTGTTTTATTTTCTGTTTCAATAAAACTGGCCGGGGTCAGTTGTACCAGAAACTGGACTTGTGTTGTTCCTCAGCTGCTGCGTGCGGCCATATTCCCCAGGAAAAGGCGCCTTGCACCCCTACAGTGTTACAAATTGTATATATACAGGGGATCACTGTGCATCACTGTGTAATGGGGGCTCTGTGCAATGCTGGGTATAATTGTATATATACAGGAGATCACTGTGCATCACTGTGTAATGGGGGCTCTGTGCAATGCTGGGTATAATTGTATATATACAGGGGATCACTGTGCATCACTGTGTAATGGGGGCTCTGTGCAATGCTGGGTATAATTGTATATATACAGGGGATCACTGTGCATCACTGTGTAATGGGGGCTCTGTGCAATGCTGGGTATAATTGTATATATCATACTTACCTACTTTCTGGCTGCTCTCTGCGGGAGAGAGCAGCCAGGTCGTCTCAGGGGGCAGGCAGGGAGGCTGTGACGTCGTGGAGGGGGTGGGACGGGGGCGGAGAAAGGGCGGGGGCGGAGCTAGGGCGTGACCACAGCAAGGCCTCTTCTAAGCCACGCCCCCCGCTCTGTAATGCCGCTATCGCGTCATCAAGTGCCCGGACCGCCCACTTTAAACACTAAGTGGGTGGACGGGCAGGGGGGGACCCCGCAAACCGGGAGACTTGCCTGCTTTTCCGGGGGGCCGGGACAGTCACCCGATTTTCGGGAGCCTCCCGGCCATTCCGGGAGAGTAGGCAAGTATGGTATATATACAGGAGATCACTGTGCATCACTGTGTAATGGGGGCTCTGTGCAATGCTGGGTATAACTGTATATATACAGGGGATCACTGTGCATCACTGTGTAATGGGGGCTCTGTGCAATGCTGGGTATAATTGTATATATACAGGGGATCACTGTGCATCACTGTGTAATGGGGGCTCTGTGCAATGCTCGGTATAATTGTATATATACAGGGGATCACTGTGCATCACTGTGTAATGGGGGCTCTGTGCAATGCTGGGTATAATTGTATATATACAGGAGATCACTGTGCATCACTATGTAATGGGGGCTCTGTGCAATGCTGAGTATAATTGTATATATACAGGGGGTCACTGTGCATCACTGTGTAATGGGGGCTCTGTGCAATGCTGGGTATAATTGTATATATACAGGGGGTCACTGTGCATCACTGTGTAATGGGGGCTCTGTGCAATGCTGGGTATAATTGTATATATACAGGGGGTCACTGTGCATCACTATGTAATGGGGGCTCTGTGCAATGCTGGGTATAATTGTATATATACAGGGGGTCACTGTGCATCACTGTGTAATGGGGGCTCTGTGCAATGCTGGGTATAATTGTATATATACAGGGGATCACTGTGCATCACTGTGTAATGGGGGCTCTGTGCAATGCTGGGTATAATTGTATATATACAGGGGATCACTGTGCATCACTGTGTAATGGGGGCTCTGTGCAATGCTGGGTATAATTGTATATATACAGGGGGTCACTGTGCATCACTGTGTAATGGGGGCTCTGTGCAATGCTGGGTATAATTGTATATATACAGGGGATCACTGTGCATCACTGTGTAATGGGGGCTCTGTGCAATGCTGGGTGTAATTGTATATATACAGGAGATCACTGTGCATCACTGTGTAATGGGGGCTCTGTGCAATGCTGGGTATAATTGTATATATACAGGGGATCACTGTGCATCACTGTGTAATGGGGGCTCTGTGCAATGCTGGGTATAATTGTATATATACAGGGGATCACTGTGCATCACTATGTAATGGGGGCTCTGTGCAATGCTGGGTATAATTGTATATATACAGGGGATCACTGTGCATCACTGTGCAATGGGGGCTTTGTGCAATGCTGGGTATAATTGTATATATATATATACAGGGGATCACTGTGCATCACTGTGTAATGGGGGCTCTGTGCAATGCTGGGTATAATTGTATATATACAGGAGATCACTGTGCATCACTGTGTAATGGGGGCTCTGTGCAATGCTGGGTATAATTGTATATATACAGGGGATCACTGTGCATCACTGTGTAATGGGGGCTCTGTGCAATGCTGGGTATAATTGTATATATACAGGGGATCACTGTGCATCACTGTGTAATGGGGGCTCTGTGCAATGCTGGGTATAATTGTATATATACAGGGGATCACTGTGCATCACTGTGCAATGGGGGCTCTGTGCAGTGCTGGGTATAACTGTATATATACAGGGGATCACTGTGCATCACTATGTAATGGGGGCTCTGTGCAATGCTGGGTATAATTGTATATATACAGGGGATCACTGTGCATCACTGTAATGCTGGGTATAATTGTATATATACCGGAGATCACTGTGCATCACTGTGTAATGGGGGCTTTGTGCAATGCTGGGTATAATTGTATATATACAGGGGATCACTGTGCATCACTGTGCAATGGGGGCTCAGTGCAATGCTGAGTATAATTGTATATATACAGGGGATCACTGTGCATCACTATGTGATGGGGGCTCTGTGCAATGCTGGGTATAATTGTATATATACAGGAGATCACTGTGCATCACTGTGTAATGGGGGCTCTGTACAATGCTGGGTATAACTGTATATATACAGGGGATCACTGTGCATCACTGTGTAATGGGGGCTCTGTACAATGCTGGGTATAATTGTATATATACAGGGGGTCACTGTGCATCACTGTGTAATGGGGGCTCTGTGCAATGCTGGGTATAATTGTATATATACAGGGGATCACTGTGCATCACTATGTAATGGGGGCTCTGTGCAATGCTGGGTATAATTGTATATATACAGGGGGTCACTGTGCATCACTGTGTAATGGGGGCTCTGTGCAATGCTGGGTATAATTGTATATATACAGGAGAGCACTGTGCATCACTGTGTAATGGGGGCTCTGTGCAATGCTGGGTATAATTGTTTATATACAGGGGGTCACTGTGCATCACTGTGTAATGGGGGCTCTGTGCAATGCTGGATATAATTGTATATATACAGGGGATCACTGTGCATCACTGTGTAATGGGGGCTCTGTGCAATGCTGGGTATAATTGTATATATACAGGGGATCACTGTGCTCACTATGTAATGGGGGCTCTGTGCAATGCTGGGTATAATTGTATTTATACAGGGGGTCACTGTGCATCACTGTGTAATGGGAGCTCTGTGCAATGCTGGGTATAATTGTATATATACAGGGGATCACTGTGCATCACTGTGTAATGGGGGCTCTGTGCAATGCTGGGTATAATTGTATATATACAGGAGATCACTGTGCATCACTGTGTAATGGGGGCTCTGTGCAATGCTGGGTATAATTGTATATATACAGGGGATCACTGTGCATCACTATGTAATGGGGACTCTGTGCAATGCTGGGTATAATTGTATATATATACAGGGGATCACTGTGCATCACTGTGTAATTAGGGCTCTGTGCAATGCTGGGTATAATTGTATATATACAGGGGATCACTGTGCATCACTGTGTAATGGGGGCTCTGTGCAATGCTGGGTATAATTGTGTATATATACAGGGGGTCACTGTGCATCACTGTGTAATGGGGGCTCTGTGCAATGCTGGATATAATTGTATATATACAGGGGATCACTGTGCATCACTGTGTAATGGGGGCTCTGTGCAATGCTGGGTATAATTGTATATATACAGGGGATCACTGTGCATCACTATGTAATAGGGGCTCTGTGCAATGCTGGGTATAATTGTATATATACAGGGGGTCACTGTGCATCACTGTGTAATGGGGGCTCTGTGCAATGCTGGGTATAATTTTATATATACAGGGGATCACTGTGCATCACTGTGTAATGGGGGCTCTGTGCAATGCTGGGTATAATTGTATATATACAGGAGATCACTGTGCATCACTGTGTAATGGGAGCTCTGTGCAATGCTGGGTATAATTGTATATATACAGGGGATCACTGTGCATCACTGTGTAATGGGGGCTCTGTGCAATGCTGGGTATAATTGTATATATACAGGGGATCACTGTGCATCACTATGTAATGGGGGCTCTGTGCAATGCTGAGTATAATTGTATATATACAGGGGATCACTGTGCATCACTGTGTAATGGGGGCTCTGTGCAATGCTGGGTATAATTGTATATATACAGGGGATCACCGTGCATCACTGTGTAATGGGGGCTCTGTACAATGCTGGGTATAACTGTATATATATATATACAGGGGATCACTGTGCATCACTGTGTAATGGGGGCTCTGTGCAATGCTGGTTATAATTGTGTATATATACAGGGGGTCACTATGCATCACTGTGTAATGGGGGCTCTGTGCAATGCTGGGTATAATTGTATATATACAGGAGATCACTGTGCATCACTGTGCAATGGGGGCTCTGTGCAATGCTGGGTATAATTGTGTATATATACAGGGGATCACTGTGCATCACTGTGTAATGGGGGCTCTGTGCAATGCTGGGTATAATTGTATATATACAGGGGGTCACTGTGCATCACTGTAATGCTGGGTATAATTGTATATATATATACAGGGGATCACTGTGCATCACTGTAATACTGGGTATAATTGTATATATATACAGGGGATCACTGTGCATCACTGTAATGCTGGGTATAATTGTATATATATACAGGGGATCACTGTGCATCACTGTGTAATGGGGGCTCTGTGCAATGCTGGGTATAATTGTATATATACAGGGGGTCACTGTGCATCACTGTAATGCTGGGTATAATTGTGTATATATATACAGGGGATCACTGTGCATCACTGTAATGCTGGGTATAATTGTATATATATACTGGGGATCACTGTGCATCACTGTAATGCTGGGTATAATTGTATATATATATACAGGGGATCACTGCATCACCGTAATGCTGGGTATAATTGTATATATATATACAGGGGATCACTGTGCATCACTGTGTAATGGGGGATCTGTGCAATGCTGGGTATAATTGTATATATACAGGGGATCAATGTGCACCACTGTGTAATGGGGGCTCTGTGCAATGCTGGGTATAATTGTATATATACAGGGGATCACTGTGCATCACTGTGTAATGGGGGCTCTGTGCAATGCTGGGTATAATTGTATATATACAGGGGATCACTGTGCATCACTGTGTAATGGGGGCTCTGTGCAATGCTGGGTATAATTGTATATATACAGGAGATCACTGTGCATCACTGTGTAATGGGGGCTCTGTGCAATGCTGGGTATAATTGTATATATACAGGAGATCACTGTGCATCACTGTGTAATGGGGGCTCTGTGCAATGCTGGGTATAATTGTATATATACAGGAGATCACTGTGCATCACTGTGTAATGGGGGCTCTGTGCAATGCTGGGTATAATTGTATATATACAGGGGGTCACTGTGCATCACTGTGTAATGGGGGCTCTGTGCAATGCTGGGTATAATTTTATATATACAGGGGATCACTGTGCATCACTGTGTAATGGGGGCTCTGTGCAATGCTGGGTATAATTGTATATATACAGGAGATCACTGTGCATCACTGTGTAATGGGAGCTCTGTGCAATGCTGGGTATAATTGTATATATACAGGGGATCACTGTGCATCACTGTGTAATGGGGGCTCTGTGCAATGCTGGGTATAATTGTATATATACAGGGGATCACTGTGCATCACTATGTAATGGGGGCTCTGTGCAATGCTGAGTATAATTGTATATATACAGGGGATCACTGTGCATCACTGTGTAATGGGGGCTCTGTGCAATGCTGGGTATAATTGTATATATACAGGGGATCACCGTGCATCACTGTGTAATGGGGGCTCTGTACAATGCTGGGTATAACTGTATATATATACAGGGGATCACTGTGCATCACTGTGTAATGGGGGCTCTGTGCAATGCTGGTTATAATTGTGTATATATACAGGGGGTCACTATGCATCACTGTGTAATGGGGGCTCTGTGCAATGCTGGGTATAATTGTATATATACAGGAGATCACTGTGCATCACTGTGCAATGGGGGCTCTGTGCAATGCTGGGTATAATTGTATATATACAGGGGATCACTGTGCATCACTGTAATGGGGGCTCTGTGCAATGCTGGGTATAATTGTATATATACAGGGGGTCACTGTGCATCACTGTAATGCTGGGTATAATTGTATATATATATACAGGGGATCACTGTGCATCACTGTAATACTGGGTATAATTGTATATATATACAGGGGATCACTGTGCATCACTGTAATGCTGGGTATAATCGTATATATATACAGGGGATCACTGTGCATCACTGTGTAATGGGGGCTCTGTGCAATGCTGGGTATAATTGTATATATACAGGGGGTCACTGTGCATCACTGTAATGCTGGGTATAATTGTATATATATACAGGGGATCACTGTGCATCACTGTAATGCTGGGTATAATTGTATATATATACTGGGGATCACTGTGCATCACTGTAATGCTGGGTATAATTGTGTATATATATATATATATATATATATATATATATATATATACAGGGGATCACTGCATCACTGTAATGCTGGGTATAATTGTATATATATACAGGGGATCACTGTGCATCACTGTGTAATGGGGGCTCTGTGCAATGCTGGGTATAATTGTATATATACAGGAGATCACTGTGCATCACTGTGTAATGGGAGCTCTGTGCAATGCTGGGTATAATTGTATATATACAGGGGATCAATGTGCACCACTGTGTAATGGGGGCTCTGTGCAATGCTGGGTATAATTGTATATATACAGGGGATCACTGTGCATCACTGTGTAATGGGGGCTCTGTGCAATGCTGGGTATAATTGTATATATACAGGGGATCACTGTGCATCACTGTGCAATGGGGGCTTTGTGCAATGCTGGGTATAATTGTATATATACAGGGGATCACTGTGCATCACTGTGCAATGGGGGCTTTGTGCAATGCTGGGTATAATTGTATATATACAGGGGATCACTGTGCATCACTATGTAATGGGGGCTCTGTGCAATGCTGAGTATAATTGTACATATACAGGAGATCACTGCATCACTGTGCAATGGGGGCTTTGTGCAATGCTGGGTATAATTGTATATATACAGGGGGTCACTGTGAATCACTGTGTAATGGGGGCTCTGTACAATGCTGGGTATAATTGTATATATACAGGGGATCACTGTGCTTCACTGTGCAATGGGGGCTTTGTGCAATGCTGGGTATAATTGTATATATATACAGGGGATCACTGCATCACTGTGCAATGGGGGCTTTGTGCAATGCTGGGTATAATTGTATATATACAGGGGATCACTGTGCATCACTATGTAATGGGGGCTCTGTACAATGCTGGGTATAATTGTATATATACAGGGGATCACTGTGCATCACTGTAATGCTGGGTATAATTGTATATATACAGGAGATCACTGTGCATCACTGTGTAATGGGGGCTTTGTGCAATGCTGGGTATAATTGTATATATACAGGGGATCACTGTGCATCACTGTGCAATGGGGGCTCAGTGCAATGCTGAGTATAATTGTATATATACAGGGGATCACTGTGCATCACTATGTGATGGGGGCTCTGTGCAATGCTGGGTATAATTGTATATATACAGGGGATCACTGTGCATCACTGTGCAATGGGGGCTTTGTGCAATGCTGGGTATAATTGTATATATACAGGGGATCACTGTGCATCACTGTGCAATGGGGGCTCAGTGCAATGCTGAGTATAATTGTATATATACAGGGGATCACTGTGCATCACTATGTGATGGGGGCTCTGTGCAATGCTGGGTATAATTGTATATATACAGGGGATCACTGTGCATCACTGTGTAATGGGGGCTCTGTGCAATGCTGGGTATAATTGTATATATACAGGGGATCACTGTGCATCACTGTGCAATGGGGGCTTTGTGCAATGCTGGGTATAATTGTATATATACAGGGGATCACTGTGCATCACTGTGCAATGGGGGCTTTGTGCAATGCTGGGTATAATTGTATATATACAGGGGATCACTGTGCATCACTATGTAATGGGGGCTCTGTGCAATGCTGAGTATAATTGTACATATACAGGAGATCACTGTGCATCACTGTGCAATGGGGGCTTTGTGCAATGCTGGGTATAATTGTATATATACAGGGGGTCACTGTGAATCACTGTGTAATGGGGGCTCTGTACAATGCTGGGTATAATTGTATATATACAGGGGATCACTGTGCATCACTGTGCAATGGGGGCTTTGTGCAATGCTGGGTATAATTGTATATATATACAGGGGATCACTGTGCATCACTGTGCAATGGGGGCTTTGTGCAATGCTGGGTATAATTGTATACATATACAGGGGATCACTGTGCATCACTGTGTAATGGGGGCTCTGTGCAATGCTGGGTATAATTGTATATATACAGGAGATCACTGTGCATCACTGTGTAATGGGGGCTCTGTGCAATGCTGGGTATAATTGCATATATACAGGAGATCACTGTGCATCACTGTGTAATGGGGGCTCTGTGCAATGCAGGGTATAATTGTATATATACAGGAGATCACTGTGCATCACTGTGTAATGGGGGCTCTATGTAATGCTGGGTATAATTGTGTATATATACAGGAGATCACTGTGCATCACTGTGTAATGGGGGCTCTGTGCAATGCTGAGTATAATTGTATATATACAGGAGATCACTGTGCATCACTATGTAATGGGGGCTCTATGTAATGCTGGGTATAATTGTGTATATATACAGGGGGTCACTGTGCATTACTGTGTAATGGGGGCTCTCTGCAATGCTGGGTATAATTGTGTATATATACAGGGGATCACTGTGCATCACTGTGCAATGGGGGCTTTGTGCAATGCTGGGTATAATTGTATATATACAGGGGATCACTGTGTAATGGGGGCTCTATGCAGTGCTGGGTATAATTGTATATATACAGGGGGTCACTGTGCATCACTGTGTAATGGGGGCTCTGTGCAATGCTGAGTATAATTGTACATATACAGGGGATCACTGTGCATCACTATGTAATAGGGGCTCTGTTCAATGGCCCTCATTCCGAGTTGTTCGCTCGCAAGGCGATTTTAGCAGAGTTGCTCACGCTAAGCCGCTGCCTACTGGGAGTGAATCTTAGCTTCTTAAAATTGCGAACGAAAGATTCGCAATATTGCGATTACAAACTTCTTAGCAGTTTCAGAGTAGCTTCAGACTTACTCGGCATCTGCGATCAGTTCAGTGCTTGTCGTTCCTGGTTTGACGTCACAAACACACCCAGCGTTCGCCCAGACACTCCTCCGTTTCTCCAGCCACTCCCGCGTTTTTTCCGGAAACTGTAGCGTTTTTTCCCACACGCCCATAAAACGGCCTGTTTCCGCCCAGAAACACCCATTTCCTGTCAATCACACTACGATCGCCGGAGCGAAGAAAAAGCCGTGAGTAAAAATACTACCTTCATAGCAAATTTACTTGGCGCAGTCGCAGTGCGGACATTGCGCATGCGCACTAAGCAGAAAATCGCTGCGATGCGATGAAATTTGCCGAGCGAACAACTCGGAATGAGGGCCCATGCTGGGTATAATCTCCTATATAATAGCCCTGTGATTTTCTGTGCCTGGCCCTCTAACGCTGGGCGTGGCTAGGAGCTCTCATTGGGTTAGTGGCAGGTCTATTACACCCAGTCCACACCTGATTGGGTGAGAAAAGCCCACCCACACAGGTTACATCCAATGGGAGGCTCTGCCCTTTGCCTGCTGTGTTTTCACAGAGCAGGATTAGCAATGGGGCTGATGGAGCTGCAGCTCCAGCCCCACACCCCAAAATAGCCTCCCTGCATCTGCAGCAACACACCCTCCAACAATTTACACATAAACACTGATGCACATTCAAAAAGGGGCGTGGCCATGGGTACAGCACCGTGGCCACGCCCCTTTTCCTATACTTTCAATGGAAGCTTGGAGAGTCAAAAAACGGTACAGACCATAAAAAAAAGGGACTGTACCTGCCAGAAAGGTGCAGCTGGAGGGTAAGCCACTGTATCTGCAGCAAGTCTCTGCGCTGAAGATAGGGGAAAAAACATCCTTTTACTGCAGCGTCCTATGGGGGTCACTCCAAGTTGATCGCTAGCGGCATTAGTTCGCTGTGCAGCGATCAGGCAAAAACTCTGCACTTCTGCGCATGCATATGCAGCGCAATGCGCACGTGCGGCATACTATTACAACGAACAATGTAGTTTTACACAGGGTCTAGCGATACTTTTCAGTCGCACAGGCAGCCGCAGAGAGATTGACAGGAAGAGGGAAGCCCCAAGATGGTTAATGTAGCGGATAGAGTGGGTGATATCACGGAGGGTAATGTCTGGACGCTGAATCAATGTAAAAGGTGACAGTGCTGTGCAGTGCAGTGGGTGTGCAGTCAGGGCCGTTGCTAGAGTGTTCGGCGCCCCCCTGCTAACTGTAAATTTGCACCCTTGCATACTTTACAAACGCACAGCGCACATAATGAGCCTGTAGTAGAGACACTTACACATATAACGCCCCCTGTACCAGTGATGCTTACACATGTCATGCCCCCCCTGTACCAGTGACGCTTACACACGTAACACCCCCTGTACCAGTGACGCTTACACACATAACGCCCCCTGTACCAGTGACGCTTACACACATTATGCAGACAGTCACACATACACACACACACACACACACACACACACACACACACACACACACACACACACACACACACACACATACAAACACACACACACACACACTGCACAGCACTCTCACCTTTTATATTGACTCAGCCAGTCACTCTGTTCTGGCACGTTAGGACACCGGCGCAAACAATAGTGACTGGCTGCTGTGCAAGTCTCCAGGAGAGCCACTGCTAAAGGGAGGACAGCAGCTTAGCTGCTGACAGGAGGAGAAGCATTACCCGCCCCTCCCCCACTCACAGTACCTCCGAGCACCATCCGCGGCACCCCCGCACCCTCTCCAGCACCCGCGATAGCTCTGGACCCCCTCCCCCACCCACAGCGACCCCGCACCTGTACCTCCCGCCGCACCACTGCATCCACCCCTATCCCACCTGGGGCAATCCCGCAACTGCTCCTCCCCCACCTGAAGCGGGTCCGGACCACCACCCGCAGCACCCACGAACCCTCCCCCACCTGCGGCCCCACCACATCCGCCCCTCCCGTGGCACCCCAGGATCCCATCCGCCTCTTCCTCGCACCCCCTACTCCCCCAACCACAGCACCTACTAGGTGATTCACCAGGCCCTGCGTGCGCTGTTCACGCCATTGTAACAAAGTTCCAGTTGTTAAAAGTTGATTTGCCAGGCAAATTTGAAAATTAACTTCGGATAGGGCTTGATATAAGGTCGTGGAGCACCAGAGCCAGGAGTGGACTGGAACCCGTTTATCAGAGAGAGGTCGCGGTAAAAACAAACATTTATTTAAAGCATGGCCATGCCTAATAGAGTTTAACAACTATAACTCTGCAGTATATTCCAACTTTGCATGCATAACAGTTTCAAATTTGCCTGGCAAATCAACTTTGAACAACTGGAACTTTGTTACAATATTTGGAGATAACTATATGGACTTGTAACTATTTGTGCTATACGAAATAATATTGCAACAGTTGCCACTACAACGAATACCTATCTATTCTGTTGCCATCCGAAATATTTGGCTGTATTGCGTGCACTAATTTTGCTGTCTATATCTTTTCCATATATATATATATATTTTCGGTCATTCAAAAATATATAGTGTTGTGATTATAGGGGACTTATGTCTATATATTGATAGGGTTAATTCAGGACCTTAATATAGGTTATTAAGGTGGTCTAGGAACAGTCCACATGTATTTTACATATTTTAATAAAAAGTGATTGTATTTTAGTATTGTTCAGTGTGTCAGCGCTTTCTTAGTTGTTTTTCTATGCTGCTAACACTGTTTATCTGACTGGGCGCATCCTAACACATCTAATGCCACCATGCCAGGCAAGTGTTTAAATTAAATTCCCAAAAGTATTGTGGTAGACAGGATGTAGTTAAAATGCGTCCGGGATCCGGAAATACCGATGCTGGATTCCCAAATGGTGGCATAATGCTGGCATCACAATCCCCACGGAGCTCTGGATCCTGGCATCAAAATACAGACGTCGTGCCGCGGGGGGTGGGAGGTTAGGTTTAGGCACTAGTAGGGGGGTTGCCTGCAAACATGTATCAGGCCCACTCTCCGCTAAAATATTATTATTCTTGTAAGTCTACAGTTCTCTACTTCAGCGCCAGTGTGTAACATGTATAAATAAACTGTATTGTATACAGAGCTGCCAGGTAATTTACACAGTGCAGCTTCCTTGTACTGATAACAGAAGTGATGAGATTATATAACAGTTGTTGCTGTAATACCTCAGTATCCCTAGAAACTGCAGCAATGACAAATGGGCATATTAATTAATATTATTTGTACTAAAATAATGTGAAAAACTGTGTTTTCACAGCCATTTCACATTATTTTAGTTTCACTAACATGTAGTAAAGGGCTTTTCATGAAAAACTACTCCAAGCCCTTTAATTCGCATTTTTTTTTAAATTCAATAGTTTTTATTTGAGTTTTCGAAATTTACATCAACAGTTCACACAAAAAACAAACCTAAAACTACATACATACACAGAATGCACATAAACAGCTGTACATATATAATGCACATAGTACATCAAGCAGATATAATGTCTCATAAATCACGCAGTCGCAGAGTGTCGGTGTCTGAGAGTAACACACCTCAAACATATCACTTCCCATATAAGCATAAGCATAGCAGAATAAGCACAGTATATCACAATCAGTAGCGGATCTTGCCACGGGCAAGCAGCATTTTTGCCCGGGGCGCCGCCTTCTGGAGGGCGCCGCACCAGGGCAAGATACGCTGCTGGTGTGTGCCCCCCGCTGCCCCCGGCCGCTGCCGCTGGGAAGGGAAACTAGACGCGTATGCGTCTAGTTTCCCTTCCTGGAGAGGTCCTTTACTGTGCGGTGCGCGATGACGTCATCGCGCACCGCACAGCAAAGGTCCTCTCCACGAAGGGAACTAGACGCTACGCGTCTAGTTTCCCTTTGTGGAGAGGACCTTTGCTGTGCATTGCGCGATGACGTCATTGCGCACCGCACATCAATTCAGTCTGTACAGGGGGCGTGAATGACCACGCCCCCTGTACAAAGCCATTCATTTCCTTCTGATGAAACGGCCAGCGTTGTAGGCCGAGAAACGCGTTAAGGTACTCCATTGAAGGACTTCATTTGACTGCTGCAATCTCCTGACACTCTGTGAGCCGCATATATCGAGTGGACCGTAGCCGCAATTAAAACGGACTTTTCACCAGCGGCCGGAGAATCTGCTGCTCCAATCTTTCTGTACTGTTGCACATTCAAATTGGTACAGTACCCTTCAGCGGAGAAAAACAACCGTGTTTATCTGGATGGTTCACCGGTGACGTGATCAGCTGTACTTTCACTGCACAGAGCCGCTGCAAACCCGGCTCAGTACAGCGCCTTTGACGGAGAGGCTCTCACATCAGGTGATATACCACAAAGTGAATTTGACCATCACTGTCTATCTGCCACTTAATAATACAGCACGGTTGTCCGCAAGTTCAATACTGGGATACTCTTTGCCAATGAGGTTCTTTTGTGTACAAGGAGAAGAGAGTGTACACTTTAACAGTGATTTATAACAGAGGCACTTTTCATCAGTCTCCTTCTTACAAATATTTCAGCTCGTGGACGCACGGCTGATTTTCATGAAGCATCAATGCAGCCCTTAATTAGGGTTTATTAAAGGTTTCTTATTCATATTGGTGCAGGAGATATGGCAGTCTTGTATACATTTATACATTATTAATTGTTTATTATTTTTAGGCTAGTTCATGCACTGTATTTTTATGTGGTTGATATAACAATATTTTAATAAAAAATACTCATTGGATTCATCCTGCGCTCCCATTCTTTCTTTTTTTGCGTATGCGTCTAGTTTCCCTTCCTTGAGAGGTCCTTTACTGTGCGGTGCGCGATGACGTCATTGCGCACCGCACATCAATTCGGTCTGTACAGGGGGCGTGAATGACCACGCCCCCTGTACAAAGCCACGCCCCCTAAAGCCGCCCGGGGCGCCAGAAGCCCCGAAGCCGGCCCTGATCACAATACAACACAGCAAGGCCGGCCGAGAGGGTATCCACCCCCAAAACATCCCAGAATAAAATAAGGAGAGAAATACAAATCTAGACTTTATTTATCCTTGAAATATTTAGAATCCATCCACCTGCCCCATATTGTAAACCATTTCCTCTCCACCTTCCTAGCCAGGAACACAAAATTTTTGTGTGCGACAGTTTCGTTGACCAGGGATATCCAAGCCTTAAGTCTTGGGGCCTCACCCGCCAGCCACAGCCGGGCTATACAGACCCTAGCTAAGGCACATAAATTGATGACATATCGCCTGCCAGGCGGATCTAAAGCTTCCTCGTCCACAATCAGCAGTGTACACAGCGCAGGCGTACATATGGAAGAGGGAACCCCCGTATGACATATAGTGCGTATAACAGCCGTCTAGAACCGAGACACGCCAGGGCATAACCAAAGTAGATGCCAGAAGTCGGCACCCGTGGCTCCACACTTGGGGCACCGCGAGCTATGAGACTCCCCCAATATGTGCTAACCTCACCGGGGTCATATATACTCTATGCAGAATGTATAATTGTATTTGCTGGTACCTAGCAGAGTAAGTGGAGATCCGATGGGCTCCCATAGCAGTATTCCATGCATCGTCTGATAACATACCCACATCTGACTCCCACCTACCCCGAAGAGCAGTTAGAGGATCCGTATGATGCAGCTGTAGAATACGACTATATATCTTAGAAACTAGGTGTCCCGAGTCCAGCGTCTGCAACATTAATTGGACCGGGGAATCAACGAGGACCGGAGGGCCATTTGGAAAATGGGCAGCCAAAGCGTGTCTCAGCTGAAGGAATCGAAAAAAGAACCCTGAGGGGACATTATGTGCCTGTTGGAGTTGTTGGAATGAGGTAAGGGTCCCATCACTATATAAGTGTCCTAAAGAGTGCACTCCCCAGTTACCCCAAACCTCCCGGACCTGAAGTTGACACAGTTCTGGCAACCCGTAAGCGTTATCCAGTGGGGTATCAGGATCAATAATTCACATTTTTTTTTAGTAACCAGATCACATTTCTGCTTAGATTTACTAAAAATTAATTGTGAAAAAACATGGAGGGAGCCCTGTGATAATAATGCTATCTTGAGATAGCATTATCCATGGTTCCCTACGGTTCCCTGACTCCATCTCCGCTCTTACAGGCAGATCATAGTTGGGATCCGACGCCTGTGATCATCCATGTGTGCCTAATATGACCACAGGGTAGTCACCATTAAAAAAAAGGTAAAAAAATAAATAAATGACCTACAAGCACCCGGTGATCACCGGCTTCCAGCTCTTTGACCTCCGGAGTCACGGAGGAGCTCACCAGGTCACTGATCACCGGATATGAGCAAGGGGTGTGAGGGAATGTCATGGTAGTGGTAGCAGGCGGTGGCGCATGTGCAGGCCATTATCACTGTTTTTCCCCCCGAAAAAAACATTGATAAGTGTGTGGAGAGGATATGCAAGGACAGAGCTGCAAAGCTTCATACATCCCTGCAATGTATTCAATTATCGCAATGCAAGTTTGTTTGATTTTATCACATCCCACCCGCGTATAAGATGCGGATTGTGATAACTATACCCGAATGTATCCTTTATATTCACTGTTTGTATCGTTGAAGATGCAATTATGTAAAGTGAATTCTTATATGATTGGTGACGTTTATCCTGCAGGTGGAGGCTGTACTTGTAAATCTCTTTCAAGTAAAGTTAGAATCTTGTTACATATGGGGGATGGATTTGCTGTTAAGTCTCTGCTGTAGACAGGGCCAGCCCTGATAATTTGCGGCCTCACAGAAGGGGGTGTGGCCTCACAGAATGGGTGTGGCCTTGTAGTACTGTGCTCCCCAAATGTGCTGTGTTCCCATCCCACGCAGCCTCATCCCCCCCCCCCCCCCTCCATTCCTGTGAGGTTGCTGTTACTAGTCTCTTACCCCCAGGAGGGCTCTAAATTACCCATTGGAGCACAACAACCTCAATTAAAGCATCTCTACATTCACCAGAATTACAGTATTTACTGCATGAATATGTACATATATGTTATGGGTATGCGTACTCACTGTCTCTGGTTGGTACCGCACACAGAAGCAACTAAACAACATTGCTAGCGTCACCACTGGCTTGTGTGACATTTGTACATCTGTGTGTGACTGAGTCTGAATCCGTGTGAAAACAGCTCAGATGCAAACGTCTGCGGCTTTTTCTCACGCCACGTTCCGGCACTGCTTCACCTTTGTATACGTGTAACACCAATCCCTGTGTGGTTACAGTCGCAGCCCAGCGTCTCCAGAGCACTGTGATTGGTGTTTAACTGCGTCTGCAATGTGCCTAAGATGCATAATGTAAACACAAAAATGGAGCACTGTTCCTTTCGGAGTATCTTCATCGTAAAAAGACACCCAGTGACACATCTGTATATTAAATATTCTCAGTGATTGATATAGCCCTACACAACCAATAGGGTCTTGCTACTTTGCTTTGGAGGGTGGTGAGAAGTTCAGATTATTTCTAATAAAAATTTAAAATGCCAGCATTAATATATGCTGCGGACGCAAGGCGCATCTTATTACCATATATGCCAAAAGTGTGCTGTACGTTGCAAACACTACATCCCTTGTGTACTCAGACACATTGTCTGAGTTCCAATGCCAATGCGCAGATATGTATATATTTGATATTAAAAGGGTATGCATAAAATATAACACATGTACATTATATATAAGGTTAGAGAGTTACAATTACACAAGAAGCAGATAGTTACAAAAGAATCCATTACAGCCACAGCCAGCATACTTTACCCTGTCCCTCAATGCACACTCCACTCCATCTCTCTCTCTCTCTCTCTCTCTCTCTCTCTCTCTCTCTCTCTCTCTCTCTCTCTCTCTCTCTCTCTCTCTCTCTCTCTCTCTCTCTCTCTCTCTCTCTCTCTCACTCTCAGCAAACAACAGCAACTAACTTTTTAAATCCTAGAAACCACCTATATCAAAACAGTGGGAGTTAACAGGTTGTTGGTTTCAGGCTCCTTCCATTGGTACAGGAGAGGGAGGTCTCTCATTCATGATGTGTCATTGGTCAGTTCATATGCAAGCAACGTCCAGCCTTGAATCAGACATCATAGGCGTTAGCCACTGGTTTCTGCCCACATGCTTTCTCAAGAATGTTCTGTGTTCTAATAAGAGTGACTTTAGATTTCATACATTTAGGGGGTAATTCTGAGTTGATCGCAGCAGGAACTTTGTTAGCAGTTGGGCAAAACCATGTGCACAGCAGGGGAGGCAGATATAACATGTGCAGAGAGAGTTAGATTTGGGTGTGGTGAGTTCAATCTGCAATCTAAATTGCAGTGTAAAAATAAAGCAGCCAGTATTTACCCTGCACAGAAATAAAATAACCCACCCAAATCTAACTCTCTCTGCACATGTTATATCTGCCCCCCCCCCCCCCCCCCCCTGCAGTGCACATGGTTTTGCCCAATTGCTAACAAAGTTTCTGCTGCGATCAACTCAGAATTACCCCCTAAATCATAACTAATCGTTGCAATGTGCTGCAACTTAACCACAGCTATTAAACCATCACACTCATTCCCCTGATCATTTTGACTCCAAGCATGACATGTTTATCTTGTCCATTAATACATATACAGTATATGATGTTATAACTCTTATATAAATATATTATAATGTCTGGTGCTTGACATGTTTAATTTATGCGTTGTATGAAATATGTGTCTGTGTGCGTCTTTATGGCGTTTCTCAGTGATTAAGCCTTTTCCTCACGCTACCACCGAGAAGCGCCAATCTGTGTGTAGTTTGTATTGTCTTCTTTTTCCCACTTCGACAGTGGGGAAGGGGGATGAATTTGCGCAGGGCATTCGGAGTTACCAAAATACAGTATGTGTGTGGTGATAAGTTACAGTGGACCCTCATTCTGTATCACTGTGATGCAGCAGGAAAAGTACCACAGCTAGAAAACAAAGGGCCTAGTTCACACCTGATCGCTGTTGTGCGATTTTTCGAAGGACTGTGCATGCGTATGGATTAAGAAAAAAAGCCATTTGTTTCCCCCAGCACCCTGAATCATAACCGTAACTAGATATAAATTCCACATGATAACAGAATTCAGAGATCTTCGTTACACATATTTGCGCAAATGTGTGAATAAGCCCCAAAGCCGCATCAAGGCCTCTCTGTATATTTGGGGTCCCTAGCGCTATATCTAGGTGCATGGTGTGGCACCCCAAAACACCAGCATAAACCAGAAAGCACAGCGTAGCATACCAGTGAAAAAACTATAGTGTTAATAAATTAGTATTTAGGAAGCCGAAGCTATAGAGAAAGTGATACAAAATGAAATGCAATTAAAATAGAGAAATAGTGTTAAGAAATTAATAAGTGAAAAGTGTTAATAGAATGTAAAGGTATGCCACACTAAGGCCATCCAGCTCAGCCAGTCCAGAGGCACCACACCTCACACCTCCATTACCCCAATCTGGGTCTAGGATTAACCAGCAAGGAGCCACATGATAATGTCTCCTTACTACAATATGTCTAAGCTAAGAGCTACCTACCTTGGAGCAACCCCATAATGCTCCCTGTGGCATGTCAGGGCCTGCACCTCCTCCTAATGCAGGACCTCTCTGCCTCTCACAACAAACACATATATTGGTAGATGCTCAATTAGCTTAGTGATATCATTCTATTAACACTTTTCACTTATTAATTTCTTAACACTATTTCTCTATTTTAATTGCATTTCATGTTTGTATCACTTTCTCTATAGCTTCGGCTTCCTAAATACTAATTTATTAACACTATAGTTTTTTCACTGGTATGCCACGCTGGGCTTTCTGGTTTATGCTGGTGTTTTGGGGTGCCACACCATGCACCTAGATATAGCGCTAGGGACCCCAAATATACAGAGACGCCTTGATGCGGCTTTGGGGCTTATTCACACATTTGCGCAAATATGTGTAACGAAGATCTCTGAATTCTGTTATCATGTGGAATTTATATCTAGTTACGGTTATGATTCAGGGTGCTGGGGGAAACAAATGGCTTTTTTTCTTGCTTAGAAATACCCCTCCCTTTCGAGCACCTGAATGATATCACTAAGCTAATTGAGCATCTACCAATATATGTGTTTGTTGTGAGAGGCAGAGAGGTTTCTGCATTAGGAGGAGGTGCAGGCCCTGACATGCCACAGGGAGCATTATGGGGTTGCTCCAAGGTAGGTAGCTCTTAGCTTAGACATATTGTAGTAAGGAGACATTATCATGTGGCTCCTTGCTGGTTAATCCTAGACCCAGATTGGGGTAATGGAGGTGTGAGGTGTGGTGCCTCTGGACTGGCTGAGCTGGATGGCCTTAGTGTGGCATACCTTTACATTCTATTAACACTTTTCACTTATTAATTTCTTAACACTATTTCTCTATTTTAATTGCATTTCATTTTGTATCACTTTCTCTATAGCTTCGGCTTCCTAAATACTAATTTATTAACACTATAGTTTTTTCACTGGTATGCTACGCTGTGCTTTCTGGTTTATGCTGGTGTTTTGGGGTGCCACACCATGCACCTAGATATAGCGCTAGGGACCCCAAATATACAGAGATGCCCTGATGCGGCTTTGGGGCTTATTCACACATTTGCGCAAATATGTGTAACGAAGATCTCTGAATTCTGTTATCATGTGGAATTTATATCTAGTTACGGTTATGATTCAGGGTGCTGGGGGAAACAAATGGCTTTTTTTCTTGCTTAGAAATACCCCTTCCTTTCGAGCACCTGAATGATATCACTAAGCTAATTGAGCATCTACCAATATATATACATGCGTATGGATTGCAATGCACAGGCGCAAGGCAAACAGCTGCAGAATGGATCGAAAATTTTGATCACTAGGCGTACGCCGGTTGATTGACAGGAAGCGGACGTTTGTGTGTAGTAAGTGGCCGTTGCCAAGTGTTTTATCTGATGGCAGACCGCTGCAAAAATGCACAGCAGCGATCAGGTCTAAATTAGGCCCAAAGTTTCATGTATCGCGCTCTAAGGGTTTTGCTCTTCCGCTATCGTGTCTTTGTGTTGTTTTTCCAGAGCCCGGCATCATACCCTCCAGCTGGACCTTTTTGTTAGGCGCAGTACCTTTTTTATGGTCTGTACCAATTTTTGACTCCCCAAATTCCCATTAAAAGTATTGGAAAGGGGGTGTGGGCACGCCCCCTTTAACCATGGCCACGCCCCCTTCCCTACTTTGTACCGGTTTTTATGTGTAAAATGTTGGAAGGTATGCGGTATGCACAAAAGTTCCCCTAATTTAAATGAAAGTGTTAAATTACATTTCCCTTTCTATTCTATATAAATAACTAACATTTGGCAAAGAATACTTTTGAAGTACTGGATAAACCGGTTACTAAATAGAAAGCTTACTTTCGTTTTAGGTGGTAATAGGGTTAATCTACCTCTGATAAACAGGTTGTAGAGTGTACACTGTGCTGTACTGTACTGTACTGTACTGTGTACACGTGTTGTAATGCAATTCCCTGACAGACGCGGGTGAGTACTGGTCTGATTCCACATCACTTCTGCTGGTGTCCTTCTCTTGGACTCTGACCAGAGGAACAGGGAAGAAAGTGTGTGTGTGTGTGTGTGTGTGTTTGTTCCGCACAGTATGAACACTGAGTGAAATAAGGAACAGAAGGAAGAGTAGTTGAGAAGTAAGCCGTAGTCTCAATCCTGATGTGACTGACCAAGACTGATGTGCTCCGTTTAGGATGAGACGCATTATGTCTTACATACCTCCCAGCTATCGCTGATTTTCGCCAGACAGTCCCGTTTTTTTTTTCTGCACTGTCCCGCTGTCCTACCATGGTAGTGTTGGTGATGGTGATGGTAGGGAAGTTGGGAGGCTCCTGTCACTCCACTGGCATCAGAAGTAGGGTGCTGCCCGCATCTGGGTGTCACCCTCTGAGGGGTGACACCAAAGTGACGGCTCCTGCGCAGTGACTGGAGCCCGGTGTTGCACTGTAACATTACAGTGCAGCAACCTGGCTCCATTCACTGAGCAGGAGCCTGTCCTGTAGAAAGAGCACTCCCCGGGGCAGCCCGCTCCTCCCGGGCCCCCGGCGTGATCAAAATGGGTGGTCGGGACGGCTAGCCATGCCCCATCCCATGAAGCCATGCCCCCATCCCACAAAGCCACGCCCTCGTCCAGCAAAGCCACGTCCCCTTTTAACCCGCCGCACCGGGTGTAAAAAGGCAGAGCGATGCCTCTGTTTCACTCACTGCTCTGCTGAAGGACAGTGGGGAATAGATGCTGTGCGTATGCTACCACTAAGGTGCTCCTACTTTGGGAGTTACTCAGGGTCACGTGACACTTCAGGAGAAGAAAGAAGACATGTTCTAGACATGGACATGCGCAGAAGGTCATTCCTCCAGTAAGCTACTGTGTCCTACTGCCTGATGGCTCTTTCTCTTTCTCAGCCAGGCTGCGGATCACTTTGGTGATCCAATCGGCACCATGGGCAACTCCCCACCCTGTGAGAGAGGGAGGACTGTGGCTCAGGTCGTTCCTTTCTCCTTCTCCAGTCAGAAGTGGACGGGGGGGAAGGAGGCATCACAGGGGCACAGCAGAGAGAGTTTTTTGCTTGATTTACTATCCACATGGAGTACAATTGGGAATAGTAACCTCGCCTGAAGCATGGCGAACCAAGCAAATCTGTCAGGGTACACGTTTCCACTGACTGTGGTCACCCCCCCCCCCCCCCAAAAAAAAACACAAAAAAACTTTTGCCGACCATTTTTGTGCATGTCGACCAGACCCACTGTCAACCTTTTACCTGTCTACCTGTTGTCCTCGATGACCTTGTCAATCTAATGCATGTCGACCGTATGGTGTCGACCTAGGCACTGTAGATTTTCTGTACCCAACTGAATTGTAAGATAATATTCTGTTTCATAGCATTTTATTGGAGGTGAAACGTTTGTTATCTATGACTGCGCGCCCTTTCATAATCCCTGTTATTGTGCTTCTACATGTACTTTATTCTTAGTTATTCTGGCAACGCTGCATTTTAATCCAGATATTGTTAGGAACAATAGTCCTGATTACAGTAAGTTGATATACTGTACATGAACGTTGGGCCGTAGAGGCAGACTTTAGCTTTGGCTGTCAGAATAGAGGGCCTAATTCAGATTTGATCATAGCTGCTGTGCGAAAAATCATTATAGCCAGGCCAGGTGCTGTAGTTTGGGTTTGATTAACCCCTGCACACTCACCTGTCATGCAGACTCAGGTGAGCCCGAGCTGTGACAAGTTGGATAAATTAGCAGCGTTGTTGTCCTCAGATGATGTAATATAGTATATGCAGTCAGATATTTCCAATATTATTTATTAGAAAATAATAATAAAGTAAATTAAACACATAAACATAATGAGATACAATATAAAACATGTAGTGAAATGTGACTCAAGTTAAGCTGATCATAGGTTGTAGAATAATGAATTAGTACCACACGCAACAATGGGTTAATAGCCAGAGCAGATTACTGCAGCTTCTAAAACAAGTGGTGGTGTTTTCATAGCAACCAATCAGATTCTGATACACTTCTAAAGTATGGGCCCCTTTACTAGCAAAGCCATACCTCGCAACATGACCCTCTCCAGGAGGGACACAACGCTCTGCTCCTGGACTTTTCTCTCCATTTGTGATTGCCAGCATCTGTTTTGAACAGGTTAATGGATAAGAAAGGTGTTTCAGCACAGGTGATGGCAATCATACATTAAGATGGAAGTCCAGGAGCAGAGCATTGTGTCCCTCCTGGAGAGGGTCATGTTGGGAGGTATGGCAAAGCAACAATGTACAGTATATAGGTTATTGGAGGTGAACTGTTTAATAGTAACCATCTTGGTAATCCTGGTGGACTGGATTCTGTATCGGCCGAGCTGTAACAATTGTATTTCTAAAGACATTATATTCCAGACCTCAAAATACTTGTCCAAGTTGGAATAATGGCCCTCATTCCGAGTTGTTCGCTCTGTGTTTTTCATCGCATCGCAGTGAAATTCCGCTTAGTACGCATGCGCAATGTTCGCACTGCGACTGCGCCAAGTAACTTTACAATGAAGAAAGTATTTTTACTCACGGCTTTTTCATCGCTCCGGCGATCGTAATGTGATTGACAGGAAATGGGTGTTACTGGGCGGAAACACGGCGTTTTAGGGGCGTGTGACTGAAAACGCTACCGTTTCCGGAAAAAACGCAGGAGTGGCCGGAGAAACGGTGGGAGTGCCTGGGCAAACGCTGGGTGTGTTTGTGACGTCAACCAGGAACGACAAGCACTGAACTGATCGCACAGGCAGAGTAAGTCTGAAGCTACTCTAAAACTGCTACGAGGTTTGTGATCGCAATATTGCGAATACATCGGTCGCACTTTTAAGAAGCTAAGATACACTCCCAGTAGGCGTAGGCTTAGCGTGTGTAACTCTGCTACATTCGCCTTGCGAGCGAACAACTCGGAATGAGGGCCAATGTTCTTTATAATACAGGACAAAATATGACCTGTATATCAACTCAAAGATTTCGTCCTTGAAAGCACAATAAACTTTGGCGCTGGGCTGGCAGGAGTTATTGTAAAGCAGGAACCTATTCCTCCACTGCCAGCAAATCAGGGACTTCTGCTCAACTGCCTGTACGCTTGTAGACCAGCGACACAGCAGAGAAAAGGTCTAATGTACTCAACAGCAAGAAGATCGCCAGTACTATGACAGGAACTTCGGCGTAGGATAGGTATTTCTTGTGCTGAACTACTTGTACAACAGGTAACTATCTATCACCGCTGGGATGAAAAACAGGCAGCCATCATTGTAGTGGCTACAACTGATGCGTTTCGTCACGACGATCATGTGACTTCCTCAAAAGCAAGTTGGATTTCTCTCAGGCTGCTCCCAAACCTTACTCTAGCATCAGCCGTGTGCTATTGTGTTCTTCATGCTGTTCTGGATTCCAGTCTGTGTGCTCCATTACAGTTCCTGCTCCATTCCGTGTATCTGTCTTTCCGTGTTTCCATCCGTGTTTCTGCCGACCGGCTTCCTGCAGTCTGCCGTTCCAGTATCAATACGCTATTCAGCATATTCCAATATCTGCTCCAGTGCATACCAGCCTCCGTACCCGGGCATCCAGACAGAGGGCCGCAACCTGCGTGTCGAGTGCAGCTAAATCCAAGTCTCCTTGCAGGGTTCGCTGGTGTATACTGTACCACCAGTTAGTCTCCACGCCTTCGTTCAGGGTCTTTGTCAATCCTACTGTACGGGTTCACATCTACTATCTATCCGTGACTTTGTGACAATCCCCTTGCACGGTGCTACTGAACCCTTATGGCTCCTTAGAATAAACGATGATAATAATAATATTATTAAGGAGAAGAAGTGGCGGCTAAACACATCACATTCTTGACTGTTTTACATGTAAAGCAAACCAGATTTATCAAGCTGCAGTCTGGGGTTTTGCTGAAAAGGAAGGGTTGGAGAAATGAGCCACATGGATCCTCAGATGCTTGCAGCGGTAGTTCTCTCCCCCCACACACACACACACCCACACCCACTCACTCACCCATCCACCCACACACAAACATCTCTCAAGTGGCAAATAGCACTACTGCTAACAGTGGCCAAATCAGGGGGCAAAAAACATGGGGACTCCCCAGAATTGTTACAACCGGAATTAGGTTTTGCCAGCAAGGGCACTGTAGAGGGGGCCACATTTATTTATTTATTTATATTTATTTATTTATTTGGGGGGGGGGGCAATCCTCCTGGTGCTGAAAAGCCCAGGTCTGGTTGTGCACTATGGTGAGTGAACTCCACTCTTGAATCGCGTCTTCTTTGCCATGCTAATCTCCCCTCCATTATAAGTTGCAGTAATTAGTGGGTTTGAACAGTAAGGGGCAGGGTCATGATGTCATGTAGCCTTGAATTGTGTCTTTAAACAGCAGGGGGCAGGATGACAAGAATGCGGGAGCAACGTCCCCACCAACTGGAGTGAGTTCCCTCACTGAGATTAATTCAAGCTGGCAAGAATGCATAGGCTTACCATACTGCCCCTTTAAACTGGGACGCTCATGAATTACACAGGTTCTGTCGCTGGCTGACTTCAAGCCTGCATGTCACCTGCTTTGAGCCAGCCACAGAACCTGTGTAATTCATGTGTCCCGGTTTAAAGGGATAGTATAGTAAGCCTAAGTATACCCTTAGTAAATTCATGGAGTTTGACCTCTAAACCACCGGAAATCTGTGGTGGTCTCCTTTGGTAAGAAGATATAGAAAAACCAACGCTTAGTAAATTTACCTAGGAGCAGCCAGTATCAATAATCCTTTTATATACAGGGTGATTCAAAAGTCGCAGCACACCCTTTTGTTTCAAAAACTGTGCAAAAAATGAGAAAACTGACTTAGGATTCAAGATGGCACCCATGTTCGGTACATACCTTAAAAGATAGGCCACCACAACCTTACCTTACTGCTATGACTGCTGGCGCCCAAAATGGCAGCCTCTCCTTTTGCATGCTCCTGACCATCTCCATAAAACAGCTTAAATCCACCACAACTGACCTATGAATCATCATAAATATCCAAGGACTTACCTTTTAACTTGTACTACTCTACGTGGACATCTCATCAAAACCAACGAATTGCATTCCTGTGCTGACATACACACTGGATTGAATCCTGGATTGAATCCTCTGCATACCTCCACTGAGAAGTCCTTCAGTTTAGCAGCTACTGTACTCTGCATTGGACATCCCAGACAAGGTACTGTGGACTAGAGATGAGCGCCTGAAATTTTTCGGGTTTTGTGTTTTGGTTTTGGGTTCGGTTCCGCGGCCGTGTTTTGGGTTCGAACGCGTTTTGGCAAAACCTCACCGAATTATTTTTGTCGGATTCGGGTGTGTTTTGGATTCGGGTGTTTTTTTCCAAAAACACTAAAAAACAGCTTAAATCATAGAATTTGGGGGTCATTTTGATCCCAAAGTATTATTAACCTCAAAAACCATAATTTACACTCATTTTCAGTCTATTCTGAATACCTCACACCTCACAATATTATTTTTAGTCCTAAAATTTGCACCGAGGTCGCTGTGTGAGTAAGATAAGCGACCCTAGTGGCCGACACAAACACCGGGCCCATCTAGGAGTGGCACTGCAGTGTCACGCAGGATGTCCCTTCCAAAAAACCCTCCCCAAACAGCACATGACGCAAAGAAAAAAAGAGGCGCAATGAGGTAGCTGTGTGAGTAAGATTAGCGACCCTAGTGGCCGACACAAACACCGGGCCCATCTAGGAGTGTCACTGCAGTGTCACGCAGGATGGCCCTTCCAAAAAACCCTCCCCAAACAGCACATGACGCAAAGAAAAAAAGAGGCGCAATGAGGTAGCTGACTGTGTGAGTAAGATTAGCGACCCTAGTGGCCGACACAAACACCGGGCACATCTAGGAGTGGCACTGCAGTGTCACGCAGGATGTCCCTTCCAAAAAACCCTCCCCAAACAGCACATGACGCAAAGAAAAAAAGAGGCGCAATGAGGTAGCTGTGTGAGTAAGATTAGCGACCCTAGTGGCCGACACAAACACCGGGCACATCTAGGAGTGGCACTGCAGTGTCACGCAGGATGTCCCTTCCAAAAAACCCTCCCCAAACAGCACATGACGCAAAGAAAAAAAGAGGCGCAATGAGGTAGCTGTGTGAGTAAGATTAGCGACCCTAGTGGCCGACACAAACACCGGGCCCATCTAGGAGTGGCACTGCAGTGTCACGCAGGATGTCCCTTCCAAAAAACCCTCCCCAAACAGCACATGACACAAAGAAAAAAAGAGGCTTTTTACTGATATTTGGTGTTTTGGATTTGACATGCTCTGTACTATGACATTGGGCATCGGCCTTGGCAGACGACGTTGCTGGCATTTCATCGTCTCGGCCATGACTAGTGGCAGCAGCTTCAGCACGAGGTGGAAGTGGATCTTGATCTTTCCCTAATTTTGGAACCTCAACTTTTTTGTTCTCCATATTTTATAGGCAGAACTAAAAGGCACCTCAGGTAAACAATGGAGATGGATGGATTGGATACTAGTATACAATTATGGACGGACTGCCACGGTTAGGTGGTATAAAAAAACCACGGTTAGGTGGTATATAATACAATTATGGATGGACGGACTGCCTGCCGAGTGCCGACACAGAGGTAGCCACAGCCGTGAACTACCGCACTGTACACTGGTTGATAAAGAGATAGTAGTATACTCGTAACAACTAGTATGACGACGGTATAAAGAATGAAAAAAAAACCACGGTTAGGTGGTATATATTATAATACAATTATGGTTGGACGGACTGCCTGCCGAGTGCCGACACAGAGGTAGCCACAGCCGTGAACTACCGCACTGTACACTGGTTGATAAAGAGATAGTAGTATACTCGTAACAACTAGTATGACGACGGTATAAAGAATGAAAAAAAAACCACGGTTAGGTGGTATATATTATAATACAATTATGGTTGGACGGACTGCCTGCCGAGTGCCGACACAGAGGTAGCCACAGCCGTGAACTACCGCACTGTACACTGGTTGATAAAGAGATAGTAGTATACTCGTAACAACTAGTATGACGACGGTATAAAGAATGAAAAAAAAACCACGGTTAGGTGGTATATATTATAATACAATTATGGATGGACGGACTGCCTGCCGAGTGCCGACACAGAGGTAGCCACAGCCGTGAACTACCGCACTGTACACTGGTTGATAAAGAGATAGTAGTATACTCGTAACAACTAGTATGACGACGGTATAAAGAATGAAAAAAAAACCACGGTTAGGTGGTATATAATACAATTATGGTTGGACGGACTGCCTGCCGAGTGCCGACACAGAGGTAGCCACAGCCGTGAACTACCGCACTGTACACTGGTTGATAAAGAGATAGTAGTATACTCGTAACAACTAGTATGACGACGGTATAAAGAATGAAAAAAAAACCACGGTTAGGTGGTATATATTATAATACAATTATGGATGGACGGACTGCCTGCCGAGTGCCGACACAGAGGTAGCCACAGCCGTGAACTACCGCACTGTACTGTGTCTGCTGCTAATATAGACTGGTTGATAAAGAGATAGTATACAATACTACTAATATACTGGTGGTCAGGCACTGGTCACCACTAGTCACACTGGCAGTGGCACTCCTGCAGCAAAAGTGTGCACTGTTTAATTTTAATATAATATTATTTATCATGTACTCCTGGCTCCTGCTATAACAACCTGCAGTGCTCCCCAGTCTCCCCCACAATTATAAGCTTTATATACAATACATTGATGTGCAGCACACTGGGCTGAGCAGTGCACACAGACTGAGTCACTGTGTGACTGTGTATCGTTTTTTTCAGGCAGAGAACGGATATATTAAATAAAACAAACAACTGCACTGTCTCTGGTGGTCACTGGTCACTGTGGTCGTCAGTCACTAAACTCTGTCTGCACTCTCTTCTAATCTACAGTATCACAGCAATCTCTCTCTCTCTCTCTCTTCTAAATCTAATCTAAATGGAGAGGACGCCAGCCACGTCCTCTCCCTATCAATCTCAATGCACGTGTGAAAATGGCGGCGACGCGCGGCTCCTTATATAGAATCCGAGTCTCGCGAGAATCCGACAGCGTCATGATGACGTTCGGGCGCGCTCGGGTTAACCGAGCAAGGCGGGAAGATCCGAGTCGCTCGGACCCGTGAAAAAAAAAGTGAAGTTCGTGCGGGTTCGGATTCAAAGAAACCGAACCCGCTCATCTCTACTGTGGACTACAACCTATCTTTGGCTCCATGCAGCCCCTCACTTAGACAGCATCCACCTCTGTTCTCTGAGCAACAAGTAACTGACTTATTGCATTAATCAACTAATATCAGTATATTCAGGCTCTGAATTGCTGAAGGCTCTGTCAGTCAGAAAAATATCACGATGCACACTGCCATATTTGCACCTCATACAGGTCCGCGCTGCGCATGCGTGCGCTCTCCCGTGCGTGCGCATACTCGCTGTTGCGGGCACCCGCAGGCGCACGGTATGTGCATTTACGGTAGAGTTTATGTGTTCGTAGCGTGCGACTCAATCGTTACATATTTTCACTATATAATGTATTTTGTAGATCATGGTCCCTTTGATAGATTCTGAAAGTTTAGTTAATGTAGCATGTTCATGGACAGAGAGATCCCTCTTTGTTTGATACGAAGGGTCAGACATGGGTCATACAGTGGTGTTTAGTATCCATCGGAAGAGTATTAAATTAGCAATATTCCGGTGTTGGTTTGAAGCTGATTGATCGCTCGTGCGAATAGTTATGGACATAAGAAGTTTATGTCCATTTACTATTATTTGCACTTACTTATCCATGCGGCGGGAAACCTAGTTTCCCACCCACCTGAGCAGTTGGAAATTGTCACAGCCCACCTGTATGAATCAACCTATGACCTTTTGTTATAATGCGAAGACGAATTCCTGTGTCCAGAGGCGTCACCAGGTGTGGTGACACCCGGTGCGCACCCCTGATGTACTGCCGCGATCGCGGGGAAAAGGGGGCGTGGCCTTACAGCTAGGGGGCGTGGCTTCTCGGGGATACTGGTATCGTCACTCTGGGGGCGTGTCCAGCATCTCCGGAGATGCTGGGCTTCCCCCAGAGACGGTCTCAGTGTGCTGTCGGCTCCTCTGCTATGACAGGAGCCGGGTGCTGTAGCGGAATTTCACACTGCAGCACCTGGCTCCTGTCACTGCGGAGGAGCTGACATTTGGTGTCACCCCCTCCAGGTGTCACACCCGGGTGCGGGCCGCACCCCCCGCACCCGCCTTGTGACGCCACTGCCTGTGTCCAATGAACAATGAGATTGTAGGGACCATTGAACTGTATTGTGTGTGGGGCATAAATAGACAAGCCGATCATATCCAGCTCACTCTCTTCAACGGTTCTCATTGCTGATAATCGGGAGCTGGATATCGAGGCGCATGCGATCGTTCCCCTTGTGCGTAAGTTTTTCTCCGCAGCCATATTGTCTTTGTTGTTATTGTGGGCCATATCTCTCTCTCTCTCTCTCTCTCTCTCTCTCTCTCTCTCTCTCTCTCTCTCTCTCTCTCTTCTTTCTCTCTCATTTTTCCTTTATCAATAGTATTGTATTGTATTTCCTGTGTAGTTATCTGGTTAGTTAGTCTATGTTATATTGTAGTGTATGACTTGTACTGTATTATTCATTTTCAAGTATAACATTCATATAAGGCGTTAGACCCTAAGCCCGGTAGTTGTGTATTTATTATAGTGTTAAGTATTCTCAGAGCGTCGGTGACGCTCGAACAGCTTTTAAAGTTAACAAGGTTACACTGTGTTGCATCTACACCCTATCTCTACACTAAGGTTTTACTGCATATTACATTGTTTATGGTTTAGATATAAAGGTTTAACATTGTGAGCGTCTGCGCCGCTGGTGATCTCCTCGTGGTCCCGAGCGTCCGCTACGCTATAGCGAACCATTACGTTAGTCGGCAGCCAATAGCGTGCCTGCCTGTGATCTCTTGGCCGTGAGCGAACGTGACGCTTGAGCGTCTCGACCACGGCTAAGCGATTGTTACGCAACGTGCGTACCCTTACGGTACTCCATACGTCAATAGCGTACAGTGTTCTTAGACCTCTTAAAGGGTTTTAAATAAGATAAATATTTAGCTTTATCAATTGGCGGCTCGTCCTGTCCTTCACATATCTCTGCTAGGTAATTTCAGCAGACATTATCCATCAGCAAAGGGCGGGAGATCATATTCTTCGCAGTGCTGACGGGATAAGCGTCTGCTTCGCTTAGTAAAGGGTGCTGAGGGAATCCGGAACCGGAGGTAAGAACAACACGCTAGTGTCTTTTAAAACTGTTTATTTCTATCTTGCGTACGCACACACGCATATCTGCATTTCTTTTTCGTGTATTTTCATATATCACTCTCCTGTTTGCCATTTTATAATTGATAAAACGTGCTAAAAGAGATTTGTCGCTATTTCATAGTTAAAGTGTAAAAGTAATATATTAAGGGATAAATTGTAAAGCGCACACGTAACTCTACCTAAAGGTACAAGGAGAGATTGGTGTGGGGTTCAGTAGATGATCGAGGATCATCTACATTGATAAACGGGTACATTGTGTTACGGTGGACATTGGCTTTGTGTACACGTGTCTCTAACAAAGGGCTGAGACTCGCGTACGCAAAGGCCGACGCACGCAGCGTAAATTACGCAATGGAGCGTCTGGGTACGCCCACGTAACTCAAGTCACACGATAGTGTTGATTTTTAACAGGCGATAAATAGCGCAACAGGCGATAAATAGCGCAACAGGCGATAAATAGCGCAAATCTATTTTAATATCCGAAATTTAAATTAACAGATCCTTCTCCAAATTTACAACACATCTGGTCTAAAGAAAAATTTCTGCGCAGAAATAGAAATAGAAACAAAAGTGTACATGTGATGAGTGAGTGTTTTGTATATATAAGTTTATACAATTTTCAAGGTTGAACCACAAGAAGTCGAGTTCTCGCAGAGGTACATGCATGTAAGTGTCGTACATGGTGGCTAGGGAGGCATCCCTTGTTAAATATAAAATTTGAGCAGTAGAGTATAGCAGACCAGGAGGTCATACTGTAGCACAGACCAGGAGGTCCAGGTACAGCAGACAAAGAAGTCCGCTATAGATAGAGATAAGTAGCACAACCCAGGGGGTTGGTGCAGAACCCATATAGGCCAATAAAGCTCTGGCTGAAGGAATTCGCAGCCGAAATTTTCGATTCCACTGGTCGCTCTGCACATAAGATTAGTTGCTTATGTGCTGAACGATTGTACCGCACGTAATTGTGTGCATTAGTAAACCTGACCAGTACCATTTGTGTACGAACCCGGTCATAAACACTATTTGTACATTCTGACGTGATTTGTGTAATTTTTTATTTTCTGAAGGGAAGTTCGCTGGTCACTCAGGAATTGTCCAACAACCAATAGTTACTGGAAAGGGTCAATGCTCTGCGGAACACACTCACATGTTCCAGTAAATAGAGGTTCCTAGGGGCCCTGGGTCGAGTACGCCAGCGCTAAGGCAGTGTGTAGGTCGTATTGGTCGGCGTGGGCGAGTGAGTGGGGTACTCGGTAAACCGCCACCGTCAGCCTATCGTGAACATTTTGGTTTTTGTAAGGGTTCGCTGAAGACCCTGATTTAAGGTCAGAGGTGGTGAAAGCAACACCTGCAAGTTATGGGGGCCAATTGTTCAGGAAGGGGGCGATCAACCTCGGTTCGGGTTGATTCAGTGAACCGACCAGTCGGGTCGGCAAGGTACGTAATGTGTGAAAAATATGGTTCACACACAGAGGTTTTATGTGATGAATGGGAAAGAATGACCATGCATGATGGGGAGAAATTCCCAAGAGTAGGTAGCTTTAGCCCAGAAGTGTTAATGAATTTAAGGAGGAGGATATGTCTCATTAAATCAACAAAGAGACGAATCCAACATTATGATTATTTGCAGTTATGGCAACAAGAGGGTGAAATACAGAGAGGATTGGCTCTGGCGGCGGGATCTAATCCTATCAAGAAATTGATAGCCACGGCCCCGCCGCCACCATACATATCAGGAGAGAAATTGGTTGCGGAGAATGACGCACTAGGGTGTAACAAACAAACACTTAGCAACTGTGTAAATGTTAATAAGTTAACCAATGCAAGTATTAACCCGTGCAAGTTGTACCCTGTTTTGAACTTTCCCCAGGAGTGTGATCAAGAGGACGAATCGGCAACAATATCAGCGCTCTCTCTAGCAGCCACCATATCAGAGACAACAGTAGGCACAGCTCCACCCCCGAGATTAGTAACAAAGGCCCCTAGTGGAGGGATAGGTGAGGTCGTATCTACGGGTAAGTACGGCACCATACACTATGCTGAAACTGTTTCACCACAGGCTGTAGAATCTACACAGAATGATGTTGTTAGACTTAATCCTGTTAGGATAATAGCAGTGCCAAATGGGAAAACGGACACTTCAGGAGTCACTTCTGTTAGGAACATTGCCATGTACAGCCCGTTTTCCCGAATGGAATTAAGGACCATAGTGTCTGAATTCCCTGACCCCAGAAAAGACTTAGTTGCTAGCCAAAAATACATCAGAGACCTAGGAAACACTTTAGAGCCCAATAACAAAGATTGGCAGATATTGCTGAGGGCATGTTTACCCTCCAATGTCGACGCAGCTCAATTTTTAGCTGACTGTGGATTAGATCAGGATGTACCTCTTACAGATGTGTACAACAAAGATAATGTAAAAAGAATAAGTTTACAGTTAAAGGAGTATTTCCCAGCCGTAGTTAAATGGAACAAGATATTCTCCATTAAACAAAAGGAGTCAGAAACAGCTGCAGAATACTTTCACAGGGCATTACTAGAAATGGCAAAATACACAGGCATAGAGGACATTAAAACAAACATAAACCATCGAGAAGTAGCAGTATCTGTACTAATGGATGGTTTAAAAGAGGCATTAAAGACCAGGGTACAGACCACGCAACCATGTTGGCGAGGTCTGTCGGTGGCTACTTTGAGAGAGGCTGCTATTGATCACGACCGGAATATCACCAGACACAGGGAACTACAAGGTGATAAATTAATGGCCGTAAGTATACAGGCCCTGACCACAAGGCAGCCTTTGTATAAATCACCAAACCCTGTGGGTAAGTCAAATGTGGTAACTTGTTTTTCTTGTCATAGACAGGGACACATGGCTCGAGATTGTAGAGTGAAAAATTCACAAAACTCATATCAACCCCCTAGACAACGACACGAGACACGACATTGGGAGCAGGGTCCGCAGAAACGGAGTTATGAGCCACATGCAGGGGAAACAAAAAGATACCCCCCGAACAGAGACTGGCAAGCCACTGGTAGTTCCCAATTAACTCCGTCACAAATAGTTGCTGCCAGCGGGATTCAGGGAGGTCACCATACCCAATAGGGGTGTGGCCATACCTGTAATCTGCAGCCAGTAAAATTGATTGCAAGTCTTGGAAGTGAACCCGAAATTGCAATTGATGTAGCTGGTAAAACATTAAACTTTCTTGTAGATACGGGGGCGGCCAAATCAGTGATAAATTCGACAGTGGGCATGAGAACCACTGGTAAGACAATTCCAGCCATGGGAGTAACGGGAGTAGTCCAGCACTACCCTGTTAGCAAACCAGCCGAGATTACAATAGGGCCTTTACATACCAAGCATTCCTTTTTGCTGGCTGCATCGGCACCGACTAATCTCCTGGGAAGAGATTTATTGTGTAAAATGGGGTGCGTCATTTATTGTACTCCTGAAGGTGTATTCTTGGACATACCTGAGAATCACGCTCAGGAAGTGCGAGACATGTTAGACTCCCCATCAAAATTAATGTCACATACCATTATGACAAATAGGACTCCATCCCAAGTAGATGAAATGACATCCCAGATACCAGAGTCACTTTGGACTAAAGATGGACAGGACACTGGATTAATGGCAAACGTAGCTCCGGTAGTTGTACAAGTAAAAGATGGTAGGATAGCTCCAAAAATCCCACAGTACCCTCTGAAGCCAGAGGTGGAGTTAGGAGTTTATCCCGTAATAGAGCGCTTGCTACAACAGGGCATCCTGGTAAGAACATCCAGCACTGCCAATAGTCCCATCTTCCCTGTAAAAAAGAGTGGGGGGAGGGGTTACCGGCTAGTGCAGGATCTAAGGGGGATTAACAAAATAGTTGAGAGTCAGTTCCCCGTAGTGCCAAATCCAGCTGTCATCCTTATGCAAATCCCTCCCACTGCGAAATTTTTCACTGTTATTGACCTCTGCTCCGCTTTCTTTTCGGTACCCCTGCACCCTGACAGCCAATATTTGTTTGCATTTACATACAGAGGAGTCCAATACACATGGACTCGATTACCACAAGGTTTCATAGACAGTCCAAGTATATTTTCTCAGGCTTTGCATGATTGTTTACAGTCTTTCCAACCAGGGAGTGGATCAGTATTGATACAGTACGTGGATGATTTACTACTGTGTTCAGATTCATTGGAAGCCTCCCTGAAGGATACGAAACAGCTCCTGTTTCATCTTTCAGACACAGGACACAAGGTTTCCAAAGACAAGTTACAATTATGCCAAACTAAAGTAAAATATTTGGGACACTGTCTAACACAAGGACTGAGACATCTGACCGCTGATAGAATTCAAGCAATTAGAGACATGACTCTGCCACAAACCCAGCAACAGATCAGAACGTTTTTAGGAATGTGTGGGTATTGCCGTAACTGGATCCCAGGATTTTCTATTCTAGCGTTACCTTTGCAGGAGATGGTCTCCTCAAACAAGCCTGATCGGATTTCGCATACAGACGAGTCCGAAATGGCATTTGAGAGACTTAAACAGTGCCTAACGCAGGCACCAGCATTAGGTATGCCAGACTATGGGAAACCCTTTGAGCTGTACGGAACAGAAAGTGCTGGTTGCGCGGCAGGCGTCCTAACCCAAAAGCACGGTGATGCCAGCAGGCCAGTAGCATACTACAGCGCTCAGCTAGACACGGTAGCGCGATCCCTCCCCACATGCTTGCGAAGCGTTGCTGCGATAGCATTGCTAGTAACAAAAAGCGAAGATGTAGTGCTAGGTCACAACCTCACAATTCATACACCACATGCAGTGTCAGCCTTGCTAAATTCTGCCCAAACCAGGCACGTATCATCAGCGCGGTTTACAAGATGGGAATTGGCACTAATAGCCCCCGTAAACATCACCATAAGGAGATGCAGTGCATTAAATCCTGCAACATATCTCCCAGGTGTGCCTGGACAGGCACAAAGGGTGGAGGATGAGAGTGGTGGGGAAGGAGGATTTAATACAAAGGAGGACACACATGATTGTATGGAATATTTGACCCAAAATTTTACCGCAAGGCCTGACATCAGTGACAACCCACTGGAAGATGTAGAGCTCACGTTCTACACGGATGGTAGTTGTCATAGACTAGTATGTTTACTGCTAAGAAAATTGTGCAGGAATTTGTATGTAGATATGGTATCCCTAGAATAATCGAAAGTGATAGGGGTACCCATTTTACAGGTGATGTCTTTCAAGGAATGTGTAAGTTGATGGGAATTGATAGCAAGCTGCACACTCCATACCGTCCACAGGCGAGTGCGAAGGTGGAAAGAGTGAACAGCACTATTAAAAATAAACTGAGCAAAGTTATGGCAGAGACAGGATTGACATGGCCAGAAGCTTTACCCATTTTACTGTACAGCATCAGAACCACTCCCAGGTCCCCTCTTAATCTGTCTCCCTTTGAAATTTTGTTTGGTCGACAACCGCATGTTATGATTGACCCTCAGGATGATTTGAAGTGTAACAATGAAGTGACTATAAAGTACCTGGTTAACATGAGTAAACAGCTAAGGAATCAAAATGATAATTTGAAGTTGGTGATTCCTCAATTACCAGATAGTAATTGTCATGACATTGAACCTGGGGATTATGTAATGATACGGAATTTTCTACGCTCAGGTTGCCTTATTGACAGATGGGAAGGACCATACCAAGTCTTATTGACTAGCACTACAGCATTGAAGGTTGCAGAGAGAGAGACTTGGGTTCATTCGTCCCATTGTAAGAAGGTTGCTGATCCAGAGAGGTCCCGTGATAAGGAACAGACGGTAGAGGAAGTGGTATCACTGGAGTGTCTGTTCCAAGAGGACTGAGGCGGCACCTGAGCATTGAAAATCACAAGATCGAAAGCAGTTGTCGATTCCCTGTTCCCTTTTATTGTTTTTCTCCACTTCCCATCCCCTCTCCCTCAATTATTTTTTTTCCCCTTCTCATTCTTCTCCGTTTCCTCCTATAAGATGGACTTGCCCCAAGAGACTGTGATCCGGATTTTCCTGTTGACCATGATGTTGACCAGAGCAGTCTGTTCCGGCGAGAGTACCATGGAGGTCGAGAGAGGTTCTGGGATGGGTTCTGATTACAAAGATGGAGGCGTAGTTTTCCAAGAACAACTTAACCAACAAGTAAAGGCGAGTATCAGAAAACGATCCGATAACATTGACAATAGAAGGAATTGTGAAGGATTGTTAGCTGAAGAAAACTGTATCTGTAGGCTTTGTGACAATGTAGTTGAGGATGGGTGCATTAAGAAATGCCAATCCAGTTTTAATATCCACATGGACCGGCATCCATTGAGTGACTATCACTCCTTAGTGGGTAGTGTGTTGAATCAAACAGATTGTTGGGTATGCTCTCAAGTACCTCAAGGTCATAGCAAATCAGGGCTAGTACCATTTCCTTTAACGGTAGGGGAGGTACTTGAGCTAAAGGGAGGGAGACCGGTGGACAGGAGGTTTAATATCTCCAGTCCTCCTAGTTTGAAGCTCCACCAATATCATGTGGATAGATCCCTAATATGTTTTAACATTACCAATCCCCGAAAGCCGGGAAATTGGGAAGTGTCATGGAGCAACCAAACCATGACCTTTTCATATAGAGCAGATAGAATGCCTACAGATACAGAGCTTATACGCCACATAGCCAGTAGAGAAAAATCTTTCCGATATAGGTATACCCTAGGAAGTAGGATTACGAGAGTTGGAGAGGTATCACCAGGATACTGTGCACATATCGTACAAACTTATACGTGTACTAGACAGATGGGAGAATTAGGGGTAGGAGATTTCACATGGAGGATGTGTAATATGGTTATGTCCTACTCCGTCCCATATGTTCTCCCCGATGATGCATATTTCATATGCGGGAGGAAGGCGTATAAGTGGCTTGCCCCAAACTCTGAAGGATTGTGTTATATTGGAAAAGTACTGCCTGAAGTAATGACTGTATCACATGCCAAAATGAAAGATATACACCGTGTTGCCCAAGCTCCTTATACTCATACTCATTACGAGCACGTAGTTAAACGGCACCTGATAGAAAGAACAGAGCATCCGGCCTCTGACATGATCCATGAATCCACCGGGATTCAGTTTCTAATCGCGTTAGATTTCACTTGCACCGCCAGAGGAGTGTTGAATTATAAATACATATCTGCGCTCGCAAATTTGTTAGATAATATCACTGAAATGTATGATGACACGTTTAGGTATACTGGAAGAGAACTTCAAGCTTATAAAACAGAACTGGTACAGCATAGAATGGTTCTCAATTACCTCACAGCAGTGACAGGCGGATATTGTGTCACACTGGCAACGCAGTACGGCGTGAAATGCTGCACATATATAACGAATAGTACCGAGGACCCGGTCGAGGTCATAGACCAAAAGATGGACGATATTCTCCAACTGAAGTGGGAATTTCGCAGGAGACACAATCTCACTCTTGCTGCTGTAGGTAATGAGCTGACTGGTTGGGTGTCATGGTTGAACCCGCGAAATTGGTTCTCTGGTTTAGGAGAATGGGCTCAAGGAGTCATAATGGATGTTGGGAAGTTTCTTCTATGTATCTTAGGTGTTGTCATATCCATTGGCTTGATATTTAGATGCGGACAGGCTTTAATGAAGTGCAAACGTCGTACCAGGGTAATGAGTCTAAGGAGTGAGGAAATTGTAATTCCAATGGATTTGATTTATGACCCAACGGTAGAAACAATGATGTGATGAAAATACGATTATACAGTCCGTTTCTTTCACCTGTTTTTCCGTTTTCTCCAAGGTAAAAAGACCCACTTGGACGAGGAATTTGATGACCCTGTATACAGACAACTGATGGATTAAAGAAGAAGTTTTGACAACCTAATACACAGATATTTGATGAACTATGCCATAGACCCCCAGTTTCCCTAGAAATTTTAAAATTACGCTAGCCCAACACTTTTGTAAGTCTATGGACATTGACAAAGCTTTTTGCTTGCACCTTTTGGGCAAAAGCACAAAGAAGACGGCATTCAACAGACACCGAACAAGACTTCAACCGACAAATGTTCATTTACCTGACATAGAATACCACTGCATTTACCATAAGTGTTCTTTATCTTCATCTCTACAACCTTCAGGTAATGACACACATAGTCGATAGGGAATACAGGCACAGATATCAGCAATCACATATTCCCCCATTCATGTATCATCAACTAAAATGTGCTCCCCCATTTTGTTGCAACCAAAATCCGAAAAGAGCTCGGTAAAGTTTGACAGCCCATCCACAGACCCGTACCGCGGGATAAGAAGGAATTCAAATGTATACTTCGCAATACCTCGAAGCTTGATGTACAACACGTACGGCACGATGATACATGACCCCCCAAACATGGATTCATACACACATGCTTCTACTATCTCACTAGGTCATACCCTCTTCACACCTTCTCCTCTCTCCCCCCTTACCCAACCATGGAAATGTATTAACCCCTGACATATATTTTTCTCGTTTTGAAATGTTTTAGAAGGTGGCAGTTATTGTTGACTGCCAAAGGGTGGACTGTCAAAGTCAGAAAAATATCACGATGCACACTGCCATATTTGCACCTCATACAGGTCCGCGCTGCGCATGCGTGCGCTCTCCCGTGCGTGCGCATACTCGCTGTTGCGGGCACCCGCAGGCGCACGGTATGTGCATTTACGGTAGAGTTTATGTGTTCGTAGCGTGCGACTCAATCGTTACATATTTTCACTATATAATGTATTTTGTAGATCATGGTCCCTTTGATAGATTCTGAAAGTTTAGTTAATGTAGCATGTTCATGGACAGAGAGATCCCTCTTTGTTTGATACGAAGGGTCAGACATGGGTCATACAGTGGTGTTTAGTATCCATCGGAAGAGTATTAAATTAGCAATATTCCGGTGTTGGTTTGAAGCTGATTGATCGCTCGTGCGAATAGTTATGGACATAAGAAGTTTATGTCCATTTACTATTATTTGCACTTACTTATCCATGCGGCGGGAAACCTAGTTTCCCACCCACCTGAGCAGTTGGAAATTGTCACAGCCCACCTGTATGAATCAACCTATGACCTTTTGTTATAATGCGAAGACGAATTCCTGTGTCCAATGAACAATGAGATTGTAGGGACCATTGAACTGTATTGTGTGTGGGGCATAAATAGACAAGCCGATCATATCCAGCTCACTCTCTTCAACGGTTCTCATTGCTGATAATCGGGAGCTGGATATCGAGGCGCATGCGATCGTTCCCCTTGTGCGTAAGTTTTTCTCCGCAGCCATATTGTCTTTGTTGTTATTGTGGGCCATATCTCTCTCTCTCTCTCTCTCTTCTTTCTCTCTCATTTTTCCTTTATCAATAGTATTGTATTGTATTTCCTGTGTAGTTATCTGGTTAGTTAGTCTATGTTATATTGTAGTGTATGACTTGTACTGTATTATTCATTTTCAAGTATAACATTCATATAAGGCGTTAGACCCTAAGCCCGGTAGTTGTGTATTTATTATAGTGTTAAGTATTCTCAGAGCGTCGGTGACGCTCGAACAGCTTTTAAAGTTAACAAGGTTACACTGTGTTGCATCTACACCCTATCTCTACACTAAGGTTTTACTGCATATTACATTGTTTATGGTTTAGATATAAAGGTTTAACATTGTGAGCGTCTGCGCCGCTGGTGATCTCCTCGTGGTCCCGAGCGTCCGCTACGCTATAGCGAACCATTACGTTAGTCGGCAGCCAATAGCGTGCCTGCCTGTGATCTCTTGGCCGTGAGCGAACGTGACGCTTGAGCGTCTCGACCACGGCTAAGCGATTGTTATGCAACGTGCGTACCCTTACGGTACTCCATACGTCAATAGCGCACAGTGTTCTTAGACCTCTTAAAGGGTTTTAAATAAGATAAATATTTAGCTTTATCAGCTCACTGTTTCAAATTGCAGGATCCATTTCCCAGGACACGTTATCACTATCCCCACAAGAAATCTACTTCAAAGGCCTCTCACACTGAGACTTTTCACACCTACACAATAGGAATTGGCTTCTAACACCTTTCCACAAGACTGCCTATCCTAGGATAATTGACTAAATCAGCAGTTATTTTATTTATCACTTGCTTCATATATACCCAATAGGTTATAGCAATAACTCTGTTCATAAACCCATTATAATTTTGGATCACATACCGAATTGGGGGGAAACAAAACACAAAAAGGGAAAAAACAAAACAAAACACTGCTTTCTCTTCCTCTCTCATCATCATATGCAGCTCATACTTATAGTAATCTGTCATTGATGTCCCAATGTATACGTATTCCTCCAGCTTCATTCTTTCACTCCGCCCACCACGTTCAGCAGTTTTATCATACCATCACAGGCTTCTATTCTCCAATCCCTTGGCATTTTAAAAAGAAAACACAGGCGCATTCGTGGGAAGCGAGCAGGCCGGAATTTTTTTCCCCTAGTAACCACCTAAGTCCTTTGTCCACCTACTCACCCCCATATTCAAAGAACAATCAAATCGAAGTGATACCCAAAAGATGGCCCTGTGTTTGGAAGAATAGAACTGTCAACTCTCACTTTGTGACCCCCATACCCAGAGCTCCTGCACTTAACATAAAGAAAACTGAAGGCCCTCTGGTATGCCCAATCAGGTCAGTCCTTTGTAATGCCAGATCTATAAGAAACAAGACTGCAACAGTTGCTGACCTCATTGAATCTGCAGATCTAGCCTGTATTACAGAGACCTGGCTAGATGAAAATGCAGCACCTATATTGGAGGCTGCGATCCCAACAAACTACTCTGTCATCCACAACCCAAGACTGGACCGCAGTGGTGGCAGGGTGGCTATCTGCTTCAAAAAAGAACTTAAACTTAGGGTCCACCCTATTGAAATTACTCGCTCATTGGAGTGCATTGCTGCCCGGAGTTCGACAGGATTAGGTTTCAGAGTACTTCTCATTTACCGGCCCCCTGGAGATGGAAAGATATTTCTACAAGAAATTGCAGACACTGTTGCTGGCCTGGTTCTGGAACATCAAAGATGGCTCATCCTCCGGGATTTCAATGCATGGGTGGATGATGAGCTCTCACGCCTTGGCCAAGACCTCCTGTGCACAATGAATGGTATGGGCTTCACACAGGTCATTCCTTCTGCCACACATAAAAGTGGTCACACTCTCGATCTTGTCTTTCAGATTGGACTAGAAGTCACTGACCTAAAAATAAACCCAGTCATCTGGTCAGACCACCACTCCCTTTGGTTCTCAGTTGCAACCCCTCAAATAAAATCTCTGACCGTGGATTTGACCAGGTATCGTCCAAGGAGAGGTATGACTCCCCAGGCTCTTGCAGCAAATCTGGATCTCTCTGCTATACTGGGTGCCTGTGAAGATCCCTGTTCCCTAGTCCGTTATTATAATAGGGATGTTATGGCTGCAGTTGATATTATCGCCCCTGTGCGTATAAGACCTCGTAAACCACAACGTCAAGCTCCATGGTTTGACAACAGTGTTAGTGAGCTCAAGAAAAGGGGGCGTAGACCTGAAAGACGATGGAGGAAGACTAACCTAGTGGTTGACAAAATAAAACTAATAAAGCATAACAAAGAATATCAATCGACAATCACTCGTAAGAAATCACAGTTCCTGTCAAATGAGATCACGGCAGCAAACAATAGGCCAGCTCAACTTTTCCGCACAGTGGAGATGCTTTGCAAGCCAGCATGCATGCAGACTGATGAAACCCTCTCCCAGGCAAGATGCAACGAGTTTGCAAACTTCTTTGCAGATAAAAGTAAAATATCCACCATCCGGGCTGGAATCTCCACAGAGCCATCAAAGGAGTGCCAAACTACAAAGCCTGCCAATATAAGCCACCTGCCTTCATGGACCAGCTTTGACCCAGTGGATGTAAAAGACACTGCTGAAATTGCTCGGATTTTGCGTCCCACCACCTGTGATCTGGACCCGGCCTCAACCAAGCTTCTAATAGGTTGTATGGATATAATTGGTCCTGTCTTTGCAAAAATTGTTCAATGCTCTTTGCAGACAGGCATTTTTCCTGGACCCCTAAAGGAAGCAATTGTTAGACCGCTTCTTAAAAAACCTAATTTAGATCCCGACTGCATGACCAACTAAAGACCGGTATCAAACCTTCCTTTCCTAGGAAAGGTTATTGAGAAAGAGGTTGCAAATCAACTGGAAACCCGCCTGACAACCCAATATTATTTATGATCCATTCCAATCAGGATTCAGGAGAAGACATAGCACTGAAACAGCCCTGGTGTGTGTGTGTGTTAAATGATCTTCTGATGGCAAGAGACAGAGGTGACTGTTCAATATTGATCCTTCTGGATCTCTCTGCAGCATTTGATACCGTGGACCATGGGCTTCTGATTGAGTGACTGATACATTTCTGTGGTCTGGATGCACAGTCCTAAACTGGTTCAAATCATTTCTCACAGGCAGGTCACAGAGAGTATCATCTGGATTATACTCATCACCATCAGTGCCATTGCCATGTGGTGTCCCACAAGGTTCTATACTATCACCCATGCTTTTTTGCAGTATACATGCTCCCGTTGGGTGAAATAATCAGGCGCCATGGCCTGGTCTACCACTGCTATGCAGATGATACACAACTGTACTTGTCCTTTGCTCCAGGCACTGATAACCCAATAGCAACCCTAAATGGCTGTCTAGCTGAGCTCCAGGAGTGGATGTGCGCCAGTTGGCTGTGACTGAACCCGGATAAAACAGAGGTCCTTATGATATGACCGCAACATCAAAGGACAAGACTGCAGCATAGCCAACCAACTGGACTTACACTCGGGGATTCAGAATTACAGACCACTGATCGTGTGCGGAATCTTGGCGTTGTCCTGGATGGTGGCTTGACACTTAAATATCAGATATCAGCCACAATCGAATCCTCATTCTTTCACCTGAGGAACATAGCCAGAATCAAGCACTTAGTTCCCTCAGATGATCTGCCAAAAGTCATACATGCATTTGTATCATCTCGATTAGACTACTGTAATGCCCTCTACCTTGGTCTCCCAGCAAAAGAATTGCAATGCTTACAGCTGGTGCAAAACACAGCTGCCAGGCTGTTAACCAACTAACCCCGTTCTAGCCACATAACACCCATCCTCTACTCCCTTCACTGGCTGCCTGTAAGATGGCGAATCATCTTCAAGATTGGCTTACTGAGTTTCAAAGCCCTAAATGACCAGGGCCCAAGGTACCTGAAGCAGCTTCTGACCCCATACTGCCCCACTTCATTACTGCGATCTGTAGATGAAGGACTTTTAGCAGTACCTAGAATCTCCCGTAATTCATCTGGGGGTCGAGCTTTTAGTAATGTGGCTCCGACTCTATGGAACTCACTTCCCCGCACAGTGCGAGAGGCCCCAACTATAGAATCCTTCAAAAGTAGACTCAAGACTTTCCTGTTTACTCAGCATTTCCATAATGTCCCTCTAGTATCTCCATGATTCTGTATTTTATGAAAATGTACTTCATTATTTTCTGTACTATATTATGCTATGTATCTGTTAAGCGCCTTGAGTCCTATTGGAGAAAGAGCGCTATATAAATAAAATTATTATTATTATTATTATTATTATTATTATTATTATAAACATCTTAGTGATATTTGGTGGACCCCTTTCTTTGAAAGTAAAGCATTCATAACCTAGAACCAGAAATAACGACTGAGACTTGAATTTTGGCAGAAAATTGCTAGCTATTTATTTGTCCCTATCCATTAGGAAACCTGTAATAAAGAAATTCATTTAATATGCCGCTCCAGCTGGCATATGGTGGCGGCCCAAAAGAACGGCTCAATTAATCTGAATTAACTTTAAATAACTAACCCTATAAATTTACTAAAACTTACTATAAACCGGTAATAGGTGACAACTCAACCCCCACAGTGACTACCCACCGCTCCTGGGTGCCCTGCCGCTGCCTTCCCGGACGGGTGGTCAAGCGGCCATAAGTCGATGGAGGTGAGTGCACCTAAACCACAACAAACTGTAAAAAACACTACAGTTTTCCCTACAATACAAAACTGCCGTTCTTTTCCGCCAATAAATAGCCAACGAAAACAGCCAACAACTTAAAGCCAAAGCCCACGTGCCACAAATTCTTAATACCAGGGCGGGAGGGTGGGAAAGCAAATCACCAAGAGACTTAAGATGGCCTCTCCTTCCCTATATATAGCAAACCCTCCCCCTAAAGAAGGCTGTACTTTCCTCACAGCTGGGTCCACCCCTCCCCAGATGTTTAACTCTTTCCTCTCCTATGCAGTCAATACTCTCTCCTAAACATCTTAGTGATATTTGGTGGACCCCTTTCTTTGAAAGTAAAGCATTCATAACCTAGAACCAGAAATAACGACACTGAGACTTGAATTTTGGCAGAAAATTGCTAGCTATTTATTTGTCCCTATCCATTAGGAAACCTGTAATAAAGAAATTCATTTAATATGCCGCTCCAGCTGGCATATGGTGGCGGCCCAAAAGAACGGCTCAATTAATCTGAATTAACTTTAAATAACTAACCCTATAAATTTACTAAAACTTACTATAAACCGGTAATAGGTGACAACTCAACCCCCACAGTGACTACCCACCGCTCCTGGGTGCCCTGCCGCTGCCTTCCCGGACGGGTGGTCAAGCGGCCATAAGTCGATGGAGGTGAGTGCACCTAAACCACAACAAACTGTAAAAAACACTACAGTTTTCCCTACAATACAAAACTGCCGTTCTTTTCCGCCAACAGCGAAAGACTCATCCCCAAAGTCTTTCGCACCGCCACCATAAACCTACCCTAACTCCTGCAAAGCGAAACCTAGATCCTCCAGAAAAAACATCATCCCCTCATTGGATAGATGTACTCCATCGCGCCGGAAAAGGTGGCTGTCTCTGAACCGTATCCTCGGGTGGCGAACCACCCTCCCACCGTGGGACAGCACCCACTTTGCCACCGCTCCGTTCACCTTTTTCCGGGCCTCATCAATCTGGCGACCATCCGCCACACCCCTCCAACACAATCTTGGCACCATCATGGAAAAAACCAACACACAATTGGTCCATGCCGCGGTCACACTTGCCAGATCCTGTATCATGGCCCACCGCAGATCCAAGGATGTCCTCTTCCCCAGGTCGTTGCCACCTAGAAGGACAACCAAAACCCTAGGGACTCCATGCTTGCTGGCCTGACTCACTAACCTACTCCTCAGCTCACCCCACATCATTCCTCGCCAGCCAAGCCATCTGACACCCTGTGTTCCTAGCAATGCCTGAGACCCTTCCGAGGCCACAAACCTGGCCGCCCAGTAAATGTAAGAGTGGCCAACCACCCAAATGGGCAAATAGTCTCCGAACCATCCTGAAGGGAAAAAGAGGGGTAGAATTGATTACTAAGAGGCTTATTAATTGTTTATACTGAAGGATCTGCCAAAAAAGAAAACTTTAGATCTCGCCATTGCAGCAGTCACGGCCTAGCCGACTGCACCATGTTCCGTTGCCAATTTAAAGCGCAATTAAAGACACAAAGGGGAAGGATCAAATAAAACAAACGAAATAAAAAAGGGGGGGGGGGATATAAAATGGGAAACACATGTAATAACTCAGCTGGAGGTGAAACGTAAAGACCTGCTGAGGGACTCTGATTAGACCAAATTAGCCGAATTATAGATTAGAATTCAGTCCGTCAAGTCAGGCAAAAAATCGCAAATAACTCCAGACCCCCGCTGCCGACTCATGCCAGCAACGGCGAGTAGCTAATCCCTGAGTAGGATAAAAAAGGGGGAACACCAACAGACGCACAACACCATAAAATCACAGAACTGGAACAACGTAATACATTGCCATTTAAACAAAGCCCCAAGCGCAAACCGACCTCTCATGTGACGGGGCGAATATATCGTCTGTAACTTGACGACTTCCATCGCCCCACCGCTTGGATTTCAGTTCTGGAGCAACCCGCCGCAGCAGCCGACGTCGCTGCGCCTATGCGAAAGGAATGGGTACCGAAAGCAGTGGGCGGGAGGCCCAAGCCCGCCAAACAACGACTCAGCATCCAACGAAACTGGTATTTCGTGACTGGCAGCCCATCATAATGCAACAGCCAAGACCCCTCCTTAACGGGTCGCACCACCACATATTGCCTTGCCAGCCAACTGGGCAAACGCTCTCCTCTAGCGCTGGAACCATTGTAACCCAGCGCCCTCTCCCCACTTGATCCGTCTTGGAGCGTCGCAACCTGCACAGCAAGGACCTCTCACCCACTACCACGTCCCCGACCAGCATGCGCGAATCTGCTCTCTTGGAAGGCGCTACCAACTCAGAAACTCGAAAGGCCCCGTGGTAAGCCATTGAGAACGCCAAACTAAACAAAAGCGTCTCAAACCTGGACGACGCGACTCGCCCTACCGCCTCGATGACGGCTGGCAACAAAGCCGCATCGATGGGCCGCCTCCTATCCGGTGGCGACGGCGCAACTCGCGCCCACCCTTTCATTGCCTTCCGCAGAACCTCGCTTTTTGTTACGTCAGGGACGCCTCACAGCTTGCAGAAAAATGAGATGCCTGCCAAATACCGCGATACCACTGCTCGTGACCTACCGGAGACGTAAAGCTGCCACATAAAAGAAAGCATCAGCCGATGCCTACTCTTACCTTGATGCTGACGCCCTTGGACAAACTCCTCCCATTCACTCCAAGCTTGTTCGTAAGCCTTGAGCGTGGCTGGCGCTACTGACCGCAACGCTAGACCCTCCAGTCCGGCCCGATCACCTGCCAAACCTAACCGGGACAATGAAAACCTTGCTCGTTGGCCTCAGGTGCCAACAACCAACACCTCTCCCACTGTCCTCGCGACAAAGCGTCGACAATCCCATTCTCCAAACCGGGCACATGTTGCGCGCGGAACCACAGGTTCCTATGCAAGCATGTCAAAAGCAATTGCCCTAGCACCCGCATAACCACCAACGACTTTGCCCTCTGGTTATTAATCGCATGCACCACGCCCAGATAATCGCATCTAAACAAAATGCTGCGATTAGCCAGCCGATCGCCCCAGACCTCCAACGCCACCATAATGGGAAAAACTCCAGAAGCAAAAGGTCCTTCGTGAAACCCCCGCGATGCCATTCTGCCGGCCACGAGGCCGCGCACCAAGATCCCTCCAGATGGCAACCGAATCCAGAGGCGCCCGCTGCGTCGGTGAACAGCTGCAACCTAGCGCTGTCCGCCATTGGGGCCTGCCATATACACACCCCGTTGAAGTCCTCGAGGAACGAGGCCCATATTGCCAAATCCCTCTTAATCTCTGAGGACAAACGCACGAAATGGTGCGTTCTGGCACACCCCGCAGTCGCCCTTCTCAGCTTCCGGCAGTACACACCTAAAAGCGAACTCAAATGAGCCGGAAGGCGCCTGGAGCCTTCTTAGGAACCACCCCCACTGGAGAGATGACCAAGTCATCCCCCGAAGGAACACGCCGCGTTGTTAAACGTGAAACATTTTCCTTTTGTGGTGGCACGCCCCCCTGCGCGGACTGCCGACCTACCTGACTTGGCCAATCCGCCGTCCGCGCCGAACCACTGGGAGGACGACCCTGCGTGGTGCCCGTCCGCCCCCGGCTTCCGGGGCTCCTCCGCCTGTAGCGAAGCCCGGGTGACCTTGAGCCCAACCTCAACGTCCTTGAACCCGAAGTCCATGACCTGCAAACCTTCCTGTTGTTCCCTGAATTCCTGATCGTACCTGCGCCACTCCGATCCCGAAGACGTGCGCTGCATGTCATGTACGAGATGCAGGTACCTAATTATATTCGTGTGCTCTGCCGGCCTGTCCTCCAGGTAAGATGCCGCGAAGACCCAGAACCCGGCCAGGCAATTATCGAAGGTACGGAATGCCTCAGCCCCGATGCCCTTCTTTGCGCCGCCACCTTATACTCTTTCTTCACGACCTTCGTCAATACGAACACGTCCACGAAGTCGCCCCTCCAAATCTTCTTGCGGCAGCTATCTCGCAGCCCCCGCAGTACAGCAGTATAGACGAATCGCACGACACCGGGCAAATTGCGAGCTTCTTGGCCCTACGCGCTTCCTCGCTAAGCCGCTTGCGCCTGTTCCGCTGCCCTCTTGGCGAATTTAGTTGCCCGCTTCTTTGCCCTAGTTGTGCTACTGACTTCGGACGCCTGTGACGACATTGAAGATGAGGAAGAGGAAGAACTACGCGAACTAGAGCTCGTGGAGGAACCCGAATACCGACTGCACCACCTTACCTGATGCCGCCGACTGCCCCGACATGGAATCTTCCGGCGCGTCCAAATCGTTGCCTTCCTCCTCGAAATCTGCCATCGCCTCATCCCCGAGCTCCCTTGAAAAAGAGGAAGAAGCGGAGGACCCCTCCAGCACTCGCGGCACATGCCGCGGCCTCAGTGCTGGGGGCGTTGCGGCCGTGAGCTCCCCCGCGTCCTGCCCTGGACCCTGTTGTAATTCTGCGGCGACCGTCCCGAGCTCACGGCAGGCGCGTGCCACCCGCTGCGCCGCCATAGCCCGCAGCCCGCCGGAACGAACAGCCGTTCTAGGGGAGGCAGCTGCGGCTAGCGGCCCTAACACCTTCACCGCTGTGGCCAGGGCCGAGCCAGCGCTCCGGAGGGGTCGTGACTGCCCCAAAACGCGGTCCTGGGTCCTTCGCCGGGGCCTGCGTGCGACCACGCACTCGCCGCCCGACATGCGTGTGCCGGGCATCCGACGCACGCTGCCCTTGCGGGAAAGCGGAGGCACCGCTGTCGACGCCCGCACTGCCCTCGCCTCCGAATTTGTCCCCTCTTCCCGTGTATCGGAACTATCCGATGCCGCAGAGGGGGGGGGGTGGGACCGCCGCGAGCTCCTGCGGCGCGAGCAGCAGCCCCGCGGCCACTAACCCATTCCCTGTCCCCCCTCCTCCCCCGCAGGCCGCTAGATTCCGGCCCTGGGGGAGTGATCTGAAAAGACCGGGAACCCCGCGGCGCAGCAGAGCGCGCGCGCACTGCTCCGCTTTCAGTGGACACGGGCTCGCGCACCCGGTGACCTCTTGCTGCCGCACCCCTTCTCCTTGGTATCGCAATGCCCTGCCAGTGATCATAATTGCCCTGTCTCCCCTCTCCCCCCGGCTCCCGCCGGACTCCGGCTGCCTGGGAGATAGCAGGGGAGACAGCAGGGCCGGCGGCGCTGCTGCGCACACACGTGCGCGGCTAGCGGCGCCAGAGGCGAGCGTGGGCGCGCGCGCACCTCGGGCGCGCGCCCCACTGCTCTCTGTCACCACAAGGCCTCTTGTCTGGGCTCCTGCATTAAGAGCTCCATTAGCTTAACCTGGTTGATCACTGCCTCTCCCCCTCCCTCCCCGCTCCACACCGTGTTCCGGCTGCGGGGGAGAGGGCTGAGGAGACAAGGAGGAAAGCGGCGCCGCTGCGCGCACACGTGCGCGAGCGGCGCCGCGCGTGTCCCACCGCTTCCGGTCCATGCTCTCTCAGCCGAAGCGTTTGGGGATGACGCCGTGCGAGGCCCTGCGACAGGCCTCGCTCGGCTGGCCACCGTCCCCCGCCCAGTGCCCTCCCCCCGCCTGGAACCACTAGCCGGCCCCGGCAAGGGGGAAGAGCTGGGCATCGAACTCAGTCTCCGGTCCCTGGATGAGCGCCTGGCGCGGCGCGCTCCCGCGGGCACCCGGCACTGGGGCTTCCCCGGCCATGCCCGGAGGCAAGGGCTGCTGCCCGCCCACCTCCGGGCGGCCTGACTCCCTCTCTGATCCTCCTCGTCGGCCGCTCCCGCCAGTCACATCCGGCCCGGCTTCCGCCAGATCCCTCGAGGAGGCCCTAGGAGACGGGACGCCGTCCCCAGGGCCAGCCAGCTCACCCCCGGAACCAGCCCCCACCGCCCGATGAGCGGTAACGGGCTGGGGTCCCGGCGGACCGTCGTGGGCGAGTGGCAGCCAGAGCACTGATGTGTGACCTAAATGCAGGGAGCTGACAATAGAGATGGCTACTGACTCTCTGTCTCAACACAGTGACTGGAATCATCAGGAAGTGTGAATGATTCGAGTCACTCACTGTGTAATGAGTGGAGACAGCAGCAGCAGCAGCTTCTCTCAGACAGAGGGAGGATACTCTGTGTCCTGTGTCCTTCAGTCAGTGTGTTCTGCTGTCTTTAGCTGTGATTGGCCAGAGGCTATACCAGGTGACACCCAGTGGGAGGGGGGAGGGAGCAGTCACGACTCACCAGTCAGTGAGTGCTCTGCTGCTGTGCCTGAGTCATGTCATGAATCATGATTCATCCTGAGTCTGCCAGTGAGTGAGACAGTTGTACACTGTGTAGACTCAGTGACTCAGTGAATGAATCTGATTCATGCAGCAGGAGGTGGAGCCCCTGTGGTACAGGGCTCTCGGCTCAGTGCTCACTGATCCTGCTCAGTGTGATTGTGGGTGGCAAACTCCCTGGAGGCTAGATAGTGGATAATATAATAAATCCAAGGCCACCTAAAATCATCCAATTAGCAAAGTATGCAAGATAAAAAAAAACAAAACGTTTTTATTTGGTTTAGTTACAGAATGAATGATGTGTTTCATGGCTGTTAAGCTTTCTCTCCTCAGCCAAAAGTAATGTCATATTCTATAACTAGTATGCAATAAGTGGTTATTAATAATATATCAACATAACAGTAAATCTATGTTAACATATTATTAACAATCAGGGCATAAGCAGCTGCCTCCCCCAGATACACTGTACAATCACTGCAGCTGAATAACTCCATGAGTCCAGCACTGATCCTCCAGCACTGGCAACTCACTGATTCATGTGCAGTCTCTGCAACACATTCCACTACAGATGAGTCATGACTCATGTGCCGAGACACTGACTCCAGACACTTCACTGAACTGAGTCATGTGTCTCCGCTCAGCTCAGTGAATCACTTTGCCCATGACTAGCTGACAAAACACTGAAATGTATAAATCCGAAAAAGAAAATGGGGGGATTCTGCAAAGCAGCACTCACTCCAAAGCAAATCACCAAGAGACTTAAGATGGCCTCTCCTTCCCTATATATAGCAAACCCTCCCCCTAAAGAAGGCTGTACTTTCCTCACAGCTGGGTCCACCCCTCCCCAGATGTTTAACTCTTTCCTCTCCTATGCAGTCAATCCTCTCTCCTTATTACTGGAGTATTCAGTTTTCCCATTTCCTGCACAGTTTTTGAAACAAATGGTACTGTGACTCTTGAATCACCCTATACTATAAATTTTGCATAATGTGAATGTACAAATAAATTACAGAAAGACAACGAAGCTCAAAGATTGCTTGGTAGGAATATTATCCGTAATATTAACAATTATGAGTTAAAAACCAATAAACAAAAAATGCTAAGCCAGCAGGTTAGTGATTACCAGCCTATGTGTTTATTACATGGTTCATCATCTCCTCCCTTTGAACAGACTCGTGATTATGAGACGTCATCTACAATGGAGAGATCCGTGACATACACAGGACTTCTGCTGCTTCTGTCACTGCACCATGCATGTAAGTTGTGTGACTCTTCATACTGGGAGGGTCTATATATATCTAACTAGACGTACAGGGGGAGACAGAGTGGAGAAGTTGTCCTTTGCAACCTATCAGCTTCTAGCTGCCATTTTTTTAGCGCAGCCTGTAAAATGACAACTAGAAGGTGATTGGATGGGATGGTATAGGTAGCTGGCAGTCAAAATACCGTCAGCAACACCCCAACGCTCCGGATCCCGACACCAGGGCCGCAACTAGGGGGGGCTAGGGGGGCAGGCGACCTGGGCGCCGGAATGGAGGGGGTGCCGAGTCCCCCCTAACCAGAGCTGGCGCTACCCGTTAAGCACTGACCGCGATGAGTGAGGCTCCAGCCCCACATAGCACTGCCGCTGTCTGTCTCTGAAGTGAGGGGAGAGAAGACCTGGTCATGGAGATCGCGCTGAAACTGCTCCGTCCTGCACTGCCTAAGTGTGCCGCTGCCTGTCAGCTGTTTGACAAGCACAGCAACAGCAGAGTGGGGAACTCTGCTGCTTGCTGCGCCTGTGAAACAGCTGACAGGCAGCGATAAGCTTAGGCAGTGCAGGACGGAGCAGTTTCAGCGCGATCTCCATGACCAGGTCTTCTCTCCCCTCACTTCAGAGACAGACAGCGGCAGTGCTACATACCCTCCAACTGTACCTTTTTAATAGGTACAGTACCTTTTTTTCATAGTCTGTACCGATTTTTGGCTCTCCAAACTTCCATTGAAAGTATAGGAAAAGGGGAGTGGCCACGCCCCCTTTACCCGCGTTCACGCCCCTTTTCCGGATTTGTACCGATTTTTCTGTGTAAAATGTTGGAGGGTATGGTGCTATGTGGGGCAGGAGGAGAGCAGCTGATTACTAAATCAGCTAGCAGAGGGGCTGGGCATTGAAGAGGCAGATGGCAGGTACAGCTGAAGGGGGATAAGTGAAGAAAAGGGGGGGGGGGGACTACAGGAAGTACAGCACAGGCCAGAGGAATAACTTAAATCTCCCAGCAGCTCAGCTTCCCCTCTTCACTCCTCTGTCCTCTCTGCATGTTGCCCCGCCCCCAGGTCTCCTGCTGCTCCTCCGTTCTTCCCCTGCTTCCTCTAACTGAGGCTGAGCTAGAGAGGCCATCAGAAGTTATCCAGCTGTGCCTCTCTCCCCTGTATCCCCAGGTATGCCTCTTTCTCCAATATACCCATATGTGCCTCTTTCCCTATATCCCCATGTCTGCCTCTGCACCCAGGGCCGGCAACAGAAATCTTGGGGCCCGGTACAGTAATATCTCTGCGGGCCCCCCCACCCGGCCCTAAAAACATTGTCTGCACTATGTTCTTCCCCACGACCGTCACATGCACCTCCCTGGGATGTAGTTATGATCCCGGCAGCCGGGATCCTGGTGGTCAGCATACCGACGCCGGGATCCCGGACGCCAGAATGCCGGCATGGGGCCCAGCCATATTCCCACTTGTGGGTATCCCGGCGTCAGTATGCTGACCACCGGGATCCCGACCGCCGGTCACCCGATCCCAACCCCGCCTGCCTAATACAATACTGATATATTGGGATCATCTCTTTCCAAAATTAAGAATCCCAGACACACAATGGCCAGGCATTTTGTACTGTCTGTGCTGAGCAGCAGATGAGCCTGAAAGACCAGTCACCACCACACAGACATTCTGCTCTGATCTCATCTGACATGCATGCATGCAGATGCATCTATATGTGCAGAATGCTGCATGCATAATGTGCCTGCCTGCCCGCAGCCCAACCCAAACCAATCCCAAAGCCCCAAACCAAACCCAAATCCCTAAACATTCTGGAGTTGGAGAGCCTTACCAGCAGCAACACACAGCCGTCGGCGCCGCTAATTGACCAGGCTCAGAATCCCGCAGTACTGTCCTGGGCCACTCCTGCTTGGCGCTCCGGCTCCTTACAGCTCACACAGCAGAGACAGGGAGGCGTGCGGTGAGGACTCGAAGAGGAGGGGCGGTCCGGACGGGCGTCATCGTGTGTGACTGGTGCAACGTCAGTGCACTGCACAGCATACAGCACGGCCGGGGACTGGCTGACTCAGGCTGACAGCTGACCTGGCTGGGGCTGTGCACTGAGGGGATGACCACATGGCTTGGGGGGATGGGGGGGTGCTTCCGCAAAAAACAATAACTCAACCACACAGCGGGCCGCACGCGGCTGGTGCGGTGCCGCGAGTTATAGAATTATGTACATTTATTATGATATGCTGCCACCGCTGGACCTTGGGGCCCCTCACAATGACGGGGCCCGGGACGGGTGTCCCCTTTGACCCCCCCTGTCGCCGGGCCTGTCTGCACCTACCCACCCCATGTGTGCCTCTTTTCCTATATCCCCATATGTGCCTCTTTCCCTATATCCCCATGTCTGCCTCTTTTCCTATATCCCCATGTGTGCGCCTCTTTCCCTATATCCTCGTGTGCATCTGCACCTCACCTCATGTGAACATCTTTCTCTGCCCCTCCCCTTCTATGCCTCAGTCCCTTTCCCATCAGTGCCTCTGCTCACTTTCCTATATACTGTACAGTCTATATATATTTGACATGTTCCCTATCCATGTCTCTGTCCCCTCTATCTGTGTCTCTGATACTCCTCCCGTGCCTCTGCTCACTATCCATTGAGAACCTCTGCCCAACCCCGTGTGCCTCCATACCATTCCCCATCTGTTTCTCTGCTACCTCCCCATGCGTGCCTATGCCTACTCTCTCCCTCCATGGTTGGCGGCTGCCATTGGAAGAGGCGCAGACCAACAGAAGCAAGACCATGAACAGCGCATCATAGTCTGAAACATGGCAGGTAAGTATAATTTTCTATTAATAATAATTGTATACTTCTATTTTGTGTGTGTGTGTGTGTATGTATGTATGTGTGTGTGTATATATATATATATATGTGTGTGTGTATTTTATGTAATGTGTGTGTATATACAGTATATACACACATATAAATGACTTGCAGCAATTTGAAGTTCAGTGCGGTATTACTTGTAGGACGTGGGGAGGGTTATGCCGCTTTCAGACATGTGACCCAGGAATTTGCCGGGTCACATACACATCTGTATGTGTGCTTGTGTGTCACTGTGTGTGTGTATATATGTGTGACTCTATATATATATATATATATATATATATATATATATGTATGTATGTATACAGGTGTCTGGCTATATGTATATATGTGAGTGAGTGAGTGAGTGTATGTATGTCGGTGTGTATGTGTTTAGGTGTGTGATTTTATATATGTATCAATGTCTAGGTATTCCCTTCATAAGAAGCTTTGCAGCAGCTACCAGCCATTAGTCCATATGGAGTATATAAATATATATATATATATATATATATATATATATATATATATATATTGTACATGTATATTCGGCACTCACGCTCATGTAGAGCTGTGTAGATGCTTCGTTGCCTTCCTCCAAAGCATATAGAAATCCAATATCTCAGCAGAGACAAGGCGGCACTCGAAGTCTTATTCAAACGAAGTTTATTGTGCTCCACATTTCAGGGGACGAAGCCCTTTCGTCAGGAGATGAAAGGGGTTCATCCCTTGAAACGTAGAGAACAATAAGCTTTGTTTGAATAATACTTCGAGTCCCACCTTGTCTCTCCTGAGATATTGGATTTCTCTCTCTCCCCCGATAGATATATATATATATATATATATATATAATACGCACACATAGTTACATGCGCGGGTGGGGGGTGCCAAGCTAATGCCTTGCCCCGGGTGACGTAAATCCTAGTTTCGGCCCTGCCGACACCTAGCAGGTAAGTATGGTAAACGGGGGCAGATTGGGATGGAAAACCAGCCCGGGAAATTTATGGAAGCAACCCTCGTGGCCCCCACAGGAAAAACACACACATTGGCCCCCCACAGAAAATAATAAAATAAATTGGCCCCCACAGGGAAAAAACAACTAAATGTATAATATAGCTTTGGTATTGAAATTTATTTCAAATTTCCTCAGCTGTGTGAAAGACCTAGTCGCACCAAAAGGTTTTATAATTATTGGCTGTAACATCTATATATTAACATTTATGTAGCACTAGCAAATTCCATTGCACTTTCTTTCAAAGTTGGGTAGGGGCAGATCGGAGACTGAAAGTGGCCCTGGAAAAATTTGTAGAGGTGGCCTTACATGGGCAGCACCAGAGGTATACCGTGTAACCATGGCGGCAGCACCACCCCTCACATGTCAACAAACAAAACAGCACCATATGTGCATCGGCCCACCTGGACTCTTCGCTGTGTGGGGGGGGGGGGGGGGGGGGGGCATGCAGCCAATCCGCCCCTGGCTAAACCTAATCCCTAACTTCCCCAACCCTATCCCTTCTCACCTGCAGCCTGGCACTAACGGGATCTGGTCTCTAGGTCGACAGTATCTAGGTCGACCACTATTGGTCGACAGTAACTAGGTCGATAGGGTCTCTAGGTCAACATGTTCTAGGTCAAAAGGTCGACAAGTTTTTCACAATATTTTTCTTTTTTTTACTTTTTCATACTTAACGATCTATGTGGACTACGATTGGAACGGTAATCTGTGCCAAGCTCAGCTCGCCATGCAAGGGGACACGGTGCACTAATTGGGGTTCCCCAGTGACGTGCGGTGAGGTAAATGGCTGGGGAGGCACTGGCTAATATCAAAGACAGATTTACATATATATGAACCCAATAGCCGAGCATGTCGGGGAGGGCTGCACTATGCTGTAGACTGTGCAGACTACTGGCATATGTCATAAGGGACACATTCCTTAGCGCAAGTGACTATAGTGGGCAGCAACTCTGGCACGCAGTCAGGCAACCAGTGACATTGGGCCTAATTCAGACCTGATCGCGGCAGCAAAATTTTTCTCTAATGGGCAAAACCATGGCCCTCATTTCGAGTTGTTCGCTCGGTAAATTTCTTCGCATCGCAGCGATTTTCCGCTTAGTGCGCATGCGCAATGTTCGCACTGCGACTGCGCCAAGTAAATTTGCTATGCAGTTAGGTATTTTACTCACGTTTTTTTCTTCGTTCTGGTGATCGTAATGTGATTGACAGGAAATGGGTGTTACTGGGCGGAAACAGGCCGTTTTATGGGCGTGTGGGAAAAAACGCTACCGTTTCTGGGAAAAACGCGGGAGTGGCTGGAGAAACGGAGGAGTGTCTGGGCGAACGCTGGGTGTGTTTGTGACGTCAAACCAGGAACGACAAGCACTGAACTGATCGCAGTGGCAGAGTAAGTCTGGAGCTACTCTGAAACTGCTAAGAGGTGTGTAATCGCAATTTTGAGAATCTTTCGTTCGCAATTTTAAGAAGCTAAGATTCACTCCCAGTAGGCGGCGGCTTAGCGTGTGCAAAGCTGCTAAAAGCAGCTTGCGAGCGAACAACTCGGAATGAGGGCCCATGTGCAGTGCAGGTGGGGCAGATGTAACATGTGCAGAGAGATATAGATTTGGGTGTGGTGTGTTCAAACTGAAATCTAAATTGCAGTGTAGAAATAAAGCAGCCAGTATTTACCCTGCACAGAAACAATATAACCCACCCAAATCTAACTCTCTCTGCAAATGTTATATCTGCCTCCCCTGCAGTGCACATGGTTTTGCCCAACTGCTAAAAATATTCCTGCTGCGATCAACTTGGAATTACCCCCCATGTGCAGTGCAGGTGGGGCAGATGTAACATGTGCAGAGAGATATAGATTTGGGTGGGGTGTGTTCAAACTGAAATCTAAATTTCAGTGTAAAAATAAAGCCGCCAATATTCACCCTGCACAGAAACAAAATAACACACCCATATCTAACTCTCTCTGCAAATGTTACATCTGCCCCACCTGCAGTGCACATGGGACCTCATTCCGACCTGGTCGCACGCAGGCGGATTTTTGCACTGCTGTGACCAGGTAATCACCGCCTACAGGGGAGGGGGACCGGGCTGTGTAGGGGAGCGATCGCTTGTGCAGAGAGCTGCACAAACGTCTCTGCACAGCTCAAGACTTACTCAGCCGCTGCAATGAATCTTCTTGGAGCTGACGTTAGGATCCCTCCCTGCAAACGGCCGGACACACCTGCATTTTCTTCGTCACTCCCCAAAAACGGTGAGTTGACACCCCCAGACGGCCTCTTCCTGTCAATCTTCTTGCATTAGCCGCTGCTAACGCTTTCTTCGTTCTTGTCGTAGCTGCCATCGCCAGGCAGTAAAGCGCCTGCTAATTGCGGTAGGCATGCATGCGCTGTTGATACCCGATCGCACGGCTGCAAAAAACTGCAGCGTGTGAACGGGTCGGAATGACCCACATGGTTTTGCCCATTAGAGAAAAATTTAGCTTTTGTGATCAGGCCTGAATTAGTCCCCTTGTCACTGTACCATACACTATAAGTAGGCGTTGTGTCCAGTTTTTTATGGAACACTTGTATTTATTTATTTTTCGGGGGGGGGGGGGGGGTTCTGTACATTTTGCTAATCAATGCAATATTAGTTATTAATAAAACCCTGCAAAAAGGGAAAGAGAAACTCTGCCTCTGTAATACTCCTTTCACGCCGCACAAATTACCCAGTATATTGCCGGGTTGACATGGGTTTAGGTGCGGTGTGAAAGGGGTATATTCCGATTTCCCGCGTCGCATGGCCTGGTATTTCAACCGGGAAATAAAGCAGGGTTATTCCCGGGTCAGGTGCACAGTGTGAACGGGATGCCGGGTCGATGTGATCCGGGATTCGTTCACACTATAGGGATAGGCGGCACTTGGGAGATAATCTGATCTCCAAGCACCGCCTCTGCACACGTCACTGAGCACGTCACCAACCCGGGTTGGTGCCGTCAGTCTGAAAGGGGTCATGTGACCTGCTTTAGAGATGTGAAAGTGGTACGAGTCTTGCAGCAGCACCATGTCAGTACAGGGGGAAGGTGGCTGAGCTTTATTCCTGGCAGAGACCTGTGCCTTCTCCACCTCCACACTGCCCCCCCCCCCCCCACCCCCCCACCCCTCAACGCAAACACACACACACACACACACACACACACACACACACACACACACACACACACACACTACAGATTTAAATCATTAGAGAGTACCTCCATACTAACAAGACCAAATTGGAAACGTGTCACATAAAATCTTGCCATGTAAGAGTGTGCATGGGCAGTCACATAACACTTGTACCTTTTTAATAGACTGTTTCTTTAAAGAAACCTCTTCCCCCTCAGCAGTAGTACAGTGGTCAGCTATATGTTTGCTGGGGCCAGTTACTGATAGCTTTCCCACACTATGGTGCCCTCAGCATTAAACTTTGCTGGATGATATGGTGATAAAAGAGCTGGGGATCACTGATGTTTACCTGTCTGGTGATCTGTATCAGGAAGCTGTCTCCTTCTTATTGCTGTATCCAGGGCTGTTTCTAGCCAATTTGGCTCCCAGTGCGAGATTTAAAAATGCGCCCCCCCATGACATAAAAAAATGTGCCCCCCCCACACACCTAGATTTTAAAAAAAAACTTGCGCGCGCACCCAACAAGGGAGCGTGGCCTCATCTAAATGGATGTGGCCTCGTCTGAAAAGACTACCTTACAATCCAGTTTTTGACCCTGCTCCAACAGATCACGACCACCACAGGAAAAAAAAATTCTACCATATTAAGCCCCACACAGTAATGCCCCCTGCACCATATTATGCCACACACCGCAATGCCCTTGATACATTAAATCCCCACACTACGGCAGGCAAGAGTCCCCATTTCACACATTACGGCAGGTGTCCCCATTTTACACATTGAGAGAGAGAGAGAATACTTACAGAGGCGATTACCGCTCCTCGGCCCGCCTCACCAGTCGCTCCTCATGCTGGCCTTTCCCTCTTCCTAACTTGGATCCCCCTCTTCGCGGAGTGACGGGTTTGCGTTGTGACGTAACGACGCAACCGTGTCATTCCGTGAAACTCCGCCCCCCAAGTGGGTTACTCAGGGAGAAATAGGAGGGGGAAGCAGGGAGCCACAGTTAGTGCCACGGCGGGCGCCCAGTGCGGTTGCACTGCTCGCCTGCCCCAAGAAACGGCCCTGGCTGTATCCCACGTTCTGTGCAGCACAGGGGAAGGAGGACGAGTGAGGTAGCTAATGAATATGCATAACTGAGGGGTGTGCCTTCAGCCTGTGTCAAGGCACGCATGTCAGAGCTGCCTCAAGCTGGTGCTGTTTTCAATGCAGGATTATGCCTGACTCGTGGCTCCGCCCCCAGATCCGGCCCCAGCTCCGTACAGCATTTGACAGCTAGAGAGAGGCATATCTCTCAGTGCCTCTCTCTCCTCTGCTCTCTGCATTTGCAGAGTGCTGCAACTTCATGTTCCAATGACAATAGCATCATTTTATACTGATCTGTGTTCTAACACAAATCAGTGTAAAAAACAGCTATTTTCACTGGAATATGACAGGTGAGGCTCTGCCTCCCCTGCCTCCCCTGACTGCACGTCCCAGGTTCCCAGTCACTCTACGAAGAAAACGACACCAGAAAAACATAAAAAACTCATGTCGACCTTTTGACCTAGAACATGTTGACCTAAAGACCCTGTCGACCTAGTTACTGTTGACCAATAGTGGTCGACCTAGACACTGTCGACCTAGTTACTATCTACCTTCCATACCACACCAGACACTAACACCCCCCCCCCCTCACCCCCCCGCAGCCTAACCTTAACCCTCCTTCCCCCGCAGCCTTACCCTCTCCGGTGGTTCCTAACCCTAACCTTCCTTCTCCGCAGCCTAGCCCTAACTTTCCCCTCCCCCTCCCCGCAGCCTAACCCTAATTTTCCCCCTGCAGCCTAAAGCTAATTCCCACGCCCCCCTCCCCCCCCCCCACCAGGGGCTTATTTTATCTCACAGTACAAGATCTGCACAGATTGCCGTACATCGCAGATGTACTAAACCAGGGGTTCTCAAACTCGGTCCTCAGGACACCACACAGTGCATGTTTTGCAGGTCTCCTCACAGAATCACAAGTGAAATAATTAGCTCCACCTGTGGACCTTTTAAAATGTGTCAGTGAGTAATTAATACACCTGTGCACCTGCTGAGTTACCTGCAAAACATGCACTGTGTGGGGTCCTGAGGACCGAGTTTGAGAACCCCTGTACTAAACCCTCAGGTTTCCATTCATCTCTAAATTAGGCACTACAGATGTGTCTTCATACATCTCACCTCAGTACGCCAGGCAGTGCGAGATTCCAAGCGCCAGTGAGTCGCCAGGTTCCGTATAACTTTGCTAATGTTGGGCATCTTATGGTGACTGACCACGCACTTGTGAGATTATCGGTACTAGCCTTTGATTTCGACCACATCTGTGAGAGAAATCGGGGGATTGAATGCACATTTAAGGTACCTTTCGACGCAATGCGCGGGCACGCCGGTCGACTATCGCGTCTCAAGATATTATGTGCTGCACTTAATATTTCTCGCATCGCAGTGCGATCGCATGTGGTTTTAAACCCACTCGGCGGTGACGTGCCCATCACGTGATTACCATGCGATCTATCGCATGATCGCATGGTAATCACTTTGGCAGTTCAGGTGTGATTTCATCGCACCTGAACTGCCGGTGCGATGCCCCGCGATGTCGCGTCGTGGGGCATCGCATAGGTGTATGGGCACCATTAGTCACTAGGTGATGCAACTAGACACACAAGGAGACTGTTAAAAGTGAATTACAGCGCTAATACAACTGATGCTAATGATATATAAATTTATTCATTAAAACAGACTGATAATCAAATGTATATAAAATTGTAAAAATTGCTCATAGACCAATTTATGGACATGTAATAGACTCCTCAGCAATGACCTTATCTAGGCAAAAGTCCATATGATGTTATTTGGACAGCAGGTCTAATTTTCACAAGGACCAGTTTGATTAGTTACCCATCAGGTGTTCCAATGCATGGATCCGGATCAAGGTCTTTATCTGTAGAGTGGATTCTGGTTCACAGTTCGTTTTTATTTGACACTTTAATGTCCAGCACACTGTGTTCCGTTTAAAAGTGAATCCTGGAAAATTTTCCTTACTTAGACCAAGTTGGATTCGGGATCCTGGTTCACAAATAGCATAAAGATGGGTGGTCCTGGGTGGAGAGCCTGATGGAGCTGTCTTGAGTCACGTCCAATGGTCAGGAGCAGTGTTCCCTTACGCGTTTCGCCGCTCCAGGCAGCTTTCTCAAAGGAGACTTTGCTGATTAATATGACACTTGTATATTGTGTGTGACTGAGTCTGTATACGTGGTATGCAGTCAGGATCCCGGTGGTCGGGATCCCAACAGATCCCAATAGCACAAGGGTTAAGGTTAGGTACTATGGGAAAGCTTAGGGTTAGGCTGCGGGGCAGGCGGTGTCAGGGATAGGCTGCGGGGTAGGGGGTCGGCAGTTATAGGCTGAGGGGCAGGGGGTGGCAAGGTTAAGCTGCGGGCAGGGGGTGGAAGGGTTAGGCAGTGGGGCAGAGGGTGGCCATTAGGGTTAGGCTGTGGAACTGGGGGTGGCGGTTAGGGTTAGGCTGCGGGGCAGGGGGTGGCAGGGTTAGGCTGCGGGGCAGGGAGTGGCAGGGTTAGGCTGTGGGGCAGGGGGTGGCAGTTAGGGTTAGGCTGCATGGCTTGGGGTGACGGTAAGGGTTAGGCAGCAGGGCAGGGAGTGTCAGTTAGGGTTAGGCTGTGGGGAAGGGGGTGGCAGTTAGGGTTAAGCAGCGGGGCAGGGGGTGGCAGTTAGGGTTAGGCTGTGGGGCAGGGGTGGCAGTTAGGGTTAGGCTGTGGGACTAGGGGTGGTGGTTAGGGATAGAATGCGGGAGAGGCAGGTTAGGGGTAGGAATAGGAGTAGGTTTAGGGTTTCAATACTTACTGGGATCTATCGGATTTTGAATGCCGGGATGCTGCTGTCGGGATTCACACTGCCAGGATTCCACACCCATATAGGGAGCACAGCGGAACTTGTATTTGAAAAAAGCTGCAGCAGCTACAGTGTAGCACTTCATATACACATTCAGACACTCAGTCGCACACAGATATACAGGTGTCAATATGAAATGAATCAGTGCTGTCTCCTGGTTTGTCTTAGCCATACTGCGTTGCGACAAAGACGCATTTATGGCAAAAAATCATGCAAAAAAGACTCCTGACGCTAACAGAGTCTCGCGGGACCTGATGCGCCTAGAGGCGGGGCTGTTTGGTGCGACTGCAGGCGACAATGTATGAGGACACATTTATATGTCTGATAAAGAAAGATTTTCTCTTATTTTATTAAAGTGACACACACGGAGCCTTTCACTGAAATGATTTCCTTTTATATAGGGATCTTATTACTACTATATTTTTACATTAAACCGCCTGAGCGCTGTGACATCAGGATGAAACTGGAGATTGGCAGTTTTAATTTTTTCTTTCATTCGTGAGCTTCGCACTAGTATCCGGGATGTAGCGGAACCATCTGAAAACAGAAATTCTGGAGTTAATGTTTTTACATTTTTAGTTCAATATTTTTTCTTTCTTTCTTTTTTGTGTTTGTGCAGGTTCGACTGTGGTGGTGGTGGTCCCGTCATCTAACAGTGCTTTCATTGGGTCAACTACTCTCCTGCCCTGCTCCTTCACGGTAGACAGGTCCCCCCTGCAGATGACATTTCTCGCCATCTTGTGGTACTATGGAGATAAGATGCTGCTGAGATATGACAACAAAGGCATGCTTCCCAGCGCCAGAATGTCCATCGATCAGCAGGCGGTCACCAAGGGAAACGCCTCACTGTCCATACACAATGTGGCCATCTCTGACCAGGGGACGTACAAGTGTATAATCATTTACAGCCCGGACAGACAAGAGAAGGAGATCGTATTAAAGACTCAAGGTGAACTAGTAACTTTTAGAAGAATCTCATTTACCCGTCACTTTTCCATAACTTCATCTGAAGTAATCGTTGTATCCTACTTATTGCTTACTGTCGCAAGGTGCATCAGAGTTATGTGGAGGATTTACATAGTATAACATACTTGTCTATTCTCCTGGATCGTTCAGGAAGTCAATAAAAACATGTGGTGTTCCTGGCTGCCCACAACAGAAGTGAGAGGTCTTGGTGGCCGGTGCCCACCCTTCATAATATCAGCAATCACAGCATTATATAGCAGAGGGGCCATAGTCATCACACGCCCAATTGCATCATCACATGCCCCACGCTGCCCACTTATACCGCACCATGCCCCCTCCCCCTAAGACAAAAGGTCAGAAAGGATGGATTGTGTACAATGACATCTCAACTCACAGATTCTAAAGAATGGCATTAAAATGCAAAGATAATAAACAATGACATCAGGACTCTCTGAATATAATGTCAGAACTGGAAATTTTTCTGTACCCGGACTGGCACTTATAGTAGGGGGGTGCGTTCAGCTGACAACCCGAAGGTCAGTATCTGGGTTCAGGGTTAGGGTTAGGGCCTCGAGGGGTTAGGGTGGGGGGGATGAAATATTTCCCCCCTCAGATGTCGGCATCTTCAGTGTTGAGATGCTGCTGCTGATCATGTGGCCACCCGGCATCTCAACCGTCGGCATTTTATATGTATTACACGATAGAAGCTGAATTGGAGACTATAGCCCTCATTCCGAGTTGTTCGCTCGCTAGCTGCTTTTAGCAGCATTGCACACGCTAGGCCGCCGCCCTCTGGGAGTGTATCTTAGCTTAGCAGAATTATGAACGAAAGATTAGCAGAACTGCTACTAAATAATTCTTTGCAGTTTCTGAGTAGCTCCGGACCTACTCAAAAATTGCGATCAGCTCAGTCTGTTTAGTTCCTGGTTTGACATCACAAACACGCCCTGCGTTCGGCCAGCCACTCCCCCGTTTCTCCAGACACTCCCGCGTTTTTCCCTGACACGCCTGCTTTTTTTTGCAAACTCCGGGAAAACGCTGAGCTGCCGCCCAGAAACGCTCCTTTCCTGTCAATCATTTATCGAACACCAGTGCGACTGAAAAGCGCAGCAGAAGCCACAGCAAAACAGCTAAGTTTTGTGTTAAATAACTAAGCGCATGCGCCCTGCATGCCTTGCGCATGTGCAATTTACAACTAATCGTAGCATAGCGAAAATTGGCAATGAGCGAACAACTCGGAATGACACCCTATGTGTAGAAAGCCTTATTAGGTTTCTCCATATGGAGTTAGTACTGACGAGTGTGCTAGCACTGGATAGGAAGGCTGTGAGAGCCTTGTGAGAACAACTGGATAGGATCTAGTGTTTAGGTAACCTGTCTGGAACCGGTGATGCCTAGCTGGAACTGGTATGGAACCAGTAATGCATATTAGGGTAGCCAGGCTGGGACAGGTGATGCGTATCAGGAACCAGGCTGAGATTGGTAATGTAAATCAGGAACCGGGCTGGGTCCAGTAATGTGTAACAGGGTAACTAGGCTGGAAGTGGTAAACATAGCAGGGTTATCGGGCTGGTACCAGTAATGCTTAACAGGAACCATGCAAAAATCCCCAGGCTTCTACTGGACAAGGAAGGCGTCTTGAATAAATTACTTTGTACTGGCAACTGGCCAGCTCTCCGTGAAGGTTTTAAATAGGGGCTGATGGTCCCTGATTGGCTGCTAGAGTCATCTGAGGCAGGGGAGTATTTTAATTGGAGAAGCTGTTAGCAATGTGGCGGAGCCCATTCCCTGGTGCCGGCAGGATTCAGTGAGGAAAACTGTCTGTGTGGTGTGCAAGAGCAGGCAGCGGACACCTGAGGACCTCAGCCAGAGCCAGGAGAGACAGCCTAGAGGTAATCCTGGAGCATGTCATATAACCAATAACATCAGAAGTCAAAGGTTATAAATAATAACATCATTACTCTCAGATTATAAATAATAACATCTGAAGTCACAGGTTATATAAATAATATCAGAAGTCACAGATTATAAATAATGACATCAGAACTCTCAAATTTGAACAAATGACATCACAACAGTTAAAAAAATGACATCAAACGTTACAGATTAGAAACAATGACATCCTAATTAACATATTATAAGAGATTATACCTTTCTGTTTATGCTATTACACATATATTATTTACAGCAGTTTATGCTTGGGTTGTCAATTATACTATTATATCATTGCTCATAATTTGACTATTCCAGCTGCTCCTGTGGTAAAGATATATAAGAGGACTCTGCATAAAAATAAGGAAAATCGTTTGCTGTGCTCGATTGCGGATTTCTTCCCTAGAGATGTTAATGTGACGTGGCTCAGGAACGGCCAGGCTCTGACGGGATCAGTAATGGAGAAATATCAGATGAACGCAGACGGGACCTACAATGTAAACAGCTCAGTGTCCATCACCCCCACCCAGACTCACAACAATACTGACATTACCTGTCAGGTGGAACACGAATCTCTCCAAAATCCTATCCAAGATAACTTCACAGCGGACTTTGGAAGTGAGTACAATTTAGTGTTGTGTTTAAAGTTTATATATACAGTGTATACTAGTTTATTGGACCCAGCATATATTGGGTTAATTATTTGCAGCTGCAAAAATGACTGTACAGAGTCCTCCTATCTTTGTCTAGTGGCACCTAAGGTTGAACTCCTCTCTTATAACAATGGTAATGAGCAGACTTTTGTGTGTGAAGCTTTGAGTTTTGCCCCTGAAGCTGTGAAAATCAGCTGGTTACTTGACGGGAAAGAGACGGAGTCTTCCAGGAGGAATGCAGATGGCAGCTATAATAATTGGCAACTTTACCGGATAGATGGGAATCGGGCAGAAGGAAAAAAAAATATCTCAAATATCTCTTGCTTGGTGGAGCATGAAACTTTGGAAAATACTCTAACTGAGACATGGACCATGAAAGCAACACTGAATAGTAAGTAAAGCTCATTATTAAAATCGTTATTACTTAGAAATAACTCATTTTATGTGCCACAACCAACCATTTATCTGACACAGCTGAGAGTTAGTTATTGTTAGTTTGTCAACTGATACACTATGTTTAGAAAAACAGCACCATAAATTCTCCCCAAAAAAATTCTGTTCATTTTTGCAAAGTGGGACCGTAATGGGTCCCACTCATATGCCAAACTATAATAATATACATTGATATTTTTTATACGCCCTCTCCAAAATAGATTGTGTTTTCTTGCCAGCTACCAGCAACAGTATGTATTTATATTATTTGTCTGAGTCATTTTATTGTCCTTGAATACTATACATCTTTTCTCTGCTTTCTGCATTTATTCCGATTGTATACATGGAGCAAATCTGTATCTTATACCAGGACAAATATAAGCACCACTTGCTGGTGATATCATTCCATAACTAAATAGCACAGATGGTGACTAGTAACAATAAAAATCAATTTAAGGATGCTGACTAAAGGAAGTAATCTGTTACAAGTCATCTTTCTATGGGGTACTGTATGTCAATCTTTTGTTTTGATGCAGAGATAATGTACTATGCCCCTGGCTGATCCATGAGATTTATTGCACAAATGCACACAGATGTTTAGTGGTCATTACTATATTTACAATTAAATTAAATTAATAGAATTTCAAAATAACAAAGGGGAATATACAGATGGAGCCCTGCTCATCTATCCCTTTAATAGGGTTAATTGATCTAGTGCTGTTGGATGTAATCCCTTGCCGTAATGACTTAATCCCCTGCTGTATTGTTCTCTCTGTATTGTATTGCAGCTGAGAACAATAGATGAAAGGCTTATGCTAATAAGCCTTGGTGCACCTAGGTGCAGCAGAGAAGGCTAGATGAGAGAGGCTCCATCTGTAAGATCAATATCTCAAATAAACTAGATTGACTTGGCATTTGCTATACTTTTCCCATTATGATATAGGTTGTAAGCCTCGTAGGAAAGGAACCAGAATCAATTGATTCTTTTCTTCACTCAGACCTGGCTGGCATCAAACTCAAAGAATATATTGTGGTCCTCTACAGATTTAAAAACCAAATTATTGCCATAAGAAAAGAGGTGGTTAAACCTCTAGGATGGGGGCTGGTGTGGGTACTGATCACTGGTCTTAGCAGCCTATGGCGATGCAGGAGAATGTTTTTTGTATGAGTTTATTTTATAGGCTTGCGCTGTGGGCCAAATACTCTTTGTTTCCAAGCTTCCCACCCTTCCTTCCCTTTGAGCATATTGATTTGGTGGTTAGATGTTGCCTATTTTGTGGCGGGATTGAATGGCATGTCACCAGTCCGGGTGCAATTATTTAATCCCTTCATTGACTGATAGTTGGTTGCACAACCCTAAAGGGGTGCAGCGTCATCACCAAAATGGTGGGTTATCAAGTTAGAGGGTCGTGTGGATATCTTTGTTGATCATTGGGTGTATAGTATAGTTGTTTTTGCGCATCCTGCGTGGTATCCGCATCCTGCGTGCTATCCGCCTACAAAGCATGTTGTTGGTCGTTATTGTGCATCGATAGATTGGGCTGATTTTGGCCGTCCTTTCTTTACCACCATACTTTCCCTTAATTGAAAATATATTTAATTAAATAAATAGCTATCCATTTTGTTCATCGGGATGCTTGCCACCTAGCAACAGCTGGTGGGTGGGTGAATGGGGATGTAGTTATGTCACAACACCTCCCCCTACATCCCACCCCCTGAGAATCCCGACAGTCGGCATGCCGACTAGCAGGGACTATTTCCACTCGTGGATGTCCACAACACCCATAGAGTGGGTATAGAACCTGTGGCGCCCGTAGGTCGCCACTGAGCCCCCAGCGCGGCAAGCGCAGCGAGCCCACAAAGGGCTTGTTGTGCTCGCCCACTGCCGGCAATCCACAGCCAGGATACCAGCGGAGGTATGCTGACCGGTGGTCTCTTGACCGCCTATCACGCATACCCAACTCGGTGAATGAGCAAGCCTCCCAATTATCGCTGGAACAAGGTAAAGTGAAACAAAAAAATCACTTAGCCTGTTCTACAGAGGAGGGTGGAGCCAATCATCTGCTCTCTCTTTACTTAAGGTCATGTGACCGCTTGGGCCCGCCCTCAGGCAGATTATTCTACAGTGTAGACATGGGAGGAAGATGGGTCTGTCTCTCTGACAGAGGAGGTAATTCAGACCTGATCACAGCGGGCGATTAGGTCAGAATTGCGCAAGCATATGCATTGCAATGCGCAGGCACGACGGACGGCAGCAATGAGGATCGCCGGTCTGCGACAGGTTTGTGCGAAGAATCCATTTGCACGGCGAACGCAAGAAGTTTGACAGGAAGAAGGTGTTTGTGGGTGGCAACCGACCGTTTTCAGGGAGTGGTTGGAAAAACGCAGGCATGTCCAAGTATTTGCAGGGAGGGTGTCAGACGTCAATTCCAGTCCCGGACAGGCTGAAGTGATCGCAGCGGCTGAGTAAGTCCTGGGCTGCGCAGAGACTGCACAAGATCTGTTTGTACAGCTCTGCTGCACATGCGTTCCCACACTTGCACAGCTGAAAAACACTCCCCTATGGGCGGCGACTATCTGATCGCAGCAGTGCAAAAATCGCCTGCTAGCAACCAGGTCTGAATTATACCCTGAATACTTATAGCTGTCCTCTATTGTGCTGCAGTACTGTGACAGGAGAGACACTAAGCAGTGCTGGCAGTGATATTTATGAACTGTACTGTTATTTATAAACTCAGGTGAGTGTAATAAATCTTCTATCTTTGTACCTCAGAGTCTGAGGTAATGTTAAGGAAGTGTAATACACTTTTTCTACCTCAGAGTCTGAGGTACAAATCACTGCCAAAGGACACCTCATCCCCTCTCACCCCCAAAGCCCCTCCCCCCGAGACTTTTCAGGGATACCTGTTCAGCAAAAATGTTCCTGAAATTGCCCCCAGTTGGCAAAACATGAGGTGCAAAAGTGAATGTGGAGAAATATTCACACAGAGATGCCTGTTCAGGCTAAATGGATCATTCCCTGAATTTGCCTGCAGGCGGAAAAACAACAGTGTCCGCACCAGACTCATGGCTGGCACAGTACATCTGCCGAAAGCTGGCACCATTAGGACACACATTAAGACAGAGGGTTCCAACAGAATGCCCCGCAATTAAATTCGCCTGAGAATGTATGTCCATCATGTACCTCTTCAGTAGACTATGTGTCAGAAGAGATGACTAGGTCCACAGCCTATTCATAGAGCCAAGATCTTCCACCAAATTATCTTATATATCTTAGTCAGAGGTATACAAGTTTTGCCCACATAGCCTGTGATATCCGGATGGTTGGTCAACAGTACTTAGGTCGACAGTCAATAGGTTGAGCACTATTGGTTAATATGAACGAGGTCAACATTGGAAAAGGTCAACACAGTAAAATGGTTGACATGGTACATGTCGACACATGAAAAGGTCTACATGACTTTTTTACACCTTTTTTATTTTTAACTTTTTCATACTTTACTGACCAGGCGGACTACAATTGGGAATAGTAAGTCTTGCCCACAGTATGGTGAGCAAAGCGAGCCACGCAAGGGGACACTGTGCACTAATTGAAGTTCCTGGCCATGTTACGCAAAAAACGACACCAAAAACATTCAGAAATATCATGTCGCCCTTTTAATGCGTTGACTTGTCTGGTGTCGACATTTTCACAGTGTCGACCTTTTTTTTCCATGTCGACCAATAGTGGCCGACCTACTGACTGTCAACCTTATCCAGGTCAACCCATTGATCCATAAACCTAGCCTGTAGAGCAGCCCTAGTTAAAATGACAAATGGGTTTTTAGAATTTATGCAAAGCTCCCAGGTGTACCTGCACTATTTGCCCTGAAGTTGACTCTTCTGTTTGTTCATCTGAGGGTGATATGTCTCAAAGCAATCCCATGAGGCCAATTCAGTTTTAAAATTACTGATGCTGAAGGTCCTTTACTTTTTGTTCAGAAAGCCTTCTTCTGCCGTAGCTCGGAAGCTAAGCAGTGAAAGACCTATCAGTGCTCCGGATGGGAGACCAGGAGCTGTAGGATTTCTCTGCACACTACAGTCTCTAGTAGCCTCTAAATATTTTCTGGTCAAGGTTGATATGTAGAGGCACCCTTATTATTGGGGAAGGGTTTGTTGAACGACCAGTTCTGGAGCAAAGAGTTTAGCCTTGAGGCCAAAGGACATGCCTATTCTGGTAGAAATAGACCTCTTTGGCCCAGATTTCATAAGTGAAGTCAGGGCTCACTACAAGGCCCATAGGTCATGCTCAGATAGGTGGCTCCTAAAAATAACTTCTAACAGACTAAGTATCCTCATTCACTCTCCATAATCAATGAGTTGCATCCCCTTGTTAAACAAAGTATTGTCTATACTGTAGCTTGGTGGAAGAGGAAAATAGATTTGGCAATCCCAACCTCCCATAAACGTCTATTGGGTCATTCAAACTAGAGCTAAATTTAAAGGCACTGAATACACATACAAGACAGAAGGGACTATCTCGTTTTTCTTTAATTATAAATTGGTTATTCCTCAAAACAGACCTATAGGAGGTTATCCAATTGGTCTCAGTTCACCACAACCATTGGTCACTAGGCTAGTTTGTAATAATGAAACCAGCTATTTCAGAGGACTATACTGGTATGTGGTAGCCTACCTACCAGCTGTTGCTTGCTGGCAAGCCTCCCAACGAACAAACAGTAGTTTGCAGGAATCTATGACCTGCAAACTTTATTTGTTCTAGGGAATAGGATTGACACCTACCAACAGCCTAATGCAGAAGATAACCAATATATATCTCCAGTACTAGGATAATTATCAGGGCATATTGTAGTCCTCCATATTTATTGGATGTATTGTATGGATGAGAATCAGGAGTAATAGAGCTGCTATTAACACTTCAAAGGGGAAGAAATTTGTTTTTTCCTACTCACTATAGACTCTTATTTCCAGGTGAGAGAGTCTCCTGTGCAGGCGATATAGTGACGGCCATATTTCTGACCATGGTTATAACACTTGGTGCGGCGGCTGCAGCCTTGTGGTTCCTCATCTATAAGAAAAAATGTAAGTGACTAATATCATTTTCTTACACTGATGTATTTAGCACTGGAAAACCAGTAGGGTCCAGGCATGGACCGTGTGCTCCAAAATAACAGGGACCTGTTTTTTTTTCCGGATAAGTATTTTTCCATTATTATGTACACCATGCCAAGTATACTGGATTCCATCTACATATTACCCCTGTCATTACCCCCACTGCCTCATCCTGCTCCTCATTAATCTGTTTAGCAGCGCTCCTCCCAGTGACTGCATTATGGTTACATAGGTGTCTATGACATGATCACTGAGCACCGGTAGCAATTTCCCTTACATCTGGATAATTGGTTTACATACACCGGATTCTTTAGCAACTGAATTTAGACGTAATTGGCTGATTCACTTAAACATTTAGGGGTATATGCAATTGCCGGCGAATCGCGGCAATTTTTCGCCCGTTTTTTAATTCGACACAATTCGACGGTCGAATTCCGGCAAGTGGGTGCCGAAATTCACCATATTCAATAAAAAACGGATTCGACAGTCCCGCTGTCGAAAAACAGCCGATTTGACGGATTTTGTTCCGTTTTTTAAAAAAACGGGAAAAAACTTTAAAAAAACACGAAAAAAAATTGCGTGGGGTCCCCCTCCAAAGCATAACCAGCCTCGGGCTCTTCGAGCTGGTCCTGGTTCTAAAAATCCGGGGGGGAAAACGACAGGGGATCCCCCTGATAAAGCCTAAAATTTATCCTATATTAAACACTCTAAAAGGTAAATAGACACAGTACGCAATTGGCGTATGAGATACCGTAAGGGTACGCACTTAGCGTAGCAGACGCTTATCCGTGGTCGAGACGCACGAGCGGCACGTTCGCTCACGGCTTAATGCGTAGAGTCAAGCACGCTATAGGCTGCAGACTACCGTAATGATACGCTACCAGCGTAGCGGATGCTCGAGACCACGAGGAGATCACAAGCGGCGCTGACGCTCACAGAATAAAACCTTAATAACTATACCTTAAAGAATGTACTTATACTGTAAACCTTTATGCAGTGATAATGTGTAGATGCAACGCAGTGTAACCTTGTTAGTTTAAAAGCTGTATGAGCGACTGAGACGCTCAGAGAACCCTTAGAAATATAATAAACACTCAAATACCGGTCTAAGGTTCTAACACCTTTAAGGGAGAGAATGAACGTTCAATTGCAAAAGAATATACAGTACAGTTTATACACTACCAGGCTAACATAAATACCTAACAGAATTACTACACGTTAAAATACAATAGCGGCACAATTACATTTAAGGGGAAGGAGAGAGAGAATGGCTTACAACAAATAGGAGGTAAAATGGCTGCAGAGAACTTACGCACAAGGGGAAACAATCGCAAGCGCCTTCCTGGATATCCAGCTCCCGATTATCAGTGAAGAGAACCGTTGAGAAGAGTAGAGTGGAGCTGGCCCAGGTCGGCTTGTCTTTATATACACTACACACAGTACAGTACAATGGTCCCTACATTCTTATTGTTCATTGGACACAGGAATCCGTCTCCGCATTATAACAAAAGGTCATAGGTTGGTTCATACAGGTGGGCTGTGACTATTTCAAACTGCTCAGGTGGGAGGGAAACTCAGGTTTCCCGCCGCATGGGTAATAAACTGCAAATATAGTAAATGTCCATAAACTTCTTATAGTCATAACTATACGCACGAGCGATTAATCTGTTTCTAACCAACACCGGAATATTGCTAATTATATACTCTTCCGATGGATACTAAACACCACTGCGTAACCCCTGTCTGACCCTTCGTATCAAACAAAGAGGGATCTCTTTGTCTCTGAACATGCTATATTAACTAAACTTTCAGATTCTATCAAAGGGACCATAATCTACAAAATACATTATATGACTAAAATATGTAACGATCGAGTCGCATGCTAGATGCACACAAACTCTACCGTAAATGCGCATACCGTGCGCCCGTGAAAGGCGAGTATGCGCACGCACGGGAGGGTTCATGCACGTGCAGCGTACACATGCATCGGGAGAAAACAAGGCAATGTAGGTTTAGATATTTTTCGACTTTGACAGTCCACCCTTTGGCAGTCACCAATAACTGCCACTTCCTAAAACAGTTCAAAAAGAGAAAAATATATGTCATATGTAAATACATTTCTATGATTGGGTAAGGGAGGAGAGAAAAAGGTGGGAAAAAGGTATGACCTAGTGAGATAGTAGAAGCATGTGTGTATGAGTCCATGTTTGGGGGGGGGGGTCATGTATCATCGTGCCGTACGTGTTTTAAATCAAGCTTCGAGGTATTGCGAAGTATACATTTGAATTCCTTCTTATCCCGTATTAAGGGTCTGTGGATGGGCTGTCAAACTTTACCGAGCTCTCTTCCGCTTTTGGGTGTAACAAAATGGGGGAGCACATTTTAGTTGATGATACATGAATGGGGGAATATGTGATTGCTGATATCTGTGCCTATATTCCCTATCGACTATGTGTGTCATTACCTGAAGGTTGTAGAGATGAAGATAAGAAACAATTATGGTAAATGCAGTGATAAACTATGTGAGTTTAATATACATTTGCCGATTGAGATCTTGTCTTGTGTCTTGACTTGTCTTGTCTCGATGTACATGTTGACTGTAGTCTCCTGATGCTTTTGCAATAAACGGTGTGCAAAAAGCTTTCTCAATGTCCATAGACTTACAATCTTTAAAATGTTGGGCTATCGTAAAATTTAAAGTCACTAGGGATATTGGGGGGTCTATGGCATTGTCCATCAGTGTTCTGTATAAAAGGTTGTCAAAGTCTTCTTCCAAGCGGATGTCTTTGTACCTTGGAGGAAAACAAAGGAGAAACAGGTGAAAGAAACGGACCGTGGAATTACATTTTCATCACAACATTGTCTCTATCGTTGGGTCATAAATCAAATTAGTCGTTGTTATTATAGTGTCCTCACTCCTTAGACTCATCACTCGGGTACTACGTTTACACTTTGTTAAAACCCGAACGCATCTAAATATCAGACCGACCAATATGATGACACCCAGAATACACAAAAGAAATTTCCCTACATCCATGATAATACCTTGGGCCCATTCTCCTAAACCAGAGAACCAATTTCGTGGGTTCAACCATGACACCCAACCGGTCAGCTCATTACCCACAGCGGCGAGGGTGAGATTATGTCTCCTTCGGAACTCCCACTTTAATTGCAAAATGTCATCCATCTTTTGGTCTATGACCTCGGCTGGGTCCTCAGTACTGTTTGTAATATACGTGCAGCACTTTATTCCATATTGAGTTGCCAAGGTAACACAATACCCGCCTGTCACAGCTGTGAGATAATTGAGAATCATCCTATGCTGAACCAGTTCTGTTTTGTAGGCTATTGATTTATGGAATCATATTTCTGAATATTAATATTTAATATATCATATATGGTATTTAATATATGGATATATTTTAATTAATATGCGTTATCATATATATCTGCAAATATATTATGTCAGGCTTACAAACTGATAAATAGATGCAGTCCTTATATATATGACTTTTTAATTTATGAAGTTAAGATTCCTTAAAGAGAGTTCAAGCTTGAATATTACCGCTCTTTTTATATGATTATTTATTTACAGGCAGATCAAATCGTACAGAATAAGATATACACAGTAGTGATATATATACTAATTATTTATCTAATGCTTCCTTCGTTATATAACATAAAACAACATGACATAAGTTTCACAAACAGTTCAATTACTAACATAAAGTGTATACTTGCAAGTTACATATCCGTTCCTCCTGCATGTTCTCTCCATGACTTCTTCTCCTCCTGACTGACTTCCTTCCTTCTCCTCCTTCTCCTTCTTCTTCCTCCTAACTATCAGACCTACCTCTTTTTATCCTATATTTTACCAATTCAAACTATCATTTTCTCATAGTTCTCAGTGCAAAATATAATTATAGGTGTGCCATTTACATTCCAAGGTGTCGTAAAACATGCTCTGCTCCAAATTGGATATTCTGCTCAAGCAGGTTTGGTGCCATAAAACGTGTCCTTTCCTTATACTGTACATCAAAGACCTTCCTTTGGTTATTTGAAGTGTAACAATATTTGTTTGCCTGAAGCATGTTTTATCAATGGATGTGATCTCTTTTTGTACTGTTTTATGACCCGTGATCTGACCTACAACTGGACCATTGACCAGCTAGTTTTATAATTACTAGAGGTATTGAAATCTTGATTCTGATCTAAATGTACACCTGTGGATTCCAGTGTCCATGTGATTGTAAATGCATTCTTTATTATACTGTGACCTCTCTAGCCTTATTTATGGCTAGAGCAGAATAAACCTGTTCCCTATCCCTACACTATGTTTTACCATCTTGCAGTAAAACACAAATATACAGTTAAATATATAAACACATATACAAAACTAATTTCTTAAATCAGCTACACATTACCTCATACATTCAAACTTATTTCATATCTATTCCTTACTATATATATCCAGTATACTGTCCACTATGGTAACATCGCCTATTTATAATGAATTAGATTTTGATTCAGACAACATCTATTGGCCTAATATTATACTAAGTGCGGACAATTACCTATATGGCAACAAGGCTTGTAACTCTCTCCCAGTATACCTGAATGTGTCGTCATACATTTCGGTGATATTGTCTAATAAATTTGCAAGCGCAGATATATATCTATAATTCATCACTCCTCTGGCGGTGCGAGTGATATCTAACGCGAGTAGGACTTGAATCCCAGTGGATTCATGGGTCAGGTCAGAGGCCGGATGCTCTGTTCTTTCTATCAGGTGCCGTTTAACGATGTGCTCGTAATGAGTGTGAGTATAAGGAGCTTGGGCACCACGGTGAATATCTTTCATTTTAGTGTGGGATACAGTCATTACCTCAGGCAGTACTTTTCAAAAAATATAACATAACCCTTCTGAGTTTGGGGCAAGCCACTTATACGCCTTCCTCCCGCATATGAAATATGCGTAATTGGGGAGAACATATGGGACTGAATATGTTAGAACCATGTTACACATCTTCCATGTGAATCCTCCTAACCCTAATTCTCCCTGTTTAGTACACGTATCTGTTTGTACGACATGTGCACAGTATCCTGTTGATACTTCTCCAACTCGCATGGTCCTACTTCCTAAAGTGTACCTATACCGGAAGAATCTTCCATGGTCGGCTATCTGGCGTATAAGTTCGGTGTCTATGGGCATTCTGTCGGCTCTGTGTGAAAATGTCATGGTCTGATTACTCCATGACACTTCCCAATTTCCCGGCTTTCGGGGATTGGAAATGTTAAAGCACACTAAGGACCTATCCACATGATATTGGTGGAGCTTCAAACTAGGAGGACTAGAGATATTAAACTTCCTGTCCACCGGCCTCCCACCACTTACCTCAAGTACCTCTCCTACCGTTAAAGGGAATGGTACTAGCCCTGATTTGCTATGGCCTTGAGGTACTTGAGAGCATACCCAACAGTCTGTCTGATTTAATACTTTACCCACTAATGAGTGATAGTCACTCAATGGATGCCGATCCATATGGATATTAAAACTGGATTGACATTTCTTGATGCACCCATCCTCAACTACGTTATTACAATGCCTACAGATGCAGTTTTCTTCAGCTAACAATCCTTCACAATTCCTTTTATTGTCAATGCTATCAGATCGTTTTCTGATACTCGCCTTTACTCGTTGATTATGTTGTTCTTGGAAAACTACGCCTCCATCCTGGTCATCAGAACCCATTCCAGAACCTCTCTCGACCTCCATGGTACTCTCGCCGGAACAGACTGCTCTGGTCAACATCATGGTCAACAGGAAAATCCGGATCACAGTCTCTTGGGGCAAGTCCATCTTATAGGAGGAAATGGAGAAAAATGAGAAGGGGGAAAGAAGTAATTGAGGGAGATGGGATGGGAAGTGGAGGAAAACAATAAAAGGGAACAGGGGATCGACAACTGCCTCCGATCTTATTATTCTCAACGCTCAGGTGCCGTTTCAATCTTCCTGAAACGGACACTCCAGTGATACAACTTCCTCTACCGTCTGTTCCTTATCACGAGACCTCTCTGGATCAGCAACCTTCTTACAATGGGACGAATGAACCCAAGTCTCTCTCTCGGCAACCTTCAATGCTGTCGTACTAATCAATAAGACTTGGTATGGTCCTTCCCATCTGTCAATAAGGCAACCTGAGCGTAGAAAATTCCGTATCATTACATAATCCCCAGGTTCAATGTCATGACAATTACTATCTGGCAGATCAGGAATCACCAACTTCAAATTATCATTCTGATTCCTTAGCTGTTTACTCATCTTAACCAAGTACTTTACAGTCACTTCATTGTTACACTTCAAATCATCCTGAGGGTTAATCATAACATGCGGTTGTCGACCAAATAGAATTTCAAAGGGGGACAGATTAAGAGGGGACCTGGGAGTGGTTCTGATGCTGTATAGTACAATGGGCAAAGCTTCTGGCCATGTCAATCCTGTTTCTGCCATAACTTTGCTCAATTTATTTTTAATAGTGCTGTTCACTCTTTCTACTTTCGCACTCGCCTGGGGGCGGTACGGAGTGTGCAGCTTACTATTAATTCCCATCAACTTACACATTCCTTGAAAGACATCACCTGTAAAATGGGTACCCCTATCACTTTCAATTATTCTAGGGATACCGTATCTACACACAAATTCCTGCACAATTTTCTTAGCAGTAAACATAGCGGTATTTGTGGCCGCAGGAAATGCTTCGACCCAATTTGAAAACACATCTATACAAACTAGTACATACTTCAAATTTCGACAAGGGGGTAATTGTATGAAATCAATCTGTATTACTTGAAAAGGGCCATCTGTAGGTGGGATATGAGATGGCTCTGTTGGTATTGCTTTTCCGATATTCTTCCTCAAGCAGGTGAGGCATGTCATTGCTCTCTTACCCGCATGGGAAGAAAATCCTGGGGCGCACCAATAAGCTCTTACTAGCTTACACATCCCTTCTTTGCCCAGATGAGTCAGCCCGTGTGCTGCTTCCGCTAGACTTGGAAGGTATGCTCTTGGTGCCACTGGTTTACCCTGTCCATCTGTCCAGAGTCCTGAGGACTCCTGGCCATATCCTTTTAACCTCCAAACTGCCTTTTCCTGTGGGGAACACAAATTTTGCATTTCACACAATTTCTGTGTGTTAACAGTATTAAATACCATCAGTTGTGTGATGTCTGTCTGTCTGGGGGTACCAGCTGCTAACTTAGCAGCTTCGTCTGCTCGGCTGTTACCAAGTGATACCGGGTCTTGGCTATATGTATGTGTTTTACACTTGATAACAGCCACTCTGTCGGGTTCCTGTATCGCTGTTAGAAGCCTTTTGATGTGGGCTGCATGCGCTACCGGTGTACCAGCTGCCGTCATGAAATTTCTGAGGCGCCATAGGGCTCCGAAATCATGGACTACCCCGAAGGCGTATCTAGAATCCGTGTAGATATTGGCTGACTTTCCCTTAGCCAATTCACATGCTCTGGTTAGGGCAACCAGTTCAGCAACCTGGGCTGAGTGAGGTGGGCCTAGCGGTTCTGCTTCTATGGTGCCTTGGTCATCTACGACTGCGTATCCAGTACACAAGTCTCCCGAGTCCGTCTGTCTGTGACAACTACCGTCAGTGTAGAAAGTAAAATCTACATCTTCCAGTGGGTTGTCACTGATGTCAGGCCTTGCCGTGAAATTTTGGGTCAGATATTCCATACAACCATGCATGTCTTTTCCTATACTAAATCCTCCTTCACCATCACTCTCATCCTCCACCCTTTGTGCCAGTCCAGGCACACCTGGAAGATATGTTGCAGGATTTAGTGTACTGCATCTCTTTATAGTGATGTTTACCGGGGCCATCAATGCCAATTCCCATCTTGTAAACCGTGCTGAAGAGACGTGTCTGGTTTGAGCCGAATTTAGCAAAGCTGACACTGCATGCGGTATATGGATTGTGAGGTTGTGTCCTAGCACTACATCTTCGCTTTTCGTTACTAGCAATGCTATCGCAGCAACACTTCGCAAGCATGTGGGGAGGGATCGCGCTACCGTATCTAGTAGTATGTAGTATGCTACCGGCCTGCTGGCATCACCATGCTTTTGGGTTAGGACGCCTGCCGCGCAACCAGCACTTTCTGTTCCGTACAGCTCAAAGGGTTTCCCATAGTCTGGCATACCTAATGCTGGTGCCTGCGTTAGGCACTGTTTAAGTCTCTCAAATGCCATCTTAGACTCGTCTGTATGCGAAATCCGATCAGGTTTGTTTGATGAGACCATCTCCTGCAAAGGTAATGCTAGTATGGAAAAACCTGGGATCCAGTTACGGCAATACCCACACATTCCTAAAAACGTTCTGATCTGTTGCTGGGTTTGTGGCAGAGTCATGTCACGAATTGCTTGAATTCTATCAGCGGTCAGGTGTCTCAGTCCTTGTGTCAGACAGTGTCCCAAATATTTTACCCTAGTCTGGCATAATTGCAACTTATCCTTTGAAACCTTGTGTCCGGTTTCTGAGAGATGAAACAGGAGTTGTTTCGTATCTCTCAGGGACGATTCGAGTGAATCAGAACACAGAAGTAGATCGTCTACATACTGTATTAATATTGATCCACTCTCAGGTTGAAAAGACTGTAAACAATCATGCAAAGCCTGTGAGAAAATACTTGGACTGTCAATGAAACCTTGTGGTAAGCGAGTCCAGGTGTATTGAACTCCTCTGTATGTGAACGCAAACAAATATTGTCTGTCAGGGTGCAGAGGTACCGAGAAGAAGGTGGAGCAGAGGTCAATTACAGTGAAAAATTTCGCAGTGGGGGGGATTTGCATAAGGATGACAGCTGGATTTGGCACTACGGGGAACTGACTCTCAACTATTTTGTTAATCCCCCTTAGATCCTGCACTAGTCTGTAACCCCTCCCCCCACTCTTTTTAACAGGGAAGATGGGACTATTGGCAGTGCTGGATGTTCTTACCAGAATGCCCTGTTGTAGCAAGCGCTCTATTACGGGGTACACTCCTAACTCCACATCTGGCTTCAGAGGGTATTGTGGGATTTTTGGAGCTATCCTACCATCTTTTACTTGCACAACTACTGGAGCTACGTTTGCCATTAATCCAGTGTCTTGTCCATCTTTAGTCCAAAGTGACTCTGGTATTTGGGATGTCATTTCTTCTACCTGGGATGGACTCCTATTTATCATAACAGTATGTGACATTAATTTTGATGGGGAGTCTAGCATATCTTGTACTTCCTGAGCGTGATTCTCAGGTATGTCTAAGAATACACCTTCAGGAGTACAATATATGACGCACCCCATTTTACACAATAGATCTCTTCCCAGGCGATTAGTCGGTGCCGATGCAGCTAGCAAAAAGGAATACTTGGTATGTAAAGGCCCTATTGTAATCTCTGCTGGTTTGCTAACAGGGTAGTGCTGTACTACTCCCGTTACTCCCATGGCTGGAATTGTCTTACCAGTGGTTCTCATGCCCACTGTCGAATTTATCACTGATTTGGCCGCCCCTGTATCTACAAGGAAATTTAATGGTTTACCAGCTACATCAATTGTGACCTCGGGTTCACTTCCAAGACTCGCAATTAATTTCACTGGCTGCAGATTACAGGTATGGCCACACCCCTATTGGGTATGGTGACCTCCCTGAATCGCACTGGCAGCAATTACTTGTGGTGGGGGTAGATGGGAACTATCAGAGATTTGCCAGTCTCTTCTTGGGAGATACCTTTTTGTTTCCCCTGCATGTGGCTCATAGCTCCGCCTCTGCGGTCCTTGATCCCAATGTCTCGTATCAGGTCGTTGTCTAGGGGATTGATATGAATTTTGTATTTGTCTTGCTTTACAATCACGTGCCATGTGTCCCTCTCTGTGGCAACAATAACATTTTATACCTCTTGACTTACCCTCAGGGGTCACAGTTCTGGGCTGAGGTGGCCTGGTAGTAAGGGCCTGTATGCTCACAGACATTAATTTATCACTCTGAGACTCCCTGTGTCTGATGATATTCCGATCATGCCCAGCAGCAGCCTCTCCCAATGCATCCACCGACATACCTCTCCAATCAGGCCTAGTGGTTTGTATTCTATTCCTTAAAACCTCTTTTAAACCGTCCATTAATACAGAAACAGCTACTTCCCTGTGGTGTACATTAGTTTTAATGTCATCTATACCAGTGTACCTAGCCATATCCTGCAGAGCCCGGTGAAAATACTCTGGTGTGGATTCACCTTCTTTTTGTTTTATTGTAAAGATTTTATTCCACTTTACTACTGCAGGAAAATATACTCCTAACTGTAAGTTGATTCTCTTTACATTATCCTGATTATACTCGTCTGTTAGTGGTACTTCCTCATCTAACTTGCAATCAGCGATAAACTTTAACGAATCAACATTGGGGGGTAAACATGCCCTCAAAACTGTCCTCCAATCTTTGTTATTTGGCTCTGCAGAATTTCCTAGCTCTCTAATATACTTTTGACATGCAACTAAGTCTTTCCTAGGATCAGGGAATTCAGACATCATTGATCTTAATTCTGCTCGGGAAAAGGGACAGTGCATGGCGATGTTCCTGACAGGAGTTGCTCCTGAAGCGTCAGTTCGCCCATTTGGGACCGCAATTACCCTGACAGGATTAAGCTCAATGATATCATTCTGCGTAGATTCTACAATACTTGGTGTAATGGTTTCTGCATAATGTACAGTACCGTACTTACCAGTCGACGATACCTCACCTATCCCTCCGCTAGGGGCTTTTGTTACCGCTCTGGGGGGTTGGGCTGTACCAACGGTAGTCTCTCTAATGGTGGCTGCTAGGGAGAGTGCTGATATTGTAGTGGGCTCATCCTCTTGGTCATAATCCTGGGGAAAGTTCAAAACAGGGTACAACTTGCACGGATTAGTCTTAGCATTAATTACTTTGGTTACATTATCTTTAACTTCTATACATTTATCATAACCCTGTGTGCCATTCTCTGCAACCAATTTCTCTCCAGGTATGTATGTGTTATGCACACCAGTGCCTGCAGGAATGTACTGGTGTTTGAACTGTTATACACACCAGTGCCTGCAGGAATGTACTGGTGTCTGAACAGAGAGGGATGCAAAACAAATGAACTCACAGACAGACTGGGAAATATGACATAACGTACACAGAAGGTGATAGGGTAACAAAACCAACACAGAGTGAACAGAGAAGCCCAGAGGCTAAGAAACTGGGTGTCTCCCTAGTATTAGAAATGCTCAGATGGAAAAAGCAAGATGTTGTGTTTTAATACGTAGAGAACCCGAAATGCTGTTGCTAAGGGCAACAGCAAAACCCTAAAGGGTTACCAACGGGTGTGGCAGTAAACTCCTTGGTCAGAGATGGAATAATAGACACAAGGAGAGTCTCCACAATCCTAATTCTCACTTGCAGGGCCCAGGTTCAGCTTACTGCCACTAAACTGACACATGGACGCCCTGCACAGTGAGAGAGGATTATGCAGGCAGGTCTGAAAGTACAGCCACAAACCTGCTGGGTTCACAGAATAGCAAAAGAACCTCAGCAGGCTAAACGACTGACTCCAGTCTTACTGCTAGGTCTGGATTGGCAGAGTGTAGTACCAAATGCCCAGGCCTATTTGCAGTAAGCAACAACAAAATACAAAGCTACACAGTACTGGCTAACTTTCAGGAACTGACTAACCAACAAAGATTCAGCAGCATCTGCTTAACCTGAGAAGAGGCCTTATAAAGCAGGTGCTGTCCACGCCCCCCTCAGACCTCACAGACTGTGAGCACAAAAACCAGCACCGGATCCCATGCCTGTAACCACTGCACAGCAAAAGACCCGAACCGGAGTATCAGCTGCGCTCAGGTTACTCCGCTAGCACTTGACTCCCAGTTGCCATGACGACGTGGCAGCACAGGGCAGGAGACCCTAACAGTATGGTGGTGGGGGTGCAGTGGCTATCAGTTTCCTGATAGGGTTAGATCCAGCGGCTTGCGCCAACCCCCTTTGTATTTCACCTTCCTGTTGCCACAATGTTAAATAGTCATAATGTCTAATACGCCTTTTTGAAGATTTAATCAGGCAAACTCTTCTCCTTAAATTCTGTAATACTTCTGGGTTAAAACTACCTACCCGGGAAAACTTCTCCCCGTCATGCACAGTCATCCTTTCCCATTCATTGCACAACATCTCTGTGTGATGACCATATTTCTCACACATTATATACCTTGCCGACCCGATTGGTCGGTTTACCAAATCAACCTGAACCTCGGTTGATCGCCCCTTACCTGAACAACTGGCCCCCATCTTTGCAGGTGCTGCTTTCACTACCTCTGACTTCAAATCAGGGTCTTCAGCAACCCTTACAAAAACCAAGATATCCGGGGTAAGGCTGCGGTGGGGGTTTTGCATCGAGGTCCGCCCACTTAACCTTGCCCACGCTGGCCAATACGGCGACCAAAGTTCCCAGAGGTTCCGTACCCAACCTAGGGCCCCTATGAACGTCTACTTGCTCGGGCGTGTGGGAGTATGTTACCCTCCCCAGCAAGTATCAGTCGTTGGAGTGTCCCTGAGTGATCAGGCTACCTCCCTTAAAATAAAAAAAATTACACAAATCACGTTAACAATGTGCAAGTAGCGTTCTTATGAATATTCAAGACACGCTAATGCACATAATCACATGCGGTACAATCGTATCTGCACACAAGCAACTAATCTTATGTGCGGAACGATCAACAGAATTGAAAATTTCGGCTGCAAATTCCTTCAGCAATGAGCTTTGTTGGCCTATATGGGTCTCGCACCAACCCTCTTCGGTTGTGCTCTCTACTTCTAGTCTACTGTACCTGAACCTCCTGGTCCGTGACCTCCTGGTCTGTTATGTACAGCAGACTCTACTGCTCATAATATGTCGAGACTAACAAGGGACGCCTCCCAAGCCACCCCGCGCTATCACTTTCGCTGGTGTACCTCTTTCTAATTTCCTATGGTTCCCACGTCCGTAAAAAGAGAGAAATCTTATATATACACACTCTTACATTCGAACACTCTTATTTCTGTACAGAATTCCTTTTATTCGGTATTAGTCTAACCCAGAAGAATTGCAACAGAGAAGGTTTTTCTTTTAACTTTAACTTTTGGATTTGAGATAGATTTGCGTTATTATCGCGTTACTTCCTTATCGCCTACTAAAACAATACTATCGTGCGGTTTGTATTATGTGGGCGTATCCGTACGCTCCGTTGCGTAATATACGCTCCGTGCGTCGACCCTTGCGTCGTGTACGCCCCGCCCTTGTAAGGACACGTGTACACAGACCAAGTACGTCCACAGTAACACCACTACACGTTTATCAATGTAAATGATCTTTAAGTGTAATCATTTACTGGACACCACCCAAATCTCCCTTGTATTTCTAGGCGAGACTGTGTGCGTGCTTTTACAACTATTCCCTTAAATATTACTTTTTATCTTTTAACTATTAATAACAACAAATCTATCAGCACGTTATCAATGGTATGTGGCAATCAGGAGAATGAGATACGGACAAATACTACTAAGCAAGAAATACAGGTGTGTGTGCTTATGCATACGTACGCAAAACAGAAACTAAACAGTTTTAAAAGACAATAACGTACTGTTCCTACCTTCCGGTTCCGGATTCCCTCAGCACTCCTTACCAAGCGAAGCAGACGCTTATCTGGTCAGCACTACGAGGGATACCACCTTCCCGCCTTTTGCTGACCGATAATGTCTGCTAAAGTTACTTAGTGCAGATATGTGAAGAGCAGAGGAGCCCCCAATTGATAAAGCCTAAAATGTATCCTATATTAAACACTCTAAAAGGTAAATAGACACAGTACGCAATTGGCGTATGAGATACCGTAAGGGTACGCACTTAGCGTAGCAGACGCTTATCCGTGGTCGAGACGCACGAGCGGCACGTTCGCTCATGGCTTAATGCGTAGAGTCAAGCACGCTATAGGCTGCAGCCTACCGTAATGATACGCTACCAGCGTAGCGGACGCTCGAGACCACGAGGAGATCACAAGCGGCGCTGACGCTCACAGAATAAAACCTTTTAAATAATAATAATAACTATACCTTAAAGAATGTACTTATACTGTAAACCTTTATGCAGTGATAATGTGTAGATGCAACGCAGTGTAACCTTCTTAGTTTAAAAGCTGTATGAGCGACTGAGACGCTCAGAGAACCCTTAGAAATATAATAAACACTCAAATACCGGTCTAAGGTTCTAACACCTTTAAGGGAGAGAATGAACGTTCAATTGCAAAAGAATATACAGTACAGTTTATACACTACCAGGCTAACATAAATACCTAACAGAATTACTACACGTTAAAATACAATAGCGGCACAATTACATTTAAGGGGAAGGAGAGAGAGAATGGCTTACAACAAATAGGAGGTAAAATGGCTGCAGAGAACTTACGCACAAGGGGAAACAATCGCAAGCGCCTTCCTGGATATCCAGCTCCCGATTATCAGTGATGAGAACCGTTGAGAAGAGTAGAGTGGAGCTGGCCCAGGTCGGCTTGTCTTTATATACACTACACACAGTACAGTACAATGGTCCCTACATTCTTATTGTTCATTGGACACAGGAATCCGTCTCCGCATTATAACAAAAGGTCATAGGTTGGTTCATACAGGTGGGCTGTGACTATTTCAAACTGCTCAGGTGGGAGGGAAACTCAGGTTTCCCGCCGCATGGGTAATAAACTGCAAATATAGTAAATGTCCATAAACTTCTTATAGTCATAACTATACGCACGAGCGATTAATCTGTTTCTAACCAACACCGGAATATTGCTAATTATATACTCTTCCGATGGATACTAAACACCACTGCGTAACCCCTGTCTGACCCTTCGTATCAAACAAAGAGGTATCTCTTTGTCTCTGAACATGCTATATTAACTAAACTTTCAGATTCTATCAAAGGGACCATAATCTACAAAATACATTATATGACTAAAATATGTAACGATCGAGTCGCATGCTAGACGCACACAAACTCTACCGTAAATGCGCATACCGTGCGCCCGTGAAAGGTGAGTACGCGCACGCACGGGAGGGTTCATGCACGTGCAGCGTACACACGCATGGGGAGAAAACAAGGCAATGTAGGTTTAGATATTTTTCGACTTTGACACCCCATATTTTTAAAACCAGCACCGGGCTCTGCGCCTGGTGCTGGTGCAAAAAATATGGGGGACAAAAAGAGTAGGGGTCCCCCGTATTTTTTACACCAGCATTGGGCTCCACTAGCTGGACAGATAATGCCACAGCCGGGGGTCACTTTTATACAGCGCCCTGCGGCCGTGGCATTAAATATCCAACTAATCACCCCTGGCCGGGGTACCCTGGGGGAGTGGGGACCCCTTCAATCAAGGGGTCCCCCCCCAGACACCCATGGGCAAAGCCCGAGGCTGTCCCCCCCATCCAAGGGCTGCGGATGGGAGGCTGATAGCCTTGAGAAAATGTAAAGAATATTGTTTTTTTCCAGTAGTACTACAAGTCCCAGCAAGCCTCCCCACAAGCTGGTACTTGGAGAACCACAAGTACCAGCATGCGGGAGAAAAATGGGCCCGCTGGTACCTGTAGTTCTACTGGGAAAAAAATACCCAAATAAAAACAGGAGACACACACCGTGAGAGTAAAACTTTATTTCACACATGTCGACACATACATACTTACCTATGTTGATCAGCCGACTGCCACGTCCCCCTCATCACTGAAGAATCCGGGGTACCTGTGAATAAAATTATACTCACCTGATCCAGGGTCCAGAAAGAGACCTTTCTGTGACAGCTGTCACGGGGGGTCTCTGCATTCGGGGAAAGGGGTCCCATGTGTAAACATGGGGCCCCTTTCAGTCCGTTTGGTCCGGGTAATTGCGGTTTGTTTTTTTGCCAAGTATGTGGATTATAATCTGGACCCTGGATCAGGTGAGTATAATTTTATTCACAGGTACCCCGGATTCTTCAGTGACGAGGGGGACGTGGCAGTCGGCGGGTCAACATAGGTAAGTATGTATGTGTCGACATGTGTGAAATAAAGTTTTACTCTCACGGTGTGTGTCTCCTGTTTTTATTTGGGTATTTTTTTTCCAGTAGAACTACAGGTACCAGCGGGCCCGTTTTTCTCCTGCATGCTGGTACTTGTGGTTCTCCAAGTACCAGCTTGCAGGGGTGGCTTGCTGGGACTTGTAGTACTACTGGAAAAAAACAATATTCTTTACATTTTCTCAAGGCTATCAGCCTCCCATCCGCAGCTCTTGGATGGGGGGGGACAGCCTCAAGCTTCACCCTTGGCCCTTGGGTGGCTGGGGGGGGACCCCTTGATTGAAGAGGACCCCACTCCCCCAGGGTACCCCGGCCAGGGGTGACTAGTTGGATATTTAATGCCACGGCCGCAGGGCGCTGTATAAAAGTGACCCCCGGCTGTGGCATTATCTGTCCAGCTAGTGGAGCCCGATGCTGGTGTAAAAAATACGGGGGACCGATACTCTTTTTGTCCCCCGTATTTTTTGCACAAGCACCAGGCGCAGAGCCCGGTGCTGGTTTTAAAAATAGGGGGGATCCCCTGTAATTTCCCACCCCCCGGATTTTTAGAACCAGGACCAGCTCGAAGAGCCCGAGGCTGGTTATGCTTTGGAGGGGGGACCCCACGCAATTTTTTTTCACATTTTTACCATTCCATTTAAAAAATATATATATATATATTTTTAAAATTATATAAATAATACTTGTGCCTCCAAAAAAGACAAACCAAGTACCTAATCCCTTCTAATATAAATAGATATGCTATTACCAACAAAAAAAACACCAAAAAAAACATGTTTTAAATTTTTTTTATTAGATTGCGCCACCAAAGTGTGGCGGATTGAAAATGATGAATTTACTGTCTAAAAGCATTGTTGTCGAATTTCCAAACTTCAATTGAATATACTTTTGGCTAATTGCCGCATTTGTACCATTGCAGAAATGTCGAATTTCACAAAACTCGGATTTCAAAAAGTCGAATTTGGAAAGTCCGTTTTTTTGTCGAAAAGTGCTGTATTGCATTGTCGATTTTTTTGGGGGGGTGAAAAAGTCCAGTTTTTCGACAATTTCGGGAATTCGACCGCAATTGCATATACCCCTTAGAGAACAACGATGACTGTATTATTACTTATTAATACTAAAGACAAGATTATTAGGATGATGTCTAATTCAGTTCAATTCAATAGAATTACAGATACACACATACTTGATAGATACTCTGATACATACGTGATTGATGATTCATACATGCATGATACATGGTAGAGGAATACGCAATACATGAAATATAGTCAAACATGATATAGGAATATTTAATAGTTAAATATTTATAGTTTGTATCTACTGTATGTAGCACCACCACCATATTCAACAGTGCTGTAAAGGGACTGCTTATCTTTTACATTGGTCCCCGCCCTTCTGGAGCTTGTAGTTTATATCTCCCCCATCCCAGGTACACACACACTAGGGTACATTTTTACCAGCAGCCGATTACTGTACCATTATGTCTTTGAAGTGTAGGTAGAAATTGGTGCACCAGGGGAAACCCACACACACATGGGGAGTACATGAAACCTAGACACATATATGGCCTGTAGGTGAAATTAAACTCTGCAAAGCAGTAACTGCTGATGCAGTATAACTTCCTTGTGTCTTGTTGCTGTGCTCAGTCTTGCCATGGTGTATGACCTGTGACATGAAATTGTCTTCCACAACCTCACCTTTGTAGTAGAGTTTGGCTGTTCCTCACCCAGTTTTATGCCTCCTTCACAGCTGTTTCTGTTTCAGTTAATGTTTTAACCTACATATGAAAATGATGATCATTATCACCTGTTTGCTATGATTGGTTAATCATACATCTGACTATAATCTGACTGTGTGCAAGTGCACCTAGAAGAATTTATGCTGTTTTGAAGACAAAGGGTGGTCACACCAAATATTGATTTGATTTAGATTTCTCTTCTGTTCATTCACTTTGCATTTTGTTAATGATAAAAATAAACTATTAACACTTCTATTTTTTAAAGCATTCTTACTTTGCAGCAATTTTGTTATATTTCTAAATGGTTGGAAACACAAGGGTGGGCCTCATAAAGCACTAAAAGACTATTTTAATATGCAGACAAATAAATAGATCAAAGGTCTTGCTACCAAAAGTGGCGGTCAGATCTCAACCCCTTAAAACAACATGCATATCAGTGATAGTACAGCGGTCTCCTTCACATTAGACCAGGAATATTCCAGGCCACATCCCTACGCGTTTCGTCATCAAGACTTCATCAGAGAGCAACTCTCTATGGTGGCGTCTAAAGATGTCTGCATGCACGGGTGATAATAGTGGGCATCTCAGCCCTCGCACATTCAGCCACATGGATGTACACAGGGGAAGGAGTTTGTAGCAGCATTTGTCACAGAAGGATGACCACCAACAGACGCTGCTGACTCAGAATCAGGCACAATATATTTAATGTAGCACATTTGTCTTACAGTTTGGACAATTATTATTATCCTTTATTTACATGGCACCACAAGGGTTCCACAGAGCCTAACAAAGTACATAAACAATGACCAAAACAAGAAAACAGCAACTTAGAGTACAAGACAATATAGGACAAGTACAGGGTATATAATCATTGCTGCATCAGGGGACAGGACACTGAAATAAGCAGCAGGGTGACAGATACCGAGGGTTAAGTGCCAAAGTAGAGAGTATGGAGTAGATGATAGTATAAGTAAGAGAAGGAAAAGCAGATGAGGGAAGAGGGCCCTGCTCGTGAGAGCTTACAGTCTAAAGGGGAGAAGCAGACAGACAGGTGTGACACAGATGCATGCAGCAGAGGGTTAGGATGAGAGATGACTGGGTTTGGTGAAGAAGTGGGTCTCCTGATTATAGTTTTGTGGTGAAGAGTCTACTAAGGAGAGGTGGAGAATTCCAGCGGTAGGGAGCACCAATGGCAAAATCTTGGGAGGCAGGAATTGGAGGAAGTAATCAGAAGCAGTAGAGGAGAAGTGCATTTGTGGAGCGGAGAGGGCGGCCGGATGTGTAAAGGGAGATAAGGTCAGAGATGTAGATGGGAGAGGAGTGGGTGAGGGCTTTATCAGTGAGTGTGAGAAACATGAAATGGATTCTGAAGGGGAAGGGAAGCCAGTGAAGGGCTTGTAGGAGAGGTGGACGTAGTGCGTTTGGTGAGGAAGATGAGCCGGGCTGCAGCATTGAGGATAGATTGGAGTGGAGAGAGGTATTTGTCAGTGAGACCAGATAGGAGGAGGTTACAGTAATCCAGTCTGGAGATGACCAGTGAGTGGATGAGGGTCTTATCTGCGTCCAGGGTGAGAAATGAATGCCCTATAGACACATTTGGGTAACAGCTGCTTTGAGGTGAAGGAATGTACAGGCTCCTGCTCACCTAATCCCTGCCGACATGTCACCTTTTTTTCCCATGCCAGCATTCATTGTGATCACTGCAGTCATACTGTTCGTAAAATGACATATTCTACCAACCTGCAGGTAGTTGCGTAAGTGGTAGACTGAGCTTGAAGTGATGATAGGTAAGTGGCATGCGGGAGGCCCCTCACACTTTTACCTTATGTCCCAATAAATTATACTTTTTCCCTTATTCCCTGTTATTTTCACAACATTACAAATCATTCAGAATAATGAATTTTCCTCTTTATGTATAAGACCATATGAGTTCATTATCTACAGACAGGAGATTTTCTGATCACTGCACAGAGAAGGTCACAAATACAGGATCCACAAATTGTCATTTTCCCATTAGAAGCATCACGTTGTTTTATTCCCACAGATTTCCAGGAGTTCCAGGTGAGTCCCATCCACAAGACACAGAGGTGGGCTGATGATGACAAGGAGACCTTCTGTTGTGTGGCCTCCAACTGCCGGAAGGACATCCAGGTAACCTGGACGGTGACGGAGGATGGTGGAGAGAAGGTCACAGTCTCGGACAGTCAGACGCACAGTGATGGAGAAAGTGGCCGGTTACTCAGCACTTACACTGTGATAACAGACCAGTCACAGGTGGATGGGTTATACAATGCTATCAGCAGACTGAGCTTCACACCAACGTTATCCAAACACAAGAGGATGGAGATTGCCTGCAAGTTCCTCTGCGATGGGAAGTCAATGGAGAAACATATGCAATGGGGCCTTACTATATGTAAGTGTACGCATGAGTCACACCGCCTCCCGAATTTGTACAAGTTTTTAAAACACAGTAGCAGAAATGTATGGGACGTTCCTGGACGGTGACTGGGAGGTAACGGGAGTGGCTAAAAAGGCGCATGTGTTTAATAGGAGTGTTACAAAGACGCTGATGGAGACACAGCCTCCCATGGGGCAGGTGCAAGTTCTAAAGACGCACCTAGTGGTATGTCTATGTCTGCGGGTGCTGACAGCAGGTGTCCCAGGCCTTGCACATTCGGACGCAGGCTGCACACCCGGGAAGGATTTTGTAGCAGCAATAGCATAATGTCACAGGCACAATATCTCTCCCGGCTGAACGGGTGGATGGCCCAGGATGGGGAGTGATCTGTAATAGGCAATGTACAGTTGGGGCACACTGTCACACATTTGTGCTTGCATGCAGACCTGGAACCAGATGAGAGAGAGCTTTTAGTGCCTCAGTATCTTAGATGAAATGCATGTGCTTATTTTGTGTGTTTTGCAACCATCGATGGTCTAGGGCTAATGGCAAGTGTTTCTGCCACCGATGGCATGGCACAGATGCGCGTTGCTGCTTGCACTTCTGCATGCGACTCAGAATCAGGCTCACAGTGACCTTACGCGTCGTTTGACCATCTTTTCAACTTGAAATCTAATTTGTGGGAAATCTATGTGGAAAATAATGTAACACAAATACTAGAATACTGTATGTAATACTTTGCAACAGCTTTTTCCCCTCACTTTGTAATACTACTTTATTACAGAACTTCACTAATAAAACACAGTTCTGTAAAGCCCACTGAAATCTATTCATTAAGTAAATACCGTAAAGTGTTCAGTCCCTGTATGGTCACTCCTAGGGGGGAGGGGTTTCAAGCCTTGGAGAGTGATAAAGTGAAGACATTGCCCATAGTTGGATGTGGTTAAGATCCCAGCGGTCAGCATACCGACGCCAGGATCTGTCCGCCAGAATGCTATTCCCATTTGTGGCTGTGTACAACACCCATAGAGTGGGAACAAAACCTGTGGCGAGCGTAGCGAGTCCGCAAGGGCTTTGTTGCGCTTTCCCCCCTCCCTCTTGACGGCAGGGATCCTGGTGTCGATATGTTGACTGACAGGATCCCAGCCGCCGGTCAAGCATGCCCAACGCCCAATAGCAACCAGCTTCTGTCATTTGTTATACTGTGAGGGGCTGTAATGGGTAGCTTCTCCACTTTATCTCTCTCCAAGATTTGATGCATCTCCCTCTAAATGTTCTCCTATTCTCTACCAGTGAGACCCCGGCTATCTGCCCCTATACAGCTGTCCCTGTGTGACTCCGGGGATATCCTGTGCTCTATGGCTCTGGAGAAGTTTTATCCCAGGGATATCCGGATAACATGGAGCTGCGGAGTTGGACATTACCAGGAGCTGGGAACCGCTACAGACAGAATTATAAAACATACTGACTACACGTTTAATGCTGGAAGTGAATGCAGAGTTCCCGGACATCTCTTCAGGGATCCAGGATTCAGAGTCCGTGTGACGTGGAGACATGAGTCTATGGATGAGGCGGAGTCCCGGGAAGTGTGTGTAACAGGTGACATCACTGAGAATGGTGGATTCTGCTTTATTAATGTCTATTTACTCTTCACACTGTCTCCCATTATACCTCTCTGTGTTACAGACCTTCCTTGGCGCCCAGTGATGGATGATATCGTAACACCAACATTATTACACAGCACAGAGGCCAAACTGCAGTGCAGAATCCGGGGGTACTACCCGGGTGACCTGGGGGTGACGTGGATGAGGAGAGAAGCTGGAAAGCAGGAATTGTATGAGGTGTCTCCCAGTGACAGATACAAGATCCCAGTAATGGAGATCACACAGGAGCCTGATAAGACTTACACCTGCACAGCCAGCCTGATTGTAGCTGTGTCAGCGGTAACGGAACACGGGTCAGAATTCATCTGCCGGGTGACGCACCCCACTCTGGTGACCCCACAGGAGAAGAGGACGGGAGAGCTCAGGGTGACAGGTGAGTGGAAAATAGTAACCATATGACAAGGCAGTGTCTAATGCAGGGGTGGCCAACCACTCAGAGGCAAAGAGCCAAAAAATCCTGTAGTCAAGGCCAGGGCAAGAGCAACTATCATGCACACGTCTTAGGCGCGCGTGCAAAAATGGGGACATGGCCTAGTTGTCCCCAGTGCCAGATACACATGTCCCCACAGTGCCAGATACATACATGCCCCTAGTGCCAGATACTTATATGCCCCCAGTGCCAGATACTTATATGCCTCCAGTGCCAGATTAGACATGTCCCCACAGTGCACTCCCCCCCCCCCCCCCACTCCCCCCCACCAGTGCTGCTCACTGCCGTGCTGCTGCTCTGCTGTCTGTGAGGGGAGGAGAGTGCAGCGTGCGCCTCTCCTGCCCCTCAGTCTCCGGCGGCGGTGTCTATCTTCAATTCAGCGTTGGCCCGTGAGTCAATCAGAGCTCGCGGTCCAGCAGCCAATCAGGAGCCTTAGCTGCCGGTCCGCGAGCTCTGATTGGCTCACGGGCCGGCGCCGATTTGAAGGTAGTCACCGCCGCCGGAGACCTTAGAAGAAGTCTGTATGCCGAGCCGCATGCGGATGATGAAAGAGGCGCATACGGCTCGAGAGCCGCGGGTTGGCCACCGCTGGTCTAAAGTATACTTCTTAATTAATTTGAAACATTCCAACAACACCAGTTATTTATTTCTGATAATCTAATTTTATAATTTCTTACTTTGGTATATTCTCTTAGACATCTCAGCCTTTATGGGATGTTATTGCAATGGATGCGATAGCCCAGGAGCGGAACTACCCTTGGTGCAGCAGGTGTATTGCACCTGGGCCCTGAGGACTAAGCGAACCACTGCTGCCCAGACCAAAAATAACCTATCCCCTGCCCCCCCCTGCAGGCCATTTTGAGCACTGTCGGGTGAATGGCCCAGTGCAGAGAGCAGGGTGGACCCCACTGCCTGTGGGACCTGCCCCTTACCATAGGGAGGCGGGGCTGACCTTGTGTGTGCCGGACTAAGTGAGAAGTCCTGCCACCTCTCAGCGCGGATGATAACAGACACATTCTGCCTCTAATTACCTAACAGCTGCTGTCAGTGAATTAAAGGCAGTTCATAACCGGTGTATCTGGCACTGTCAGAGTCTGCCTGACCGAGTGCCACACTGAGGAAAGCATAAGGGGTGGGGGTCCTAGTGACAGACAGAGCAGCGGTCACTGTTTTCCTGCCTCACCAGGGTACATGCCCCCATTTCTCCATACCCCGCAGGACATTGTGCTTGTATCCCTGTCACCCACTGTCTCTCCCTGTCACCCATTTTCTATTCCTGTCACCCTCTGCCTCCCTTTGCCTTCTGTTGTCACCCTCTGCCCCCTCCTGCCTTACGCTATCACACTCTGCCTCTCCCTGTCTCCCACTGCCGCGTGGCATATTATAAACTTGGGTTGGGGTGGAGGAGGGGGGCCCAAATTATATTTTTGCACCTGGGCCCACCACACACAAGTTCTACCTCTACGATAGCCCATAGCAAATGTAGTGTAAATAAAGACCAAAGTTTTAGATTGTTGTGGAGTTTTAAATTGTGCACAGTACTTTTAAAATGTCAAACATTATTAAATTAAGCACAAAATATTCATTAATATCTGCAAGATCTGGGATGTTAAAAATAAGATAAATATATTATTATAATAATTTGTTGCCTTTACCTCTTTAATATATATCTATGGGCAAAGTATTGGAGTTTATCTCAATCAATTATTTCCTCTGCTGTTTTGGTCATTACCAGCTAATACCATTCATTCCAATACTGCAGGATGTCCTTACAAATAATGATTATTCCAAGTGTTTCTTTCTATACAACGGCTCCGCTAATCTCCAATTTCCAGTCATAATGACTTACATGCCTGCCTGATTATCTAAGAGCCAAATTCAATTAGCCTCATCAAGTTAACGGAGGTGAATAAAGGAGGTAGCCTCAGGCCTTATCACTAGAGATGAGCGCCTGAAATTTTTCGGGTTTTGTGTTTTGGTTTTGGGTTCGGTTCCGCGGCCGTGTTTTGGGTTCGAACGCGTTTTGGCAAAACCTCACCGAATTTTTTTTGTCGGATTCGGGTGTGTTTTGGATTCGGGTGTTTTTTTCAAAAAACACTAAAAAACAGCTTAAATCATAGAATTTGGGGGTCATTTTGATCCCAAAGTATTATTAACCTCAAAAACCATAATTTACACTCATTTTCAGTCTATTCTGAATACCTCACACCTCACAATATTATTTTTAGTCCTAAAATTTGCACCGAGGTCGCTGTGTGAGTAAGATAAGCGACCCTAGTGGCCGACACAAACACCGGGCCCATCTAGGAGTGGCACTGCAGTGTCACGCAGGATGTCCCTTCCAAAAAACCCTCCCCAAACAGCACATGACGCAAAGAAAAAAAGAGGCGCAATGAGGTAGCTGTGTGAGTAAGATTAGCGACCCTAGTGGCCGACACAAACACCGGGCCCATCTAGGAGTGGCACTGCAGTGTCACGCAGGATGGCCCTTCCAAAAAACCCTCCCCAAACAGCACATGACGCAAAGAAAAAAAGAGGCGCAATGAGGTAGCTGTGTGAGTAAGATTAGCGACCCTAGTGGCCGACACAAACACCGGGCCCATCTAGGAGTGGCACTGCAGTGTCACGCAGGATGTCCCTTCCAAAAAACCCTCCCCAAACAGCACATGACGCAAAGAAAAAAAGAGGCGCAATGAGGTAGCTGACTGTGTGAGTAAGATTAGCGACCCTAGTGGCCGACACAAACACCGGGCCCATCTAGGAGTGGCACTGCAGTGTCACGCAGGATGTCCCTTCCAAAAAACCCTCCCCAATCAGCACATGATGCATAGAAAAAGAAAAGAAAAAAGAGGTGCAAGATGGAATTGTCCTTGGGCCCTCCCACCCACCCTTATGTTGTATAAACAAAACAGGACATGCACACTTTAACCAACCCATCATTTCAGTGACAGGGTCTGCCACACGACTGTGACTGATATGACGGGTTGGTTTGGACCCCCCCCAAAAAAGAAGCAATTAATCTCTCCTTGCACAAACTGGCTCTACAGAGGCAAGATGTCCACCTCATCTTCACCCTCCGATATATCACCGTGTACATCCCCCTCCTCACAGATTATCAATTCGTCCCCACTGGAATCCACCATCTCAGCTCCCTGTGTACTTTGTGGAGGCAATTGCTGCTGGTCAATGTCTCCGCGGAGGAATGGATTATAATTCATTTTAATGAACATCATCTTCTCCACATTTTCTGGATGTAACCTCGTACGCCGATTGCTGACAAGGTGAGCGGCGGCACTAAACACTCTTTCGGAGTACACACTTGTGGGAGGGCAACTTAGGTAGAATAAAGCCAGTTTGTGCAAGGGCCTCCAAATTGCCTCTTTTTCCTGCCAGTATAAGTACGGACTGTGTGACGTGCCTACTTGGATGCGGTCACTCATATAATCCTCCACCATTCTATCAATGTTGAGAGAATCATATGCAGTGACAGTAGACGACATGTCCGTAATCGTTGTCAGGTCCTTCAGTCCGGACCAGATGTCAGCATCAGCAGTCGCTCCAGACTGCCCTGCATCACCGCCAGCGGGTGGGCTCGGAATTCTGAGCCTTTTCCTCGCACCCCCAGTTGCGGGAGAATGTGAAGGAGGAGATGTTGACAGGTCGCGTTCCGCTTGACTTGACAATTTTGTCACCAGCAGGTCTTTCAACCCCAGCAGACCTGTGTCTGCCGGAAAGAGAGATCCAAGGTAGGCTTTAAATCTAGGATCGAGCACGGTGGCCAAAATGTAGTGCTCTGATTTCAACAGATTGACCACCCGTGAATCCTTGTTAAGCGAATTAAGGGCTGCATCCACAAGTCCCACATGCCTAGCGGAATCGCTCCCTTTTAGCTCCTTCTTCAATGCCTCCAGCTTCTTCTGCAAAAGCCTGATGAGGGGAATGACCTGACTCAGGCTGGCAGTGTCTGAACTGACTTCACGTGTGGCAAGTTCAAAGGGCATCAGAACCTTGCACAACGTTGAAATCATTCTCCACTGCACTTGAGACAGGTGCATTCCACCTACTATATCGTGCTCAATTGTATAGGCTTGAATGGCCTTTTGCTGCTCCTCCAACCTCTGAAGCATATAGAGGGTTGAATTCCACCTCGTTACCACTTCTTGCTTCAGATGATGGCAGGGCAGGTTCAGTAGTTTTTGGTGGTGCTCCAGTTTTCTGTACGTGGTGCCTGTACGCCGAAAGTGTCCCGCAATTCTTCTGGCCACCGACAGCATCTCTTGCACGCCCCTGTCGTTTTTTAAAAAATTCTGCACCACCAAATTCAAGGTATGTGCAAAACATGGGACGTGCTGGAATTGGCCCAGATTTAATGCACACACAATATTGCTGGCGTTGTCCGATGCCACAAATCCACAGGAGAGTCCAATTGGGGTAAGCCATTCCGCGATGATCTTCCTCAGTTGCCGTAAGAGGTTTTCAGCTGTGTGCGTATTCTGGAAAGCGGTGATACAAAGCGTAGCCTGCCTAGGAAAGAGTTGGCGTTTGCGAGATGCTGCTACTGGTGCCGCCGCTGCTGTTCTTGCGGCGGGAGTCCATACATCTACCCAGTGGGCTGTCACAGTCATATAGTCCTGACCCTGCCCTGCTCCACTTGTCCACATGTCCGTGGTTAAGTGGACATTGGGTACAGCTGCATTTTTTAGGACACTGGTGACTCTTTTTCTGAGGTCTGTGTACATTTTCGGTATCGCCTGCCTAGAGAAATGGAACCTAGATGGTATTTGGTACCGGGGACACAGTACCTCCAACAAGTCTCTAGTTGGCTCTGCAGTAATGATGGATACCGGAACCACGTTTCTCACCACCCAGGATGCCAAGGCCTCAGTTATCCGCTTTGCAGTAGGATGACTGCTGTGATATTTCATCTTCCTCGCAAAGGACTGTTGAACAGTCAATTGCTTACTGGAAGTAGTACAAGTGGGCTTACGACTTCCCCTCTGGGATGACCATCGACTCCCAGCGGCAACAACAGCAGCGCCAGCAGCAGTAGGCGTTACACGCAAGGATGCATCGGAGGAATCCCAGGCAGGAGAGGACTCGTCAGAATTGCCAGTGACATGGCCTGCAGGACTATTGGCATTCCTGGGGAAGGAGGAAATTGACACTGAGGGAGTTGGTGGGGTGGTTTGCGTGAGCTTGGTTACAAGAGGAAGGGATTTACTGGTCAGTGGACTGCTTCCGCTGTCACCCAAAGTTTTTGAACTTGTCACTGACTTATTATGAATGCGCTGCAGGTGACGTATAAGGGAGGATGTTCCGAGGTGGTTAACGTCCTTACCCCTACTTATTACAGCTTGACAAAGGGAACACACGGCTTGACACCTGTTGTCCGCATTTCTGGTGAAATACCTCCACACCGAAGAGCTGATTTTTTTGGTATTTTCACCTGGCATGTCAACGGCCATATTCCTCCCACGGACAACAGGTGTCTCCCCGGGTGCCTGACTTAAACAAACCACCTCACCATCAGAATCCTCCTGGTCAATTTCCTCCCCAGCGCCAGCAACACCCATATCCTCCTCATCCTGGTGTACTTCAACACTGACATCTTCAATCTGACTATCAGGAACTGGACTGCGGGTGCTCCTTCCAGCACTTGCAGGGGGCGTGCAAATGGTGGAAGGCGCATGCTCTTCACGTCCAGTGTTGGGAAGGTCAGGCATCGCAACCGACACAATTGGACTCTCCTTGTGGATTTGGGATTTCGAAGAATGCACAGTTCTTTGCTGTGCTGCTTTTGCCAGCTTGAGTCTTTTCATTTTTCTAGCGAGAGGCTGAGTGCTTCCATCCTCATGTGAAGCTGAACCACTAGCCATGAACATAGGCCAGGGCCTCAGCCGTTCCTTGCCACTCCGTGTGGTAAATGGCATATTGGCAAGTTTACGCTTCTCCTCCGACAATTTTATTTTAGGTTTTGGAGTCCTTTTTTTACTGATATTTGGTGTTTTGGATTTGACATGCTCTGTACTATGACATTGGGCATCGGCCTTGGCAGACGACGTTGCTGGCATTTCATCGTCTCGGCCATGACTAGTGGCAGCAGCTTCAGCACGAGGTGGAAGTGGATCTTGATCTTTCCCTAATTTTGGAACCTCAACATTTTTGTTCTCCATATTTTAATAGGCACAACTAAAAGGCACCTCAGGTAAACAATGGAGATGGATGGATTGGATACTAGTATACAATTATGGACGGGCTGCCGAGTGCCGACACAGAGGTAGCCACAGCCGTGAACTACCGCACTGTACTGTGTCTGCTGCTAATATAGACTGGTTGATAAAGAGATAGTATACTCGTAACTAGTATGTATGTATAAAGAAAGAAAAAAAAACCACGGTTAGGTGGTATATACAATTATGGACGGGCTGCCGAGTGCCGACACAGAGGTAGCCACAGCCGTGAACTACCGCACTGTACTGTGTCTGCTGCTAATATATAGACTGGTTGATAAAGAGATAGTATACTCGTAACTAGTATGTATGTATAAAGAAAGAAAAAAAAAACACGGTTAGGTGGTATATACAATTATGGACGGGCTGCCGAGTGCCGACACAGAGGTAGCCACAGCCGTGAACTACCGCACTGTACTGTGTCTGCTGCTAATATAGACTGGTTGATAAAGAGATAGTATACTACTAATATTATATATACTGGTGGTCAGGTCACTGGTCACTAGTCACACTGGCAGTGGCACTCCTGCAGCAAAAGTGTGCACTGTTTAATTTTAATATAATATTATGTACTCCTGGCTCCTGCTATAACCTATAACTGGCACTGCAGTAGTGCTCCCCAGTCTCCCCCACAATTATAAGCTGTGTGAGCTGAGCAGTCAGACAGATATATAATATATATAGATGATGCAGCACACTGGCCTGAGCCTGAGCAGTGCACACAGATATGGTATGTGACTGACTGAGTCACTGTGTGTATCGCTTTTTTCAGGCAGAGAACGGATATATTAAATAAACTGCACTGTGTGTCTGGTGGTCACTCACTATATAATATATGATGTACTCCTGGCTCCTGCTATAACCTATAACTGGCACTGCAGTAGTGCTCCCCAGTCTCCCCCACAATTATAAGCTGTGTGAGCTGAGCAGTCAGACAGATATATATAATATTATATATAGATAATAGATGATGCAGCACACTGGCCTGAGCCTGAGCAGTGCACACAGATATGGTATGTGACTGAGTCACTGTGTGCTGTGTATCGCTTTTTTCAGGCAGAGAACGGATTATAAATAAAACTGGTGGTCACTATCAGCAAAACTCTGCACTGTACTGAGTACTCCTAATGCTCCCCAAAATTAGTAAATCAAGTGTCTCTCTAATCTATTCTAAACGGAGAGGACGCCAGCCACGTCCTCTCCCTATCAATCTCAATGCACGTGTGAAAATGGCGGCGACGCGCGGCTCCTTATATAGAATCCGAGTCTCGCGATAGAATCCGAGCCTCGCGAGAATCCGACAGCGTCATGATGACGTTCGGGCGCGCTCGGGTTAACCGAGCAAGGCGGGAAGATCCGAGTCGCTCGGACCCGTGAAAAAAAACATGAAGTTCTGGCGGGTTCGGATTCAGAGAAACCGAACCCGCTCATCTCTACTTATCACCTGAGGCTATTCAATTTCTGATCCTTTCTCACCCGAGCCTCTTGTTAATGCCTGCCATACAAAAAATTCCCGATAGGTGTAGTGCATCAGGCTGACTTTGGGGCTAATTGAATAGCCCCGGGGGATCAATTAGTCCATGGTAAATTACCGCGGCTAATAGAATTCCCCCCTAATGCTAGCCATACATCAGACCAACTTCAGACCAACTTTTCTCCAACACTCCAAACTTCCAACCATCTAACTTGTCTGTTCAACTAAAACAGTGCCCCACACATCTAACCAACTTTTTACCAGTGCTCCACACATCTAACCAACTTTTCATCAGACCAACCAACCTACCAACTTCTGTCCAACTTGTGATGTCACCGAAGTAGGCGGACAGTGCCTTCCTACAGTTCTTCAGTTTTGTTTTGTTTTTTTTCATTTCAAAACATGCAGAATTGTCTTTTTTTCAGTGAAACTGGGCTTTTCTTTCACCGCCATACATTTATTAGATTTACTTGTTTTTATACTGAACTATGGATACCAGCATGGTTGGGCTGCCAAGGCAAATTATATATATATATATATATATATATATATATATATATACCAGATGTAGATATTCGGCACTCCCAATGTAGTAAAATGTACAGCTTGCCTGGTGCCCTCCTGAGCTTCAAAAAGCAAACATATCACAAACGATAGGCGGCACTCTAGGACTTTTCAAAAATCAAGAACATACGTGACCCTGTTCTGACAGCTTAACGTTTCGGTTTCGGTCATTTTCAATCCGCCACACTTTGCTGGCGGAATCTAATAAAAAAATTTAAAAACATGTTTTTTTTGGTGTTTTTTTGGGTGGGTAATAGCATATCTATTTATATTAGAAGGGATTAGGTACTTGGTTTGTCTTTTTTGGAGGCACAAGTATTATTTATATATTTTTAAAAAGATTATTATTATTATTATTATTTTTTTTAAATGGAATGGAAAAAACCTGAAAAAAAATTGCGTGGTGTCCCCCCTCCAAAGCATAACCAGCTTCGGGCTATTCGAGCCGGTCCTGGTTCTAAAAATGCGGGGGAAAAACGGACAGGGGATCCCCCGTATTTTTAAAACCAGCACCGGGCTCTGCGCCTGGTGCTGGTGCAAAAAATACGGGGGACAAAAAGAGTAGGGGTCCCCCGTATTTTTTACACCAGCATCGGGCTCCACTAGCTGGACAGATAATGCCACAGCCGGGGGTCACTTTTATACAGTGCCCTGCGGCCGTGGCATTAAATATCCAACTAGTCACCCCTGGCCGGGGTACCCTGGGGGAGTGGGGACCCCTTCAATCAAGGGGTCCCCCTCCTCAGCCACCCAAGGGCCAGGGGTGAAGCCCGAGGCTGTCCCCCCCATCCAAAGGCTGCGGATGGGGGGCTTATAGCCTTGAGAAAATTAAAAGAATATTGTTTTTTCCAGTAGTACTACAAGTCCCAGCAAGCCTCCCCCGCAAGCTGGTACTTGGAGAACCACAAGTACCAGCATGCGGGAGAAAAACGGGCCCGCTGGTACCTGTAGTTCTAATGGGGGAAAAATACCCAAATAAAAACAGGAGACACACACCGTGAGAGTAAAACTTTATTTCACACATGTCGACACACACATACTTACCTATGTTGACACGAAGCAGTTGGTCCTCTTCTCCAAGTAGAATCCACGGGTACCTGAAAATAAAAGATAATTATACTCACCTGATCCAGGGTCCAGATTATAATCCACGTACTTGGCAAAACAACAAACCGAACACCCGGACCAAACGGACTGAAAGGGGTCCCATGTTTACACATGGGAACCCTTTCCACGAATGCAGAGACACCCCGGTCACAGCTGTCACAGAAGTGTCTCTTCAGCCAATCAGGAAGCGCCACTCCGTGGCACTCACCTGATTGTCTCCGTGCGCGTCTGAAGTGACAGAAGGCTGGCGGAGGGGGGCCGCGTGGGGGGGGGGGTGAATTAGCGGTGCGGGAGCCGGTGCTGGCCCTGGTGGTGGTGAGGGGGAAGGGGTGCCGCGATCTTGGGGGGCAGTGACTGCAGGAGGGGAGCAGAGGTCCCGCGATCGCTGGTGATATGCTAGGGGTGCCGCGATCGTGGATGATATGCGGGGGGTGCCGAGATCGCGGGTGATATGCGGGGGTGCCGGGATCGTGGGTGATATGCGGGGGGTGCCGCGATCGCGGGGGGGGGTGCCGCGATTGCGGGTAAGTTGCGGGGGGTGCCGCGATTGTGGGTAAACTGCAGGGGGTGCCATGATTGCAGGTAAGTTGCGGGGGGTGCCGCGATTGCGGGTAAGCTGCGGGGGGTGCCGCGATCGCGGGTGGGGTGCGGGGGTGCCGCAACCGCAGGTGGGGTGCCAGTGGTAAGCTGCGGGGGGTGCCGCGATCGCGGGTGGGGTGCGGGGGTGCCGCAACCGCAGGTGGGGTGCCAGTGATCGGGGGTGGCGTGCGTGGGTGCAGCAATCATGGGTGGGGTGCGGGGGGTGCCGCGATCGTGGGGTATCGCGGGAGGGGTGCCACTGCTGGGTGTCCTGTGACAGCGGCAGCCCGGCAGCAGTGATGTGCTACCGTAGCGGTGCGGGTGCGGGGGGGGGGGGGGGGGGGTGCGGCGTATTAGCGGTGCGGGTGCGGGGGGGGGGGGGGTGCGGCGTAGTAGCGGTGCGGGTGCGGGGGGGGTGCGGCGAGTTAGCGGTGCGGGGGGGGTGCGGCGAATTAGCGGTGCGGGTGTGGCTGATTAGCGGTGCGGGGGGGTGCGGCTGATTAGCGGTGCGGGTGCGGGGGGGGCTGATTAGCGGTGCGGCGAATTAGCGGTGCGGGTGCGGGGGGGGTGCGGCGAATTAGCGGTGCGTGTGCGGCTGATTAGCGGTGCGGGTGCGGGGGGGGGGTGCGGCGAATTAGCGGTGCGGGTTCGGGGGGGGGGGGGTGCGGCTGATTAGTGGTGCGGGGGGGCGGCGAATTAGCGGTGCAGGTGCGGGGGGGGGGGGGGTGCGGCGAATTAGCGGTGCGGCGAATTAGCGGTGGGGGGGTGCGGCGAATTAGCGGTGCGGGTGCGGGGGGGGGGGGTGCGGCTGATTAGCGGTGCGGGGGTGGGAGGGTGGCTGGCTGGCGGTGAATTACCGTTGCGGGGGAGGGAGGCTGGCTGGCGGTGCGGGTTCGGGGGGGGGGGTGCGGCTGATTAGCGGTGCGGGGGGGGCGGCGAATTAGCGGTGCAGGTGCGGGGGGGGGGTGCGGCGAATTAGCGGTGCGGGTGCGGGGGGGGCTGATTAGCGGTGCGGCGAATTAGCGGGGGGGGTGCGGCGAGTTAGCGGTGCGGGTGCGGGGGGGGTGCGGCTGATTAGCGGTGCGGGTGCGGGGGGGGCTGATTAGCGGTGCGGCGAATTAGCGGTGCGGGGGGGGTGCGGCGAATTAGCGGTGCGGGGGAAGGGGGGGTGCGGCGAATTAGCGGTGCGGGTTCGGGGGGGGGGGTGCGGCTGATTAGCGGTGCGGGGGGGGGCGGCGAATTAGCGGTGCAGGTGCGGGGGGGGGGTGCGGCGAATTAGCGGTGCGGGTGCGGGGGGGGGTGCGGCGAATTAGCGGTGGGGGGGGTGCGGCGAATTAGCGGTGCGGGTGCGGGGGGGGGGGTGCGGCTGATTAGCGGTGCGGGGGTGGGAGGGTGGCTGGCTGGCGGTGAATTACCGTTGCGGGGGAGGGAGGCTGGCTGGCGGCCGGTGAATTACCGGTGTGGCAGCCGGTGCAGGCGGAGGGAGGCTGGCGGGCGGGGTGTAAATTTGCGGTGCGGGAGCCGGTGCGAAGGGAGGCTGGCGGCCGGGGGGGGGAGAATTACTGCTGGGCGGGCTGAGCAGGGCTGAGGGAGGCTGGCGGGATGGATGGGGCGGCCGGCGGAGGAAAGGGACTGGCGGGCGGAGGGGGGTTAATTTGCGGTGGGACTGGCGGCTGGGCAGTGGCGGGTCACCGCGGCTGGGGCGGTGAGGTGGCCGGAGGGGTATGGAGCACAGAGGGTCACCTGCAGCACGAGACAAAAGTAGGCGGACACTAGCAGCCAGTGTCCGCCTACTTATCGTTCAGTTGGGGGGAAGTTTTCCCCTACACCTGAACGATTGGTTGGGAAAATCAAACAGGTTTGATTTTCCCAACTAGTTGGTCAGACCGTTTCTGACCGTTTTTTAGCGTGTGGGAGCAAACGGCTGATAATCGTTTGCTCCCACACACTGCCAGATTATCTTTCCAACCAGCCAACTAGTTGGCTGGTTGGAAATATATCGTCCTGGTGTATGGCTAGCTTAAGTCTGCTGTCAGTTATTTATTTCATTCACATAAATTGCTATATAATCATTTACATTTACAAAGTGCTATATCCCCTTTACAATTAAAGCGCTCTAATGTTTATCATTATTTATATTAAATGAACAATATTCATTAATTGTTAATTGGTGTTAAAAATGTCTTTATGGTGTGTGTAACATATATTATTTATGCTGTGGGAACCATTTATACAGCCATGAAATAATAACTGTTGCCCCTTTGTAACAACAATTAACAGGTAATTAATATTGCCTCTTTAATATAACCGATAAACAATATTGCTCTCTTAATAAAATTACAAATAATCTCTCCTCCCCTAATATAGTGATGGGAGGCGGAGCTCCCCTAATATAGTGATGGGAGGCGGAGCTCCTGTACATTTACACTTGAGCAGTTCTTGGGAGAACACACGGCAGTAATCCAATAAATGATTCTAGTCAGCTGTATTTCGCACTTATTTGTGCATGGTACCAGGCAGGGCCGGTGCAAGGTGTCTTGGCACCCTAGGCAAATTGTCTGCCTACTGCCCCCAACGTCATCAGTTACTCACTTTCCCAGTCACTAAGGTGAAAGTTCATAGGTGGCATCTTATACATTTCCCAGCCGTCTGACTGCATTATCTCTCAAAGATATCATTAATTATTTCATAGCTACACTCAGTGGCACCACCTTCCCTGATCCTGGCTCCCTACCCAGCTGCCTATCTCTTTCTATTTCATTCATCTCACATACATACATACATACATACATACATACATACACTGCCTCCCACATACATACATACATACATACATACATACATACATACATACACTGCCTCCCACATACATACATACATACATACATACATACATACATACATACACTGCCTCTCTCATACATACATACATACATACATACATACATACATACACTGCCTCTCTCATACATACATACATACATACATACATACATTTCCATACACTGCCTCTCTCATATATACATTTATACTCTCTCATTCCTTCACAACTCTCTTTTTCTCTGTCTTTCTCATTCTCGCTCTCTTTTACATATATATTACAGTATCTCCCTTTATTTCTGCCACACACACATCTCTCTTTCTATTTTATTCTGTCTCTTGTACATATATACATACATATTCACTGCCTCTCTCATACATACACTGCCTCTCTCATACATACATACATACATACATACATACACTGCCTCTCTCATACATACACTGCCTCTCTCATACATACATAAATATTCACTGCTTCTCTCATACATACACTACCTCTCTCATACATACATAAATATTCACTGCTTCTCTCATACATACACTACCTCTCTCATACATACATAAATATTCACTGCTTCTCTCATACATACACTACCTCTCTCATACATACATAAATATTCACTGCCTCTCTCATACATACACTGCCTCTCTCATACATACATACATACATACATACATATTCACTGACTCTCTCATACATACACTGCCTCTCTCATACATACATACATACATACATACATATTCACTGACTCTCTCATACATACACTGCCTCTCTCATACATACATACATACATACATACTCACTGCCTCTCTCATACATACACTGCCTCTCTCATACATACATACATACATACATACACTGCCTCTCTCATACATACACTGCCTCTCATACATACATACATACATACATACATATTCACTGACTCTCTCATACATACACTGCCTCTCTCATACATACATACATACATACATACATATTCACTGACTCTCTCATACATACACTGCCTCTCTCATACATACACTGCCTCTCTCATACATACATAAATATTCACTGCTTCTCTCATACATACACTACCTCTCTCATACATACATAAATATTCACTGCTTCTCTCATACATACACTACCTCTCTCATACATACATACATATTCACTGCCTCTCTCATACATACACTGCCTCTCTCATACATACATACATACATACATACATACATACATACACTGCCTCTCTCATACATACACTGCCTCTCTCATACATACATAAATATTCACTGCCTCTCTCATACATACACTGCCTCTCTCATACATACATAAATATTCACTGCTTCTCTCATACATACACTACCTCTCTCATACATACATAAATATTCACTGCTTCTCTCATACATACACTACCTCTCTCATACATACATAAATATTCACTGCTTCTCTCATACATACACTACCTCTCTCATACATACATAAATATTCACTGCCTCTCTCATACATACACTGCCTCTCTCATACATGCATACATACATACATACATATTCACTGACTCTCTCATACATACACTGCCTCTCTCATACATACATACATACATACATATTCACTGACTCTCTCATACATACACTGCCTCTCTCATACATACATACATACATACATACATACTCACTGCCTCTCTCATACATACACTGCCTCTCTCATACATACATACATACATACATACATACATACATACACTGCCTCTCTCATACATACACTGCCTCTCATACATACATACATACATACATACATACATATTCACTGACTCTCTCATACATACACTGCCTCTCTCATACATACATACATACATACATATTCACTGACTCTCTCATACATACACTGCCTCTCTCATACATACACTGCCTCTCTCATACATACATACATACATACATACATATTCACTGACTCTCTCATACATACACTGCCTCTCTCATACATACATACATACATACATACATACACTGCCTCTCTCATTCATACATACATACATACACTGCCTCTCATACATACACTGCCTCTCTCATACATACATACACACACTGCCTCCATCATACATACATACATACACTGCCTCATACATACATACATACATACATACATACATACACTGCCTCTCTCATATATACATTCATACATACATACACACACACACTGCCTCTCTCATACATACACTGCCTCCCTCATACATACATACATACATACATACATACATACATACATATATACATGCACTGCCTCTCTCATACATACACTGCCTCTCTAATACATACACTGCCTCTCATACATACATACATACATACATACACTGCCTCTCATACATACATACACTGCCTCTCTCATATATACATTCATACATACATACACTGCCTCTCTCATACATACACTGCCTCCCTCATACATACATACATACATACATACATACACACACTGCCTCTCTCATACATACATACATACATACATACATACATACACTGCCTCTCTCATATATACATTCATACATACATACACTGCCTCTCATACATACACTGCCTCTCTCATACATACATACATACATACATACATACACTGCCTCTCTAATACATACACTGCCTCTCATACATACACTGCCTCTCTCATACATACACTGCCTCCCTCATACATATATACATACACTGCCTCTCTCATACATACATACATACATACATACATACATACATGCACTGCCTCTCTAATACATACACTTCCTCTCATACATACATACATACATACATATATACACTGCCTCCATACATACACACAGGGTTGATATCGGGTGATCGGCGGTTGGGAGACCACCGGCCACCATACTGAAGCAGGGATCCCGTCTGTCAGATGGCCGCCGGGGGGAGAGGACATCCATACACTGCCTCCATACATATATAAACATACTGTCTCTATACATCCATACACAGCCTCCATACATACATATATACATCCAAACACTGCCTCCATACATACACACACATATATACATCCATACACTGCCTCCATACACATATACAGTACATCCATACACTGCCTCCTTACATATATACAATACGTCCATACACTGCCTCCATACATATATACACTACATCCATACACTGCCTCCTTACATATATACAGTACATCCATACACTGCATCCACACATACATCCATACACTGCCTCCATACATACACACACATATATACATCCATACACTGCCTCCATACATACACACACTGCCTCCTTACATATATACAATACATCCATACACTGCCTCCATACACATATACATTCATACATACACACATATATACAGCCATACACTACCTACATACATACATCCATACACTACCTCCATACATACACACATATATACAATACAGCGATACACAGCCTCCATACGTACATACATACATATATACATTCATACACACACTGCACCGTACGTACGTACGTACTGTTTATACATCCATACACTGCCTCCATACACATATACATTCATACATACACACATATATACAGCCATACACTACCTTCATTCATACATACATACATACATCCATACACTACCTCCGTACATAAACACATATATACAATACAGCGATACACTGCCTCCATATGTACATACATATATACATTCATACACACACTGCACCGTACGTACGTATATACATCCATACACTGCCTCCATACATACACACATATATACAGCCATACACTACCTCCATCAGATAACAAGTGGCGCTTGACAATCAGATAAATTAAAAAAACATTTATTTGTATACAGTGTGTTAAAGTTACAACAAACTCCCGGGAGAATAGAAGTAATGTAACAAATTTCACAGCAATAAAATTGTGCACTATTTTAAAAATACATGATCAATTCCTCAGAAAACCGTTTGTAATAGATGAACTAATATGCACATGCTTACTAAATAACTACGCCTGGGAGATTTTCAACCGTATTAGATTCACTTAGTACACACACAATTATGGTGAAAAAATGTATGTGACCAATAAAGATGATATCTAAACATAAGTCACTCACGGCTTAGTGTGCCAGAAGGTGCTGCATGCGTCACAAATCCATTAGAGTGGATAGCTGGTTTACAAGTGAATGGAAAAGTTACCTCCGCTGGGCAGGAGCCTGTGTTTTCCTTGCTCCCTGGTGTCGTCTCACTGTCCGTCAGAGACACACACCAGAGCCTCAGCGGGTACGGTTGATGCTGCGCCGTGCAGGGTGCCCCAACGAGCCGTTCCAGATGGTTCACACTCCTCCGGTACCTCCGCACTTGCAGACAGGAGGCTGTTTATCTGGTGTTCCGGAGTTTGCCGGTCTGCGCCGGGCTGAAAGGGAGCAGCACCCGCTGTTGTCGCTTCCCCAGATGTCGTTGTCGGCTATAGCCACGGGGACTGGAGCTGCAGTGCAAATGCTCCCAATAGCGATGCTGAATAAACGGGCTTTCGAAAAAGACGCCCTGCTGGCGTTGAAACGCGTTAAGGACACAGGCTTTTTTTCTCTGCAAGGATCTACACCGTTATCAGCTGCTGCACCAACGTTAAATCCGTGCAAAGGAGCCCGTTTATTCAGCATCGCTATTGGGAGCATTTGCACTGCAGCTCCAGTCCCCGTGGCTATAGCCGACAACGACATCTGGGGAAGCGACAACAGCGGGTGCTGCTCCCTTTCAGCCCGGCGCAGACCGGCAAACTCCGGAACACCAGATAAACAGCCTCCTGTCTGCAAGTGCGGAGGTACCGGAGGAGTGTGAACCATCTGGAACGGCTCGTTGGGGCACCCTGCACGGCGCAGCATCAACCGTACCCGCTGAGGCTCTGGTGTGTGTCTCTGACGGACAGTGAGACGACACCAGGGAGCAAGGAAAACACAGGCTCCTGCCCAGCGGAGGTAACTTTTCCATTCACTTGTAAACCAGCTATCCACTCTAATGGATTTGTGACGCATGCAGCACCTTCTGGCACACTAAGCCGTGAGTGACTTATGTTTAGATATCATCTTTATTGGTCACATACATTTTTTCACCATAATTGTGTGTGTACTAAGTGAATCTAATACGGTTGAAAATCTCCCAGTCGTAGTTATTTAGTAAGCATGTGCATATTAGTTCATCTATTACAAACGGTTTTCTGAGGAATTGATCATGTATTTTTAAAATAGTGCACAATTTTATTGCTGTGAAATTTGTTACATTACTTCTATTCTCCCGGGAGTTTGTTGTAACTTTAACACACTGTATACAAATAAATGTTTTTTTAATTTATCTGATTGTCAAGCGCCACTTGTTATCTGTTGGTTAGTTTCTGTTTCAAGGGACTGGCAATTCCCTTTATCAGGAGGCTGCTGACAATCATAGTGCAGTGCTTCTCACCTAAGCGCTTAGTTTTTTTCTCTTATACACTACCTCCATACATATATACAGTACATCCATACACTGCCTCCGTACATACGTACGTACGTACGTACGTACGTACATACATACACACATATATACAATACATCGGTACACTGCCTCCATACGTACATACCTACATATATACATTCATACACTGCCTCCGTACGTACGTACGTACGTACGTACGTACGTACGTACGTACGTACATTCATACACGGCCTACGTACGTACACAGCCTCCATACACTGCCTCCATATGTACATACATATATACATACACTGCCTCCATACATACATACATACATACATACACTGTCTCCATACATACATCTATACACTGCCTCCATATGTACATACATATATACACACATACATAGCCTCCATACATACACACATATATACACTGTCTCCATACATCTATATACACTGTCTCCATACATCTATATACACATAATGTCTTCATACATACTGTGCATAAATCCAACCCCCCTCCCACCTTCAGTGCACACTTTTGCAGCTACCACTTCCCCGGGGTGTGACTCCAGGCAGCCACTACTCCGGGTGCCCCACCATCGCACCAAGGGGGCGACATCTTACCGCTGGCCAGGAAGCTGTACTGTTCCCCGCTGCTGCCACCATCTTCCGGTTCACTGCTACTGTTGCCGGTAGCTCCATAGTGCACAGCAACAGGTGAGGGGCGGGCGGCCGGCTGCTGCTGGCGGGACTCGGGAGGCACTGTTCCTGGTGCTGCCGCCAGCTCCGAGTGCGCTGAAGATAGCGCGAGGTGCGCGCCTGCTTCTGTCGGGGGGCGGGCGCCTGATGCCGCACTTGTCCTCAATCCCCTCCGGAACCCACAGAACTATATATTTTTTTAAACGGTGCCGTGGGTTGCGGTGGAAAGTGGAGGCCGCTCACTCCTAGTTGTGCTGCTAAGTGCCGCCCTCCAGCGGCCGGCGCTCTAGGCAGCTGCCTAAAGCTGCCTAGTGGTAGCGCCAGCCCTGGTACCAGGTTGTACATTTGGATTCAAGGAGATGGAGCAGCCTAAGGCATACTGGCCTACCTGACCCTCTCCATGAGGGAGAAAATGCTCTGTTCCTGGACTCTCCTGGTAATGTATGATTGCCATCACCTGTGGTGAAACACCTTTCTTATCAATTAACTAGCTCACCACAGGTGATGGCAATCATACATTACCAGGAAAGTCCAGGAACAGAGCATTTTCTCCCTCAAGTATGGCCTAAGGGCAGAACGTATCGCATATCCTAATAGTTTTGTAACACCGCCATGCATGAATACATACCTGCCAGTACCGCCGATACGATACAGAGCTGTCCAGGCTTAGAACTGTTTTACTGGTTTATGACTCAGGACCCCCAATGAGTGTACACAGACCTCTTTCAGAAATATGCCCATACACTTCTATAGGCAACGCCATCTATAGATGGCATTGCCTATCTGGCAGACTTTGCTACTTAAGGACATATTGCAGCTCCGTAGAATTCCATGAAGACTGCTGAACTGTTGGTCCACAGCGGATATGTCTGTTATCTGCTACAGATCTCTTTAATACATATGGCGACCCATGTGTATTGCTGAGGTTATATTCATACTGGCCTACCTGACCCTCTCCATGAGGGAGAAAATACTCTGTTCCTGGACTTTCCTGGTAATGTATGATTGCCATCACCTGTGGTGAAACACCTTTCTTATCAATTACCTAGCTCACCACAGGTGATGGCAATCATACATTACCAGGAAAGTCCAGGAACAGAGCATTTTCTCCCTCATGGAGAGGGTCAGCTAGGCAAGTATGGTTATATTGCATTTTCCGGGAGGATACATCCCACCCTACGGGTCTGCTTACATGCAGGATCTCTGTTCACAGATGCAAATGATAAATTTTTGCAAACAGCACACGTGTAGATGTGAAGTTATGTATCTTGGCAGAGTGGCTCTCTCCCACATTCAGTGGAAGGGGTTAATTACCTGCAGCTCAGCCTCAGGGAGGAGCCACACTCTTTCCTTAATTAGGACCAGCTAAGGCAGGGCTGGCCAAAGCAGTCCTCGAGATCTACCAACAGTACACATTTTCCAGACCACCTAGCTGGTGCACAGGTGTAGTCATTACTAATTAAGATGTGCTGCATTCATTCCTAACTGACAATTCTACAGATCTCCAGGAGGCCTGGAAAACATGAACTGTTGGTAGATCTCGAGGACCGGTTTGGCCAGCCCTGAGCTAAGGTATAAAAACCAGGGCCAGATGAGTTAGTATTGGGGAAAATGTGGGAGAGGCTACACCTTTAGCAGCGCTCTCTGGGGGTAATTCAGACCTGATCGTAGATGTGCTAAATTTACCGCTGGCTCAGACAGTCAGGCAGATCAGTGCAGGCAGTCAGGCAAATGATGATCCTGGGCAGGGGAGGAGGAGGAGGAAGAGGGAGGGGGAGGAGGGACTGGAGCAGCAGCAGTGCAGTATAATTGGTGGCGGCGCCGCTGCAGCTGTCCCTCTCCTTCCACATAGGCTGGCCGCCGCTGCTGTGATGAGGGAAGCGCGTCCCAGCATTCACAGCGGTGGATGCCAGCCTATGTGGAAGGAGAGGGACAGCTGCAGCAGCGCCACCACCAATTACACTGCGCTGCTGCGGCTCCCGAGTCCCCCTCCCTCCTCCTCCTTCTCCCCGTGTCTGCATCCCTGCTACTCCTTTCCTCTGGCCTGCAGCACACAGCGGCAGGCGACATGTAATGAGTCAGTTTGACTCATTACATGCTGCGCTGGCTTTGGGCCACCTGACAGCGGCGGGCCCCAGTGCAAGGCACTGCTTGCACTGGTGGTAGTTACGCCACTGAATGACATGAATTCATGTGCAATATTAAAAAGGTATATATTACCCTGGGTAATGGGTCAGGAAATATGTCAGTATTTAATTGGAGGAGTCCGTTCCAAGAATGTCCGTGTTGGGAATTGAGTCCAATACAGCAAGAGCCTCTTAAATGTGAAGGGAGTCCAGTTGATAATACAATGATTGATTCACCGTTAGAGGGAGTAGCAGCTAAGAATTGTTCAGTTTTGTAAATGGGTTCCTCATGCAATTAGTGATGAGCGGGTTCGATTCCTCTGAATCCAAACCCCCCCGAACTTCACCCATTTTACACAGGTCCGAGGCATACTAGGATACTCCAGTATTGCTCGGTTAACCCGAGCGCGCCCGAACGTCATCATCCCGTGGTCGGATTCTCGCGATATTCGGATTCTATATAAGGAGCCGCGCGTCGCCGCCATTTTTCACTCGTGCATTGGAAATGATAGTGAGAGGACGTGGCTGGGGTCCTCTCAGTTTTATTCAGGTGGCTGCAAATATCTGTGCTCACTGCTTTATTGTGGGGACTGGGGAGCAGCTGTATTATATAGGAGGAGTACAGTGCAGAGTTTTGCTGACCAGTGACCACCAGTATTATACGTTCTCTGCCTGAAAAACGCTCCATATCTGTGCTCAGTGTGCTGCATATATCTGTGCTCAGTGTGCTGCATATATCTGTGCTCACTGCTTTATTGTGGGGACTGGGGACCAGCAGTATTATATAGGAGGAGTACAGTGCAGAGTTTTGCTGACCAGTGACCACCAGTATTATACGTTCTCTGCCTGAAAAACGCTCCATATCTGTGCTCAGTGTGCTGCATATATCTGTGCTCACACTGCTTTATTGTGGGGACTGGGGACCACCAGTATTATATAGGAGGAGTACAGTGCAGAGTTTTGCTGACCAGTGACCGCCAGTATTATACGTTCTCTGCCTGAAAAACGCTCCATATCTGTGCTCAGTGTGCTGCATATATCTGTGCTCACACTGCTTTATTGTGGGGACTGGGGACCACCAGTATTATATAGGAGGAGTACAGTGCAGAGTTTTCCTGACCAGTGACCACCAGTATACGTTGTCTGCCTGAAAAACACTCCATATCTGTGCTCAGTGTGCTGCATATATCTGTGCTCACACTGCTTAATTGTGGGGACTGGGGACCACCAGTATTATATAGGAGGAGTACAGTGCAGAGTTTTGCTGACCAGTGACCGCCAGTATTATACGTTCTCTGCCTGAAAAACGCTTCATATCTGTGCTCAGTGTGCTGCATATATCTGTGCTCACACTGCTTTATTGTGGGGACTGGGGACCACCAGTATTATATAGGAGGAGTACAGTGCAGAGTTTTGCTGACCAGTGACCGCCAGTATTATACGTTCTCTGCCTGAAAAATGCTCCATACCTGTGCTCAGTGTGCTGCATTTATCTGTGCTCACACTGCTTTATTGTGGGGACTGGGGACCACCAGTATTATATAGGAGGAGTACAGTGCAGATTTTGCTGACCAGTGACCGCCAGTATTATACGTTCTCTGCCTGAAAAATGCTCCATATCTGTGCTCAGTGTGCTGCATATATCTGTGCTCACACTGCTTTATTGTGGGGACTGGGGACCACCAGTATTATATAGGAGGAGTACAGTGCAGAATTTTGCTGACCAGTGACCACCAGTATTATATGTTCTCTGCCTGAAAAACGCTCCATATCTGTGCTGCATTGTAGTATATAGTAGGAGTACAGTGCATAATTTTGCTGACCACCAGTATATAATATATAGCAGTACGGTACAGAAGGCCACTGCTCTACCTACCTCTGTGTCTTCAAATATACTATCCATCCATACCTGTGGTGCATTTCAGTTTTGCACAGTTTAATGACCACCAGTATATAATATATAGCAGTACTGTACAGAAGGCCACTGCTCTACCTACCTCTGTGTCGTCAAGTATACTATCCATCCATACCTGTGGTGCATTTCAGTTTTGCACAGTTTGCTGACCACCAGTATATAATATATAGCAGTACGGTACAGTAGGCCACTGCTCTACCTACCTCTGTGTCGTCAAGTATACTATCCATCTATACCTGTGGTGCATTTCAGTTGTGCGCAGTATATATAGTAGTAGGCCATTGCTATTGCTACTGGCATATAATTCCACACATTAAAAAATGGAGAACAAAAATGTGGAGGGTAAAATAGGGAAAGATCAAGATCCACTTTCACCTCGTGCTGAAGCTGCTGCCACTAGTCATGGCCGAGACGATGAAATGCCATCAACGTCGTCTGCCAATGCCGATGCCCAATGTCATAGTAGAGAGCATGTAAAATCCAAAAAACAAAAGTTCAGTAAAATGACCCAAAAATCTAAATTAAAAGCGTCTGAGGAGAAGCATAAACTTGCCAATATGCCATTTACAACACGGAGTGGCAAGAAACGGCTGAGGCCCTGACCTATATTCATGGCTAGTGGTTCAGCTTCACATGAGGATGGAAGCACTCATCCTCTCGCTAGAAAACTGCAGTGCCACTCCTAGATGGGCCAGGTGTTTGTGTCGGCCACTTGGGACGCTTAGCTTAGTCACACAGCTACCTCATTGCGCCTCTTTTTTTCTTTGCATCATGTGCTGTTTAGGGACTATTTTTTTGAAGTGCCATCCTGTCTGACACTGCAGTGCCACTCCTAGATGGGCCAGGTGTTTGTGTCGACCACTTGGGTCGCTTAGCTTAGTCACACAGCTACCTCATTGCGCCTCTTTTTTTCTTTGCAGCATGTGCTGTTTGGGGACTATTTTTTTAAAGTGCCATCCTGTCTGACACTGCTGAGCCACTCCTAGATGGGCCAGGTGTTTGTGTCGGCCACTTGGGACGCTTAGCTTAGTCACACAGCTACCTCATTGCGCCTCTTTTTTTCTTTGCATCATGTGCTGTTTAGGGACTATTTTTTTGAAGTGCCATCCTGTCTGACACTGCAGTGCCACTCCTAGATGGGCCAGGTGTTTGTGTCGGCCACTTGGGTCGCTTAGCTTAGTCACACAGCTACCTCATTGCGCCTCTTTTTTTCTTTGCAGCATGTGCTGTTTGGGGACTATTTTTTTAAAGTGCCATCCTGTCTGACACTGCTGTGCCACTCCTAGATGGGCCAGGTGTTTGTGTCGGCCACTTGGGACGCTTAGCTTAGTCACACAGCTACCTCATTGCGCCTCTTTTTTTCTTTGCATCATGTGCTGTTTAGGGACTATTTTTTTTAAGTGCCATCCTGTCTGACACTGCAGTGCCACTCCTAGATGGGCCAGGTGTTTGTGTCGGCCACTTGGGTCGCTTAGCTTAGTCACACAGCTACCTCATTGCGCCTCTTTTTTTCTTTGCAGCATGTGCTGTTTGGGGACTATTTTTTTAAAGTGCCATCCTGTCTGACACTGCAGTGCCACTCCTAGATGGGCCAGGTGTTTGTGTCGGCCACTTGAGTCGCTTAGCTTAGTCATCCAGCGACCTCGGTGCAAATTTTAGGACTAAAAATAATATTGTGAGGTGTTCAGAATATACTGAAAATGAGTGGAAATTATGGTTATTGAGGTTAATAATACTATTGGATCAAAATGACCCCCAAATTCTATGATTTAAGCTGTTTTCGAGGGTTTTTGGTAAAAAAAAAAAAAACGAATCCAAAACACTCCCGAATCCGACAAAAAATTTTCAGGGAGGTTTTGCCAAAACGTGTCCGAATCCAAAACACGGCCGCGGAACCTAATCCAAAACCAAAACACAAAAGCCGAAAAATGTCCGGTGCACATCACTACATGCAATACGGTGTCTGTAATGTACCGGAATTCTCTCTGATTCCCTTCTGATAAGATGGTAATTACCAAGGGCTGGTTTGGCTCCAGATATGTGAAACATCCTGATCAAATAGGCAGCACCTAATTTGCTGTCTTCAAGTAAGCTGAACTGTTATTTTGAACAGTTGATGGTACTCTTTGTAAGAAGCTATTGCATTGGCTATGCCTGTCAGCCAGAAATAAAGCTTACTTGTTTGCAATGCCTCTGCCTCCCATTGGTTGTCTGAAACTTACCCGCTACACCGTCCTATTTTGAGTCGGAGGCAACTGTCTTTCATGGCTGCCCGCATCTTTATCCACTTTGCCTGTGATTTAGATTCATCCCATAAGTGTATTAGATATGACTTTGAGGTCTATTTATCCCCATCCACATCTGATGGTGCGGATGACAGGTGATAAACCAAACTCGCAATGCGATAATTGAGTACATCGCATGGATGTATCAATTATCGCATGCAGGGACAGAGCTAGTGGGCAAGCTCTGTCCCTGCGATGCCTCTTTGCAGCATCATTGGGATATTATTCATAAAAAAATATCCTAGTGTACTGCTGCGCACGCTCCGCCGCCAGTTGCTACTGCTGCCGCGGGGTCATGCCCCCCCCCCCCCCGTTGCTACTAGCCCTGCACCACAAAAAGCCCCCTTCGGATTTTATACTCACCAGTCGCAGGAGCTGATGTCTGCTGCTCCAGGAGGCTACCGGGCACCGTGTCCTTTATCAGTGCTGTGACCTGTGGTGCTATAAGGTGAGCTGCCATTTTGCAGCATCACTTTGCCGCACAGGGGTCACTCACAACACAGCATATGGAGAACCCAACGCTCAGCAGCGCTCACCGAAGCACAAATTCCCGGCTCCAAGGACAGGTGAGTATGTTTGTTTGGTTTTTTTTTGATCAGCTTGTGTGTCCATCGGACACACAGAGATGATCACACTGCCGGGTCCCTGCACAGGTTTCTGGGAAAATAGGGTGCAGATTGCAGTGCTGCCCTGTGATTTTGCCAGCCTGATCTGGCATTAATATCATAGGGCACACTGCAGTGGGTTTTTTTTTTACATAATTTTTTGGTCAATTTGGCCACATTGTATTTCCCATACTAAGTATGGGGAATGCGATATGGATTACTAAAAAAAAAAGACAATTAAAGAGTTTGGAGCAGTTTTTCATGAAAATTGCTCCAAATGCCCTTTTTTACATTGGTAAATAATGATAGTGATACTAAAATAATGTGAAAAGGGTGTGAAAACACCCTTTCTCTTACGTCCTAGAGGATGCTGTGGTCCATATTAGTACCATGGGGTATAGATGGGTCCACTAGGAGCCATTGGCAAAGAGTTTAATAGTGTGGGCTGGCTCCTCCCTCTATGCCCCTCCTACCAGACTCTACAGAGTTCTTCTGGTAAAGAGTAATTTTTTTCTTTCAGGTTTTTTTATTTTACAGGGAGGCTGTTGGCGAGAGCCTCCCTGCAGCATGGGACTGGGGGGGGGGTGGGCAGTGTCCGCCCCGCGGGGTCTTGAGCCACTGCTCCCGCTGACTGGACGGTGGCTCCAGAGGGATCTGATCGCGCCCCCCCCGCAGGGGAACACTCGCCCCAGCAGCAGGCCGCCACCCCCTCAGAAGCTGAAGTGTGGCGAGTCAGGCACTGTCCCCCCTTGCAAGCCGGGGGACAGTGTGAAGAGGGTGGCTACGGGTCAGGAGCGCGGTTGTTCCCGCGCTCCTGGAAGGCTCAGCGGTACCTTGGTGCGGCGCTTGGGAGAGAGCGCTCTGGGCCAGCTCCGGATCCTGCACTGGTTTTCTTCAGCGTGTCGGGGTCTGCAGACCCAGGTCAGGGCCGAAACTAGGATTTTCTGCAACCGGGGCAAGGCGGTAATTTACAGCCCCCCCCCCACACAAAAATCAAATCAAAGGTTTAGTAATGCTATTTCAATATTGCTTATTAATGTGCCTAAATGCTGTTTGTATTATTTAACCTTTTTGGGTTTTTTACTGTACTAATGTATATTAATAATTAATATAATATAATATAATTAATAACTATTTTATTTATGGATTATATGATGCAGGAAAAGAAGAAGTATTTAATCCAGCTATTAAAAATCTGCCAGGCTGACCCTGATGACAAGAGTTGGGTAAATGCTCATATGTAACGCTGGTCAGCAAGTACTCGGCTTTAAAATAAAATCACTTGCACAGTGGTGGTCATTCCGAGTTGTTCGCTCGGTAAATTGCATCGCATCGCAGCGATTTTCCGCTTAGTACGCATGCGCAATGTCCGCACTGCGACTGCGCCAAGTAATTTTGCTATGAAGTTAGTATTTTTACTCACGGCTTTTTCATCGCTCCGGCGATCGTAGTGTGATTGACAGGAAATGGGTGTTTCTGGGCGGAAACAGGCGGTTTTATGGGCGTGTGGGAAAAAACGCTATAGTTTCCGGAAAAAACGCAGGAGTGGCCGGAGAAACGGGGGAGTGTCTGGGCGAACGCTGGGTGTGTTTGTGACGTCAAACCAGGAACGACAAGCACTGAACTGATCGCAGATGCCGAGTAAGTCTGAAGCTACTCTGAAACTGCTAAGAAGTTTGTAATCGCAATATTGCGAATACATCGTTCGCAATTTTAAGATGCTAAGATTCACTCCCAGTAGGCGGCGGCTTAGCGTGTGCAACTCTGCTAAAATCGCCTTGCGAGCGAACAACTCGGAATGACCACCAGTATACTACATACCATGGCGGCCAACACATAGGTGAATAAGCTGGGAGAGCTGCTCAAGCAGGATGAACTGGCTCCTCCACAGGTGAGATGTCTAAGCTGGGACACAAAATGCAGCTGCAATGGGGACTCAAGCACACTTTCCGAGCTCCATGCTGCACACTCCGCCTCCTCGTACTACAATTATGGGGGCCGGCCTGTCACTTATCGTCAGATAGTCCCCCTCACTGTGCTCCTCACGCTTGTCACTCTCCGTCTCTAGCAGGAGCCGCCATTGCCGGAGCTGATGGTATGCAACGTGGGCTGGGAGCATGGACTGGGCTGCCGGCGCTTCCTTACTCTTACTTGTACCCCGCCCAATGGGCGGGTTGGCCCTGCTCCCAGTTTCCCTCCGGAGGTGCTAGAAGGCAGGAAGCCGGGCAGGAGAGTTTGCAGGAGGTGCTGCCAGGCGGGAGGCCAGAGGGAGGCTCTGGCGGTCGCTGGGCCAGAAGGAGACAAGGAGACTTTGCAGCAGCAGCGGGACTGTGACGGCACCATACGCGTCTGCAGGAGGTGATCACGGCAGAGTTCCCAGCGCCCCCTCTAGTCCGGCGCCCGGGGCACGTGACCCCTTAGCCCCCCCCCCTAGTTGCGGCCCTGCCCAGGTCAGCATATTCCTTCAGCCAGCATAATCATCTTGTGAGCGGGAAGAAAGCGCCATTGAAGGGGGCGGAGCTTTTCATCAGAGCGGCGTTCAGCGCCATTTTTCCTGCCTGCAGCCACGGTTCACTGGATCCAGGTCCCTCCAGAGCTTTCTCCAGCAGTCTGTATGGTACCAGGGGGCTGTGGAGGGGGAGGGGGGGGGGGGCTGCTTAAAGGCACTATTAAGGGACATAGTCAGCGCTGGTTGGGGACTCCCTTTGCCTGAAAAGCGCTGTGTGTGGGTTGGCTCCAATCTCTTTGTCTCTCTGCCATTCTTGGGGTGGAAACTCTGTCCTCAAAATACCTTGTGTGTTTGTGGGGTATTTGAGTGTGCATGTCAACATGTCTAGGGACACTGTTTCATATGCTGCAGAGGATTTGTCTTCCCAGGGAGACTCCATTCCATGTAATCAGGATTGCACTGTTTTAGCACAGATCCCAGTTAGAGAGCCAGAATGGTTAGTCTCTCTGAGGGGGACTATTTCTCAAATTTCTAATAGGGTTGCTAGGACTGAGCATGCCACTCAGGTCCTCCAGTCCTCTATGGTCGTATGGTCTGATTCTGCCTCCTCGGTGTCCCCTGTGGTACATTCTCATAAACATGCACTTGCAATGATGCAGGATGACACGGACACCGACTGCAGACGGTGATGGGGATGTGTTGAGGGGAACGGCATCACTTGCAAGGGGGGTGCAGTTGATGATTGAGGCTGTTAGGGATGTTTTACACATTTCGGACACAGCTCCGGAACGGATAATAAGAAGCCCCCCCTCACCTTCCCGGCATCCAAGGAATTGAATGCTATCTTTGAAAAGGCATGGGAAACTCCGGAAAATAAATTCCAGATTCCCAAGAGAGTCTTGGTTGCTTTTCCCTTTCCAGAGGAAGATAGGAAGAGATGGGAGTCCCCGCCGATAGTTGACGCCTCTGTCTCCAGGCTGTCCAAGCAGGTGGTATTACCGGTCCCGGGTTCTACTGCATTAAAGGACCCGGCAGATCGCAAGGTGGATGCTACGCTGAAATCCATTTACACGGCTTCAGGAGCTATATTGTGGCCTACTATAGCCTGTGCTTGGTTTGCTAAAGCTATTGCCAGGTGGTTGATCACTCTGCATGAGGAATCATCTACGCTGGACAAAGGTGACGTTGATTTATTTTTACGTAATATTCAGGATTCTGCAGGGTTCCTGGTGAATTCCATGAAGGACCTGGGTTCCATGGCTGCGGGGATCTCCTGCATGTCTGTCTCGGCTCGCAGAGGTCTCTGGCTGCGCAACTGGACTGCGGACGCGGAATCCAGGAAGTGTGTGGAAGGCCTTCCGTACATAGGTCAGGCTCTATTTGGGGAGGCGCTGGATGCGTGGATTGCCACGGCTACCGCGGGTAAGTCTCCTTTTCTCCCCTCAGCTGCACCGGCTACGAAGAAGCCCTTTTCATCTAACACGTCACAGTACTTTCGGGCCGCGAGGCCTAGAAAGAATAAGCCTTCGAACACCTTCAGAGGTGGTCGTGCCAAAGGAAAGAAACCCGCTCCCGCAGTTTCCCAGACCCAGAAGCCCGCTTCTGATACCCCTAAGTCCTCCGCATGACGGTGGACAGCTAGGCCTGGAGGAAGGTCAGGTGGGGTTGAGACTCCGGCAGTTCAGCCACGTCTGGGTGTCGTCGAGTCTGGATCCCTGGGTTCTGGATATAGTGTCCAGAGGGTACAGACTACAGTTTCAAGACCCCCCACTTCACCGTTTCTTCAAGTCAGGCTTGCCAGCGCTGCTGGCGGACAAGACAATTCTTCTGGAGGCCATCAGAAAATTGGTGGTGTCAGAGGTCATTGTTCAGGTTCCTCTTCAGCAGCGGAACAAGGGTTATTATTTGAACCTTTTCGGGGTGCCGAAACCGGATGGTTTGGTACGGCCTATTCTAAATTTGAAATCTTTGAACCCTTATCTCAAGGAGTTCAAATTCAAGATGGAATCTCTGAGGGCTGTCATTTCAGGGCTGTTGGAGGGGGAGTTCCTGGTTTCCCTGGACATCAAGGATGCTTACCTCCACATTCCCATTTGGGAGCCAAATCAGGCTTATCACAGGTTTGCGCTGATGGACGATCACTATCAGTTCCAGGCACTGCCGTTTGGCCTCTCAACAGCACCAAGGATCTTCACCAAGGTGATGGCGGAGATGATGGTTCTCCTCCGCAAACGGGGTGAACATAATTCCGTATCTGGATGATGTCCTGATCAAGGCATCATACAGGGAGAGGTTGTTGCAGTCCATCGCACTTACGACACAGCTGCTCAGGAAACACGATTGGATCATGAACTTTCCGAAGTCTCATATGGAGCCGTCAAGGCGGCTGTCTTTCCTGGGAATGATCCTCGACACGGAAATGCAGAGGGTATTTCTCCCGGTGGAGAAAGCGTTGGTGATTCAAACAATGGTCCAGGATGTCCTAAGGCCTACCCGGGTATCGGTTCATCAATGCATATGCCTTCTGGGAAAGATGGTTGCCGCCTACGAGGCTCTGCAGTACGGCAGGTTTCATGCTTGACCTTTTCAACTAACCCTCTTAGACCAGTGGTCGGGCTCTCACCTACACATGTACAAGAGGATACGCCTGTCTTTGAAAGCCAGGATTTCACTCCTCTGTGGCTGCAACTTCCACACCTTCTGGAAGGGCGAAGGTTCCAAATTCAAGACTGGATCCTTTTGACCACAGATGTAAGTCTAAGAGGTTGGGGAGCGATCGTTCTGGGGGAAACCTTTCAAGGATGATAGTCGGCTCAAGAGTCACTTCTCCCAATAAACATCCTGGAACTCAGGGCCATTTACAACGCCCTTCTGCAAGCAGCACACCTTCTACAGGATCGGGCTGTTCAGGTGCAGTCGGACAACGTGACCACAGTGGCCTACATAAACCGACAAGGCGGAACGAAGAGCAGAGCTGCCATGGCAGAGGTGTCAAAAATCCTCATCTGGGCAAAAAGACATGCAGTGGTGATGTCGGCAATCTTCATTCCGGGCGTAGACAACTGGGAAGCAGACTTCCTCAGCAGACACGATCTCCATCCAGAGGAGTGGGGCCTCCATCCAGAGGTGTTCGAGGAGGTAACCGGTTGGTGGGGGGTTCCTCATATAGACATTGTCAAAGTCAGAAAAATGTCTCTATGCACGCTGCCATATTTGCACCGCACACTGGTCCGCGCTGCGCATGCGTACGCTCTCCCGTGAAGGCGCATGCCCACAATAGCGTGCACTCGCAGGCGCGGTCTGCGTATTTACGGTAGAGTTTATGTAGTCGTAGCGTGCGACTCATTCGTTACATATTTTCACAATTAATGTAGTTTATAGATCATGATCCCTTTGATAGTTTCTGAAAGTTTGGTTAATATAGAATGTCCCTGAGCTGAGGAATCCCTCTTTGTATTGTGGGAAGGGTCTAACAGGAGTCATGCAGCAGTGTTTGGTACCCATCGAAAGAGTATTTAATTAGCAATATTCCGGTGTTGGTTTGGAGCGTATTAATCGCTCGTGCGAATAGTTATGGACATAAGAAGTTTATGTCCATTTCTATTATTTACTCATACTCAGGTATGCGGCGGGAAAACCTAGTTTCCCACCCACCTGAGCTGTTTGAAATCGTCACAGCCCACCTGTATGAATCAACCTATGACCTTTTGTTATGATACAGGGCCGAATTCCGACGTCCAATGGACAATGGGATTGTAGGGACTATGAGATTGCATTGTGTGTGGAGCATAAATAGGCAGGCCGACCATATCCAATTTCACTCTCTCATCAACGGTTTTCTGCTGATAACCGGGAGCTGGATATCGAGGCGCATGCGATCGTTACCCTTTGTGCGTAAGTTTTCTCTCCGTAATCATTGTCTTACTGTGAGCCAATTTTCTCTCATCTCTCTCCATTTCTCTCTCTCTCTCTCTCTCTCTCTCCTTTCTCTTTTCTCTCACATCTCCCCTAGACTAGTATTGTATTGTATTAGATAGTATTGTATTTTGGTTAGGAAGTCTCTGTTATATTGTAGTGTATCATTTGTACTGTTATCCCCTTTTACAAGTATATTAGATATAATACAGTTAATAGGCTTTGGACCCTAAACCAGTATCTGTGTATTTTCTATAGTGTTAAGTGTTCACTTGAGCGTCGGTGACGCTCAAGCAGCTTTGTAGTTAGTCAGGTTACACAAGGTTGCACTTACACCCTGTACTCACATTAAGGTATTCTGAGTATTTCATTGATAAAGTTTATACGATAAAGGTATAGTGTTGTGAGCGTCTGCGCCGCTGGTGATCTCCCCGTGGTCTCGAGCGTCCGCTACGCCATAGCGAATCATTACTCTAGTCATAGCCAATAACGTGCTACCCTGTGATCTCTGGGCCGTGAGCGAACGTGACGCTTGAGCGTCTCGCCTACGGCTGAGCGATCGTTACGCAAATAGCGTACCCTCACGGTACTTCTTAAGTAAACAGCGTACAGTGTTCTTAGACTTCATAAAGGGTTGTTTATACGACAAAGGAATTTAGCATTGTCAATTGGGGACTCGTCCTATCCTTCTCATATCTGCACTAGGTAGATCAGCAGACATTATCCCCCCAGCAAAGGGTGGGAGGTTGTCTCGCAGTGCTGACGGGATAAGCGTCTGCTTCGCTTAGATAAAGAGTGCTGAAGGAATACGGGAACTGGAAGTAAGAACAAAACGCTTGTGTCTTTTAAAACTGTTTATTTCTCTTCTGTCTTGCGTATACACGCACGCATACATTTATCTGCATTTCTTTTTCAAATTTCGTATATCACTATTCCTGTTTGCCAATTTTTATAGTTGATAGAAAGTGCTAAAAGAGATTTGCTGTTATTTCATAGTAGAGGTAATAGTTAAAGTATAGACCAACACACGGCTTGTCTGGGAGACAAGGCAGTCAGTGTGGTGTGCGGTAGATGATCAGGGATCATCTACATTGATAAAAGTAGAAATTGTGTTACGGTGGATCTTTGTTTTGCGTACACGTGTCCCTAACAAAAGACTTGCGTACGCAATCCAAAAGGCAGACGCACGCAGCGTACATTACGCAACGTAGCGTCCGGTTACGCCCACGTAGCTCAGTCACGAAAAAGTTGAATTAACGCAAAGGCGATAAGTAATGCACAGCGGTAGATAACGCGACGCGGTAAATAACGCAAATCTATTTTTGGAAAATCTGAAATTTAGTTTAACAGATCCTGCTCCAAATTGGTAACACTGCTGGGCTGAAGAAAAATTTCTGCGCAGAAATAGATATAGAAACAAACTGTACATGTGTTGAGTGAGTGTGTTTTTATCACATAAGTTTATATAACTTAGAGGTTGAACCAAAAGGAAAGTCGGGTACTCGTCAAAGGACACACGTGTAAGTGACATATACGGTGGCTAGGGAGGCATCCTTGGTTAAATAATATTTGAGCATTAGAGTATAGCGGACCATAAGGTAACAAGACCAGGAGGTCGTAAGGTACTAAAAGGTCCGCTATAAAGGTACAAGAGGCACAACGCCTGGGGTGTTGGTGCAGAACCCATATAGGCCATAAGCTCTTGCTGAAGGAATCGCGGCCGGAAACATCGATTCCATTAATCTCTCAGTACATAACAGGTAGTGCTTATGTACTGAACGATTGGACCGCACGTAATTGTGTGCAGTAGTTAGTAATCTGACCTAATACCATTAGAGTAAAGTGGTCACAAACGCTATTTGTACATTCTGACGTGATTTGTGTAATTTTTATTTTTAAAGGGAAGTTCGCTGGTCACTCACGAACTATCTAACAACCCCACCTTTACTGGAAAGAGTAAGTGTCCTGCGGGTAACCCTCATATGTTCCAGTAAACCGAAGGTTCTTTTGGTAGGGCCCTGTATCGAGTACGCCAGCACCACGTCGGTGTGATCAGGTCGTATTGGTCGAGGTGGGCGAGTGAGTGGGGTACTCGGTAAACCGCCACCGCCGGCCTATTTTTGAATAATTTGGTTTGCTGTAAGGGTTCGCTGAAGACCGTGATTTAAAGATCAAAGGAGTAGTAAGCAACACCTGCAGATTATGGGGGCCAGTTGTTCAGGTAGGGGGCGATCAACCTCGGTTCGGGTTGATTCAGAGAACCGACCAGTCGGGTCGGCAAGATACATCATGTGTGAAAAATACGGAAGTCACACAGAGGTTTTATGTGATGAATGGGAGAGAATGACTGTACAAGACAGGGACAAATTCCCAAGAATAGGTAGCTTCAGTCCAGAAGTGTTACAAAATTTAAGGAGGAGGATATGTCTCATAAAATCAACAAAGAGACGAATTCAGCATCATGATTATTTACAGTTATGGCACCAGGAAGGTGAGATACAGAGAGGTTTGGCTCTGGCGGCGGGATCTGGGGCAGTAAGGAAACTGATAGCCACAGCTCCTCCTCCACCATACATTGCAGGAGAGAAGTTGATTGCGGAGAGAAACGCACTGGGTTGTAAAACACAAACACTTAGTAACCCTGTAAATGTAAATGATGTTAACCAAGTAACTCATGCAATTATTAACCCGTGCAAGTTGTACCCTGTTTTGAACTTTCCTCAGGAGTGTGATCAAGAAGACGATTCAGCAACAATTTCAGCTCTCTCTCTTGCGGCCACCATAGCAGAGACCACAGTAGGCACAGCAACACCCACGAGATTAGCGAAAGCCCCTAGCGGAGGGATAGGTGAGGTCGTGTCAACGGGTAAGTACGGCACCATGCACTACACTGAAACAATTGTACCACAACAAGCTGTAGAATCTACACAGGAAGAGGCTGTTAGAATTGCTCCTGTAAGGGTAATAGCAGTTCCCAATGGAAAAACAGATGTGTCTGGAGCCACTCCCATAAGGAACATTGCCATGTACACTCCATTTTCCAGAATGGAATTAAGAACAATAGTGTCCGAATTTCCTGACTCCAGGAAGGACTTAGTTGCTAGCCAAAAATACATCAGGGATCTAGGTAACACTGTAGAACCCAACAACAAGGATTGGCAGATACTGCTAAGAGCTTGTTTACCTTCCAATGTCGACGCGACTCAATTTTTAGCTGACTGTGCATTGGATAAAGATGTACCGCTTACAGACGTGTACAACAAGGATAATGTAAAAAGGATAAATTTACAGCTAAAGGAGTATTTCCCAGCCGTTGTTAAATGGAACAAGATATTCTCCATTAAGCAAAAGGAGTCCGAAACGGCAACAGAATATTTTCACCGGGCACTATTAGAAATGGCAAAATACACTGGAATAGAAGACATTAAGACCAACCCAAACCATCGAGAAGTAGCAGTATCTGTACTGATGGATGGTTTAAAAGAAACATTAAAAGCTAGGGTACAGACCACGCAACCATGCTGGCGAGGTCTGTCAGTGTCCACATTGAGAGAGGCTGCTATTGATCACGACAGAAACATCACTAGGCACAGGGAGTCGCAAAGTGATAAGTTGATGTCAGTAAGTATACAGGCGCTGACCACAAGGCAGCCTGCGTATGTACCACCGAATCCTGTGGGTAAGGCAAGTGTAATAACATGTTTTTCTTGTAACAGACCGGGACACTATGCACGAGAATGTAGAACAAAGAGTGTACAAAGATCTTTTCAACCCCCTAGACAACGACACGACACACGACATTGGGAGCAGGGTCCACAGAGGCGGAGTTTCGAGCCACATACAGGGGAAACAAAAAGATATCCCCCGAACAGAGATTGGCATGCCTCTGGTAGTTCCCAGCTAACCCCCTCACAAGTAGTTGCTGCCAGCGGGATTCAGGGAGGTCAGCATACCCACTAGGGGTGTGGCCATACCTGTAATCTGCAGCCAGTTAAGTTGATTGCCAGTCTTGGAAGCGAACCAGAGATTGCAATCAATGTAGCTGGTAAAACTTTAAACTTTCTTGTAGACACAGGGGCGGCCAAGTCAGTGATAAATTCGACAGTGGGCATGAGAACCACTGGTAGGACAATTCCAGCCATGGGAGTAACAGGAGTAGTCCAGCACTACCCGGTTAGCAAACCAGCCGAGATTACAATAGGGCCTTTGCATACCAAGCATTCCTTTTTGCTGGCTGCATCGGCACCAACCAATCTCCTGGGAAGAGACTTACTATGTAAAATGGGATGCGTCATTTATTGTACTCCTGAAGGTGTATTCTTGGACATCCCTGAGAATCACGCTCAGGAAGTGCGAGACATGTTAGACTCCCCATCAAAATTAATGTCACATACCATTATGACAAATAGGAATCCATCCCAAATAGAAGAAATGACATCTCAGATACCAGAGTCACTTTGGACAAAAGATGGACAGGACACTGGATTGATGGCAAACGTAGCTCCAGTAGTTGTACAAGTAAAAGATGGTAGGATAGCTCCAAAAATCCCACAGTATCCTCTGAAGCCAGAGGTGGAGTTAGGAGTTTTCCCAGTAATAGAGCGCTTGCTACAACAGGGCATTCTAGTAAGAACGTCCAGCACAGCAAATAGTCCCATCTTCCCTGTTAAAAAGAGTGGGGGGAGGGGTTACAGGCTAGTGCAGGATCTAAGGGGGATTAACAAAATAGTTGAGAGTCAGTTCCCCGTAGTGCCTAATCCAGCTGTCATCCTAATGCAAATTCCTCCCACTGCCAAATTTTTCACTGTTATTGACCTCTGCTCCGCTTTCTTTTCGGTACCTCTGCACCCTGACAGCCAATATTTGTTTGCATTCACATACAGAGGAGTCCAATACACGTGGACTCGGTTACCCCAAGGTTTCATAGATAGTCCAAGTATATTTTCTCAGGCTTTGCATGATTGTTTACAGTCTTTCCAACCAGAGAGTGGATCAGTATTGATACAGTACGTAGACGATTTACTGCTGTGTTCAGATTCACTGGAAGCTTCTCTGAAGGATACGAAACAGCTCCTGTTTCATCTTTCAGACACAGGTCACAAGGTTTCCAAAGACAAGTTACAATTATGCCAAACTAAGGTAAAATATTTGGGACACTGTCTAACACAAGGACTGAGACACCTGACCGCTGATAGAATCCAAGCCATTAGAGACATGACACTGCCACAAACCCAGCAACAGATCAGGACGTTTTTAGGAATGTGTGGGTATTGCCGTAATTGGATCCCAGGGTTTTCCATATTGGCGCTACCTTTGCAGGAAATGGTCTCTTCAAACAAACCTGATCGGATTTCGCATACAGACGAATCCGAAACAGCATTTGAGAGACTCAAACAGTGCCTAACGCAGGCACCAGCACTAGGTATGCCAGACTATGGGAAACCCTTTGAACTATACGGAACAGAAAGTGCTGGGTGCGCAGCAGGTGTACTAACCCAAAGACACGGTGACGCCAGCAGGCCAGTCGCATACTACAGCGCCCAGCTAGACACGGTAGCGCGATCTCTCCCCACATGCTTGCGTAGCGTTGCGGCGATAGCATTGCTAGTGACAAAAAGCGAAGATGTCGTGCTAGGCCACAACCTCACAATCCATACACCGCATGCGGTATCTGCCTTATTGAATTCTGCCCAAACCAGACACGTCTCATCAGCAAGGTTTACAAGATGGGAATTGGCATTAATGGCCCCAGTAAACATCACCATAAGGAGATGCAGTGCATTAAATCCTGCAACATTTCTCCCAGGTGTGCCTGGTCAGACACAAAGGGTGGAAGGTGAGAGTGATGGGGAAGGAGGATTTAATGCAAAGGAAGATACACATGATTGTATGGAATATTTGACCCAAAATTTTACCGCAAGGCCTGACATCAGTGACAATCCACTGGAAGATGCAGAACTCACGTTCTACACTGACGGTAGTTGTCATAGACAGTCAGACTCGGGAGACTTGTGTACTGGATACGCAGTCGTAGATGACCAAGACACCATAGAAGCGGAACCGCTAGGCCCACCTCACTCAGCCCAGGTTGCTGAACTGGTCGCCCTAACCAGAGCATGTGAATTGGCTAAGGGTAAGTCAGCCAATATCTACACCGATTCTAGATACGCCTTCGGGGTAGTACATGATTTCGGAGCCCTATGGCGCCTCAGAAATTTCATGACGGCAGCTGGTACACCAATAGCGCATGCAGCTTATATAAAAAGGCTTCTAACAGCGATACAGGAACCCGACAGAGTGGCTGTTATCAAATGTAAAGCACATACATATAGTCAAGACCCAGTATCCCATGGTAACAGCCGAGCAGACGAAGCCGCAAAGCTTGCAGCTGCTACCCCCATACAGACAGACACCACACAACTGATGGTATTTAATACCATCAACACACAAAAGTTGTGTGAGATGCAGAATTTGTGTTCCACACAGGAAAGAGCAGTCTGGAAGGCAAAGGGATATGGCCAGGAGTCCTCAGGGCTCTGGACGGATGGACATGGTAAACCAGTGGCCCCCAGGGCATACCTTCCATGTCTGGCTGAAGCAGCTCATGGGCTGACTCATCTAGGCAAGGAGGGGATGTGCAAATTGGTAAGAGCATACTGGTGCGCCCCAGGATTCTCCTCTCATGCGAGTAAAAGAGCAATGTCATGCCTTACCTGTCTGAGAAAGAATATTGGAAAAGCAATACCTACAGAACCATCCCATATCCCACCTGCCGGCGGCCCTTTCCAGGTAATACAAATTGACTTCATTCAATTACCCCCATGTCGAAATTTGAAATATGTACTTGTCTGTATAGATGTTTTCTCGAATTGGGTCGAAGCATTTCCAGCGGCTACAAATACCGCTATGTTTACAGCTAAGAAAATTGTGCAGGAATTTGTATGTAGATATGGTATCCCTAGAATCATTGAAAGTGATAGGGGTACCCATTTTACAGGTGATGTCTTTCAAGGAATGTGTAAGTTGATGGGAATTGATAGCAAGCTGCACACTCCGTACCGTCCACAGGCGAGCGCGAAGGTCGAAAGAGTGAACAGCACTATTAAAAATAAATTGAGTAAAGTAATGGCAGAGACAGGATTGACGTGGCCAGAAGCTTTACCCATTGTTTTGTATAGCATCAGAACCACTCCCAGGTCCCCTCTTAATCTGTCCCCTTTTGAAATTCTGTTTGGTCGACAACCGCATGTCATGATTAACCCTCAGGATGATTTGAAATGTAACAATGAAGTAACTGTAAGGTACTTGATTAACATGAGTAAGCAGTTGAGGAATCAAAATGATAATCTGAAGTTGGTGATTCCTGATTTACCAGATAGTAATTGTCATGACATTGAACCTGGGGATTATGTAATGATACGAAATTTTCTACGCTCAGGTTGTCTTATTGATAGATGGGAAGGACCATACCAGGTCTTATTGACTAGCACCACAGCATTGAAGGTTGCTGAGAGAGAGACTTGGGTCCATTCATCCCACTGCAAGAAGGTTGCTGATCCCGAGAAGTCCCGTGATAAGGAACAGACGGTAGAGGTTGTATCACTGGAGTGTCTGTTCCAGGAGGACTGAGGCGGCACCTGAGCCTTGAAGACCGGAAGCAGTTGTCGACTCCCCTCTCCCTTTTATTGTTTTTCTCCACTTCCCATCCCCTCTCCCTTGAAATTTCTTTTTCCCCCTTCTCATTCTTCTCTATTTTCCTCCTCAAAGATGGACTTGCCCCAAGAGACTGTGATCCGGATTTTGATGTTAACCATGATGTTGACCAGAGCAGTCTGTTCCGGCGAGAGTACCATAGAGGTCGAGAGAGGTTCTGGAATGGGTTCCGATTATGATGATGGAGGCGTAATTTTCCAAGATCAACCAAACCAACGAGCAAAGGCGAGTATCAGAAAACGATCCGATAGAAGAAATTGTGATGGATTGTTAGCTGAAGAAAACTGTATCTGTAGGCTCTGTGATAATCTGGTTGAAGATGGATGCATAAAGAAATGCCAATCCAGTTTTAATATCCATATGGACCGGCATCCATTGAGTGACTATCACTCTTTAGTGGGTAACGTGTTAAACCAAACAGATTGTTGGGTATGCTCTCAAGTACCTCAGGGTCACAGCAAATCAGGGCTAGTACCATTTCCGTTAACGTTAGGGGAGGTACTTGAGCTAAGTGGTGGGAGACCGGTGGACCGGAGGTTTAACATCTCCAGCCCTCCTAGTTTGAAGCTCCACCAATACCATGTGGATAGGTCCCTCTTATGTTTTAATATCTCCAATCCCCGTAAGCCGGGAAATTGGGAAGTGTCATGGAGCAACCTTACCATGACCTTTTCACACAGAGCAGATAGAATGCCTACAGATACAGAGCTGGTACGCCACATAGCCAGTAGAGGAAAATCTTTCCGGTATCGATATACCTTAGGAAATAGGATTACTAGAGTTGGAGAGGTATCACCAGGATACTGTGCACATATCGTACAAACTGATACGTGCATTAAGCAGATGGAAGAATTAGGGTCAGGAGATTTCACCTGGAAGGTTTGTAACATGGTCATGTCCTTCTCCGTCCCTTATGTTCTCCCCGATGACGCATATTTCATATGCGGGAGAAAGGCGTACAAGTGGCTTGCCCCAAACTCTGAAGGATTGTGTTATATTGGAAAAGTATTGCCTGAAGTGATGACTGTAACACATGACAAAATGAAGGACATACACCGTGGTGCCCAAGCTCCTTATACTCACACTCATTACGAGCACAGAGTTAAAAGACAACTGTCAGAAAGGTTAGAGCATCCGGCCTCTGATCTTATCCATGAATCCACCGGGATTCAGGTTCTGGTAGCGTTAGATTTCACTCGTACCGCTCGAGGAGTGATGAATTATAGATACATTTCCGCACTCGCCAATTTGTTAGATAATATCACCGAAATGTATGATGACACGTTTAGATACACTGGAAGAGAACTTCAAGCTTACAAAACAGAACTAGTTCAGCATAGGATGGTTCTTAATTATCTTACAGCAGTAACAGGCGGATATTGTGTTACATTGGCAACACAGTACGGCATAAAGTGTTGCACGTATATCACAAATAGCACCGAGGATCCGGTAGAGGTCATAGACCAAAAGATGGATGATATTCTCCAATTGAAGTGGGAATTTCGTCGAAAACACAATCTCACCCTTGCTGCTGTAGGTAATGAGCTGACTGGTTGGGTGTCATGGTTGAACCCGCGAAATTGGTTCTCCGGTTTAGGAGACTGGGCTCAAGGAGTCATAATGGATGTTGGAAAGTTTCTACTATGTACCTTGGGTGTCATTATATCGATTGGATTGATATTTAGATGCGGGCAGGCTTTAATGAGGTGCAAACAAAGTACAAAAGTGATGAGCTTGAGGAGTGAGGAAACCGTAATTAACCTGGATTTGATTTATGACCCAATGATAGAAACCAGGATGTGATGAAAATGCGATTATATGGTCCGTTTCTTTCACCTGTTTTTCTGTTTTTCTCCAAGATACAAAGACCCCCTTGGACGAGGAAGTTGATGAGACGCTATGCAGACAACAGACAAGCACCAAAGATGAAGTTTTGACAACCTATGATATGGACACTTGATGAACTTTGCCATGGATCCCCAGTTTCCCTAGTATTTTTAAACTCACGCTAGCCCAACATTTTTGTAAATCCGATGGCTCTGACAAAGCTATTTGCTCATGCCCAAGGAGCAATACAGCGCAAAGAAGACGACTCTCAACAGATACCGAACACAACTTCAACGACAGATGTACATTTCCCTGACATAGAATATCATTGCATTTTTCATAAGTGTTCTTTATCTTCATCTCTACAACCCTCAGGTAATGACACACATAGACGATAGGGAATACAGGCACAGATATCAGCAACCACATACCTCCCCCATTCATGTATCATCAACTAAAATGTGCATCCCCATTTTGTTACAACCACAGCCGAAAATGAGCTCGGTAGAGTTTGACAGCCCATCCACAGACCCTTAGTACGGGATAAGAAGGAATTCAAATGTATACTTCGCAATACCTCGAAGCTTGATTTACCACACGTACGGCACGATGATACATGACCCTCCAAACATGGACTCATACACACATGCTTCTGCTTTCTCACTAGGTCATACCCTCTTCACACCTACTCCACTCTTCTTCCTTACCCCACCATGGAAATCAATTAACCCCTGACTTACATTTTTCTCCCTTTTGAAATGTTTTAGAAGGTGGCAGTTATTATTGACTGCCAAAGGGTGGACTGTCAAAGTCAGAAAAATGTCTCTATGCACGCTGCCATATTTGCACCGCACACTGGTCCGCGCTGCGCATGCGTACGCTCTCCCGTGAAGGCGCATGCCCGCAATAGCGTGCACTCGCAGGCGCGGTATGCGTATTTACGGTAGAGTTTATGTAGTCGTAGCGTGCGACTCATTCGTTACATATTTTCACAATTAATGTAGTTTATAGATCATGATCCCTTTGATAGTTTCTGAAAGTTTGGTTAATATAGAATGTCCCTGAGCTGAGGAATCCCTCTTTGTATTGTGGGAAGGGTCTAACAGGAGTCATGCAGCAGTGTTTGGTACCCATCGAAAGAGTATTTAATTAGCAATATTCCGGTGTTGGTTTGGAGCGTATTAATCGCTCGTGCGAATAGTTATGGACATAAGAAGTTTATGTCCATTTCTATTATTTACTCATACTCAGGTATGCGGCGGGAAAACCTAGTTTCCCACCCACCTGAGCTGTTTGAAATCGTCACAGCCCACCTGTATGAATCAACCTATGACCTTTTGTTATGATACAGGGCCGAATTCCGACGTCCAATGGACAATGGGATTGTAGGGACTATGAGATTGCATTGTGTGTGGAGCATAAATAGGCAGGCCGACCATATCCAATTTCACTCTCTCATCAACGGTTTTCTGCTGATAACCGGGAGCTGGATATCGAGGCGCATGCGATCGTTACCCTTTGTGCGTAAGTTTTCTCTCCGTAATCATTGTCTTACTGTGAGCCAATTTTCTCTCATCTCTCTCCATTTCTCTCTCTCTCTCTCTCTCTCTCTCCTTTCTCTTTTCTCTCACATCTCCCCTAGACTAGTATTGTATTGTATTAGATAGTATTGTATTTTGGTTAGGAAGTCTCTGTTATATTGTAGTGTATCATTTGTACTGTTATCCCCTTTTACAAGTATATTAGATATAATACAGTTAATAGGCTTTGGACCCTAAACCAGTATCTGTGTATTTTCTATAGTGTTAAGTGTTCACTTGAGCGTCGGTGACGCTCAAGCAGCTTTGTAGTTAGTCAGGTTACACAAGGTTGCACTTACACCCTGTACTCACATTAAGGTATTCTGAGTATTTCATTGATAAAGTTTATACGATAAAGGTATAGTGTTGTGAGCGTCTGCGCCGCTGGTGATCTCCTCGTGGTCTCGAGCGTCCGCTACGCCATAGCGAATCATTACTCTAGTCATAGCCAATAACGTGCTACCCTGTGATCTCTGGGCCGTGAGCGAACGTGACGCTTGAGCGTCTCGCCTACGGCTGAGCGATCGTTACGCAAATAGCGTACCCTCACGGTACTTCTTAAGTAAACAGCGTACAGTGTTCTTAGACTTCATAAAGGGTTGTTTATACGACAAAGGAATTTAGCATTGTCAACATGATGGCCTCCCGCCTCAACAAGAAGCTACGGAGGTACTGTTCCAGGTCAAGAGACCCACAGGCAGTGGTGGTGGACACACTGGTAACACCTTGGGTGTTCAAGTCAGTGTATGTGTTCCCTCCACTTCCTCTGATACCAAGGGTTCTTCAACTCGTGAGAAGAACAAAGGTTCTGGCAATTCTCATTGCTCCGGACTGGCCAAGGTGGGCTTGGTACGCGGATCTACTGGATCTTCTACTGGAAGATCCACGGCCTTTACCTCTTCGGGAGGATCTGCTTCTGCAGTGGCCAATCGCTTATCAAGACTTACCGCGGCTTTGTTTGACGGCATGGCGGTTGAACGCCAGATCTTAGCTCGGAAGGGTATCCCGAGTGAGGTCATTCCTACCCTGATACAGGCCAGGAAGGGGGTAACGTCTAAGCATTATCATCGCATTTGGCAGACATATGTTTCTTTGTGCGAGGCCAAGAAGTTTCCAGCAGTGGAGTTTCAACTTGGACGATTTCTCCTGTTCCTGCAAGCAGGGGTGGATACGGGACTGAGACTGGGCTCCATCAAGGTCCAGATCTCTGCTTTGTCCATCTTCTTCCAAAAACAATTGGCTGTACTTCCTGAGGTTCAGACCTTTTTGAAAGGGGTTCTGCACATCCAGCCTCCCTTTGTGGCGCCTATGGCTCCATGGGATCTTGATGTGGTGTTGCAGTTCCTACAATCTGCTTGGTTTGAGCCTTTACAGGAGGCTGATCTCAAGTTTCTCACGTGGAAGGCGGTCACCTTGTTGGCCTTGGCTTCTGCACGACGCGTGTCAGAATTGGGGGCTTTATCTTGTAAAAGCCCCTATCTGATCTTCCATGAAGACAGGGCGGAACTTAGGACTCGTCCACAGTGTCTACCTAAGGTTGTGTCGGCTTTCCACATCAACCGACCTATTGTGGTGCCAGTGGCTACTGACTCCTCAATTACTTCAAAGGCCTTGGATGTAGTGAGGACTTTGAAGATTTACGTGAAGAAAACGGCTCGTCACAGGAAAAGTGACTGCCTGTTTGTCCTCTATGATCCAAAGAAAATTGGATGTCCTGCTTCTAAGCAGTCGATTTCACGCTGGATCAGGTTCACTATCCAGCATGCTTATTCCACGGCAGGATTGCCGTGTCCGAAATCCGTAAAGGCCCACTCTACTCATAAAGTGGGCTCTTCCTGGGCGGCTAACCGGGGTGTCTCGCCAATGCAACTCTGCCGAGCAGCTACTTGGTCTGGGTCGAACACGTTTTCCAAGTTTTACAAGTTTGATACTCTGGCCTCTGATGACCTCCAGTTTGGTCAAGCAGTGTTGCAGGAGCCTCCGCGCTCTCCCTCCCGTAGTCGGAGCTTTGGTACATCCCCATGGTACTAATATGGACCCCAGCATCCTCTAGGACATAAGAGAAAATAGGATTTTGGTTACCTACCGGTAAATCCTTTTTTCATAGTCCGTAGAGGATGCTGGGCGCCTGCCCAGCGCTTCGTTTTCCTGCATTGGTTATAGTTCAGTGTTACCTGGTTCCTAGGTAAGTTCTGCGTTATTTTCTGTTTCAGCTGTTGCTGAGTTGTTCCGGCATGTTAGCCGGATTTGCCTGTTGTGTGAGCTAGTATGAATCTCGCCACTATCTGTGTAATTCCTTCTCTCGAAGCATGTCGTCTCCACGGCCACAGTTTCTAGGCTGAGTCTGGTAGGAGGGGCATAGAGGGAGAAGCCAGTCCACACTATTAAACTATTAAAGTACCAATGGCTCCTGGTGGACCCGTCTATACCCCATGGTACTAATATGGATTCCAGCATCCTCTACGGACTACAAGAAAAGGATTTACCGGTAGGTAACCAAAATCCTATTTTTTCACATTATTTTAGTAAAAGTAATGTTAATAAATAGGCCCCTCTATACGTTATGTCATCATACACAGATGTGTCCATACTTGCCTTTGCTTTCAGCACGTCACATATTTAATAGAGTGGGGGTAGATGGCGTGCTGCATTAATGACACCATCTCACGCTAATATTCCCCTAGTGAATTTTTGCACTGCCGCCACTACTGCACTTTTTGCAAAACTCTGCACAAAGGTGGTCATTCTGAGTTGATCGCTAGCTGCATTTGTTCGCAGTGCAGCGATCAGGCTAAAAAATGGCAGTTCTGCGCATGCTGCGCAATGCATGTGCATGACGTACGGGCACAATGAATGATGTAGTTTTGCACAGGGTCTAGCGAAGCATTTCAGTCGCACTCGCTGCCGCAGAGTGATTGACATGAAGTGGGCGTTTCTGGGTGGCAACTGACCGTTTTCAGGGAATGTGTGGAAAAACGCAGGCGTGGCTGTGTGTTTGTGACGTCAAATCCGGAACTGAATAGTCTGAAGTGATCGCAAGCGCTGAGTAGGTTTAGAGCTACTCTGAAACTACACTAACATTTTTTGTAGCTGCTCTGGGATACAACCGTTCGCACTTCTGCTAAGCTAAAATACTCTCCCAGTGGGCGGCGGCATAGGGTTTGCACGGCTGCTAAAAACTGCTAGCGAACGATCAACTCGGAATGAGCCCCAAAAGTAACAGAAATGTAATCGCCTTTGCAAAGAGGAGCAGAATATTACAAAAAAGCAGCAAAGATAATTAAGATTAGTCAACGTGGCGGTCTCTCCATAAGACATGCGGCTACAAGTAGAAAATCACATTATCGTCACGTATATCATAGAACACTGTATTATATATACATGATTTTTCATGTTTATATGTTCTATGTACTAAGCCTTGGAGAGAGATAAAATGAACGGAGATAAAGCACCAGCCATGTCACAGGCTGTGTTTGAAAAATGACAGTTAGGAGCTGATTGGCTGGTACTTTATCTCTCTCCACTTTATCACTTTCCAAGGCTCAGTACATATGCCCCTTATTCTCTGCTACTGAAAGTACGATAACATCTCCTCAGCTTAGTGTGCAAGAAGATATTCTAGTGTTTCTGTAAGATATTCACATAATATGTATTATATAGGCTTGTATATTAATAAATGACACAATGATACATTGCAGGGATCCCGGCTGTGAGGAACGTTCTCCAGGACGGCGGATACATTATACTGGAAGTGGACAGTTATTACCCACAAGATCTTGGAGTATCCTGGGGAAAAGGTGACAGTGAATCAGGCCCATATTACAGGATCCTAGACTCTGATATTGAAAACAGTTCATGTGTGAGCAGTGACGGCACATACAGGCTTGTCAGCGTATGTGAGGCCATGGATATGGGTGATAAGATGAATCCGAGTGACATATATTTTAAGGCCACTGTGGAACATGAAGCTCTGAAGATGCCAGAAGTGCTCCTCTTCTTACGCCGCGCAAGTAATATACTTTTTTTTTAAATGTTAACACTCCCATTCATTACACTGACACAGAAGTACATTATTATATGTGTAACCTATGTTCTAATAATCTGTGACACTGGTGCTCCATACCAGCGTGTTCTCACACCACAGTCTATGGGATAATACACAGCTGCATATCATGGCTGGGCTCCAGGTGAATGAGTAACACTACACTACAGTGTGTGTACAGGGGCTTAGGCTGTGCCTGCAGTGCACCCTAATGTCCCAATGTTGGCTTACATTGTTGACGTTGTTAGTCAATCTGCCCATACACAGGACCTGTACCACGCAGGTATCAGTCTGGTCACAAGCTCAGGCTCACTCAGATGGCAGATGGCTTCCTGAATGGTGATATGATGCATTTTTGGACTCTGCATTCAGATCTGAGATGCCGGATTTGTGCATCATTTGCCTTCAGACTCTTCCTACAACATTAGCATATTTTTGTATAGCAGCCATGTACAAAGACACAGCGGCTACTGTGCTAATCTGTCCATATGTGAATCAGGACCATTGTAGAAATTATCGTGTGAATTTCTGTGTGCAGGTAATATGTGTATAACATGAGAACATACTGTATCAAATTCTTTCAAAAGGGGTGTTGACGTCACACTGGGGGGAATGTACTAAACCTTGGAGAGAGAGAAAGTGGAGAGAGATAAAGCACCAGCCAATCAGCTCCTAACTGCCATGTTACAGGCTGGGTTTAAAAAATGACAGTTAGGAGCTGGTTGCTTGGTACTTTTGTCTCTGTCCACTTTCTCTCTCTAATGCTTAGTACATCTGCCCCACTGTACGTGAAATGACAGCTAGATAATAACAAGTAGCACTCCCCAGCATGGAACACCATCTCACAGTCTGTTGTGTATTGGTGAGACAGAACCTTTAGGAAAGTCTACATTAGTTCTATTTGCTGTAATATGTGTGTACAGGCTTGAGGGTGTAGCAGAGTTGCTGTACAGACCAGAGGATGCTTTACAACTACTTAACCAGTTTTATTGAAGATAAAGCAGTTAAAGCCGTACTCACTGTTATACACGCTGGTAGACTGAGCAGAACTTGAGCAGAGCGGGGCGTCGTACAGCTCACCAGGATGCTGGAACAGCGTCTGAAACAGCAAGTAATCGCAGGTCTCACTTTAGCTAAGTGATAGACTACCGTCTCCCACTGCGGCACTCTCACACAGTCCCAAGATGGCTCCACACAGGCTCCGTTGTAGCCTCTGAGGTCATCTTTCTGTAGGGATGAATCTTCCCTTGAGGGGCATCAACATGGAGGCAGACTCTGCTTTCAAAACTACTTGAAGATACAATGGCTTTGACCATTAAAATGAGACAGTTTGTAATGTAATTGCAATGTCTGGTCAGGCTGTACAGGATGGTGTTTCATAGACACTGAGTGAGAGTTGCCCGGTTTCATGAGCTACAGTATAGGCTGGTTAATGAATTAATAAATGTATTTAATTCATTTTTGGAATGCGAACCATTTCACATTAACCGAAATGACTCAGTGGGGTAAATTTACTAAGGTGGGAGATTTTTAGAACTGGTGATGTTGCCCATAGCAACCAATCAGATTATATCTATTATCTGCTAGAAGCAGCTAAATAAATGGTAAGTAGAATCTGATTGGTTGCCATGGGCAACATCACCAGTTCTAAAAATCTCCCACCTTAGTAAATTTACCCCAGTATCTAAACTTCTATAGTGTAAGTCGGAATGTCAACATTCAAAATGTCAACACAGACATAATGTCAGTGAAAAGGGAGAATGCACTGGTAATGAGATCAGTTGTAATAAACTCTGCAATTTATTATGAAGTAAAGTTGAGGTTCGTAGCATGATTGTGGGCCAAAAATGTGGGCCAGGTGCTCATCAGGTAGGTCAGCACAACCCAACTGCCCCAAGGCATCACACAGTCCTATTCCCCCCATTTATCCTATATTGTGTACATATATGTACACTTGAAGGTGGAGGCTCTTCAGCATGGACACCTCCCTCCTGTCCTCATGTGTTTTAAATTAGTATGGGTCCATGCATTTGCAGTCTGCATATGCAATAGGCACTGTAAAAGGTAAGTCTTGGATACATTTATATAATATGTTAGTATTAGGAATGGGTTCGGGGGCCTGTGGCCCCCTTGGTTGGTGCGGCTGGGCTGCTTCAGGACATCATTATTTTAACAATTATTGTAACACTTTTAGCACTTAAACTGCTTTTTACTAATGTAACACTTTTAACACTTAAGTTGCTACTTCTTATTAATGTAACATTTTTTACACTTATACTGCTACTTCTTTGTAGTGTGGTTCCTTGGGGGGGTGGTTTGTTGTGTTGGCCTGGGGGTTCTTGTGTTCTGGACCTGAATCTTAGGAATGTTAGGGACCCACCTGATGAGGTTACCTGGCCGTGGTAGGTGGGCCCACATTTTTGGCCAAACAAATGTGCTAAGAACCTCAATTTTACTCCATATTAAATTGCAGAGTTTATTACAGATGTTCTGGTCACCACTGATCTTAGTGCTCAGAGTGTGCACCTGCATTTTACATTATTTCTGTGTGCCACTACAAGTCTCAGCATGGTAGCACCTCTTATTATGTTTACAATTAGGGTGTACAGTACAGCCGCCCCCCTTCCCCCCCATAATGTCAGCATAATCAAATGTCACCCGTATAAATGTCAACAGTTACAATTTCGACACAGTAAATCAGGGTTATGCTCAAGGTTAGACTGCAATTAGGGTTAGGCTAAAATAGGAGTCTCAACATTCTCAATGCCAAAGTTATAAATGTAGACTTTTCATATCACACTCGGTGTAATTACTTTTCGATACTTTTAGAAATGTATATTTTGAACTGAATCTTTATGCTAATCCTCCAACTGATTTTGGAAATAAGAAGTCACAAGCCGCCTTTTTTGTAGTTATTAACGTGTCCTATTCATTAACAATACCAACCCCACCTATATCTACAGTGATGGAGAAAACCAACACTTTATTATGCTACTGTACGTGTTAGGAGCCACCAATTTCCCCAGTTACTTACTGGTCAGTTATTCCACCACTCCCGCCATACTGACGTTACTGGCGGTGACATTCCCGGCGGTCGTGGCTGGTACACTAGTAGAATGCTGGGAATTGGGGTGTTAGTAGAGATGTGTCTATCATATACAGTAGCAGTGTCCTGAGACTGATGGTGGGAGGGGAGATTCCTGTAGACTCCCACTAACTGGAAATCTTCATCCTTTCTTTAGTATTGTCGTGTTTAGTGACGTTGTTTTCTTTTTAAACAGGAATATTTTATTTAATATCAGAACAAGGAAAAAGACCTCTACAGAAAGGTGATCGGAAGACAGTGGCCAATCCCACCTCCAATCACCATCCCAAATCAGAGGACGGTACTGAAGCAAAGGAGTCTGATAAGATCCCAGTCTGACAGAACATCATTAGTACTGTATTATTACTGATACAGGAGTAATATTAATGGATACTCACAACAGAAGGAAGCCGGTTATAGGTATCCAGCCACCGCTGTCCGTGTGTGCAGTGAGCTGTATACTGACATCTACTGTATGACTGACGGAGGACTCCTTACACATGCTCATGTACTTTACTTGACAGACACCAGTTCCCATAATATGGAATAAAAGGAGCAGGAAGTATTGCGAGTTATTCTGACAGTGCCACTGATACTTCTGGTGAAAGACTGACCACGGGGACAATGACAGTGTGTAAACGCTGGGTCTGGGATATGACCCTCCCTATAACAGAGCACCTGGACTTATTGCTCCGGTTCCTCCTGCAGACAGGTCTGGTATTGGTGCTAGTCTCCTGAGACACTTTTGTTCCTGCCTGATACTGATGAAGGAAACACAGCAAGCAAGACTGGTCAGCGTGGCTCCATTGACTGGGGCAGGTATTGTCAGTTGTTGTAAGACCTGCTGACTGGGTCTCTAGAGACATCCTCAATAAAAGATATAACTTTATTGTAGTTACTGTGGATTATGTAAAACAATATCTTGAGGTTTTAGCACTTCAGCTACAACTGGTCAAAGTTGTTTGATTTATATTCAAGGGTTGTAGCGATGTTGCCTAAGCAGGATGCTAATATTATTGCCAGGCTTTTCATAGCTGTCCTAGTTGTCCCTATAATGTAAATCTGCTTCTAATTCTGTCTACCATCCTCGAACCCCAATCTGATGATTTGGTATAATGTTTTAATATATCATTAAAAATTGTGTTTAATTTTTTTTTTATCTGAAAAGAAGTGAGATGAATTACTGCCATTTGCAAATCAATCAGGGGCAGATGTATTTAGCCTGGAGAAGTGATAAAGCGGTGATAAGTGCAAGGTGATAATGCAACAGCCAATCAGCTCCTAACTATCAATTTACATATTGCAGCTGATTGGCTGGTGCGTTATCACCTTGTACTTATCACCGCTTTATCACTTCTCCAGGTTTAATATATCTGGCCCTCAGTAACAAATAACCCCCCGGCTTTTCCTTGGAGAGAGAGTAAAGCTGTGGCTACCTACTGTACTTAAGAATTTACATTCCTGGCTGGGCTACTGGGACCATTGAAAGTGATCCAAAGAGTGTGGCAATTGGATTATGAGACGGAGCATTATAAAGGGAAACAGCTTTTCCTTTTTAATGTGCTGAAAACTATGGGCTACCCATGATTGTTTGTATATTCCCCTGACTAGAGGCAGTCTGATATTAGGGCTACAAGAAAATGTGTGGGGATACAGGGGTTAGATAATAAATGGTCACTGTCTAAGCCTCAAATGGTGCTCTCTAAGAGGCTAGCACTTATATAGTAAAACGTGCTAGACTTTCCTCCTGCTGTAGCCATCCATTCCAGGCCATACAGACTGTCCAAATATATAAAGAAACCTAGTACAGAGGGAATCGATAACATGATATGGTTGGGTTTGCATGAGAAATCTTTATGCACGTGTTATAGCCCAATAGCTTTCAAAAAAAGGATGGAAGTGTGAGATTCTGTATAGATTTTCAGATGGCCACTGCAGGTGTGCACAGGGCAGCAGAGAGGTGGAGGAGCAGTGATGAGTGCCTAAACAGGAAAAGGCTTTGTGCCAGACAGTCAGCATGAGCAGCAATGGTGGATAGCGGTGACCAGGTAGCCATATCACCACATAAGCAGCCGTCAGCCTGCAGGTGAGGCAGACCCTTGAGATGTCAGGTAAGAGTGTGATAGCCAGCCACAGCCAGCCAAAAGTAGTCATCTAGCCCACCAGCTAAGAAGTGTAATTGAGAACAAAGACAGGATCAGTAGGATCAGTGAGGTACAAGCCTGTGCAGTGTTTCTCCACAGCTTCTGTAACAGACTCTTGGTAACAAACAGTGTGTCACTGGTCCAACAAGCAGGAGAGACAGGCACAGCGTATCACTGACCTTGTAGTAAAGTCGGGAGGTGCAGGTGCAGCAGCAGTAAGGGCAGTGACGTATTAATGTGCACAGAACCTCACACCAGCCTCAGTTGAGAGACATATATAGACTAGACAGCAGTGTGCCAGCCAGACCCTGTCAGTAGTTATGGATCCCACGCTTATATTAGTACCCACGCTTATATTAGTACCCACCAGCTTACCAAGGTGTGAGAGGGTTAACTCCAAACAGCACCAGCCAGCTCAACCATTCCACAAGCAGCCAGTGGGAGTTATGGACATAGGGCCAGATGTACCAAGCCTTGAAAAGTGATAAAGTGGAGCGAGATAAAGTACCAGCCAATCAGTTCCTACCTACCATTTTTCGAACACAGCCTGTAACATGGCAGTTAGGAGCTGATTGGCTGGGACATTACAGTGCCACTGAGTTAAAAGTATATTGTCCTCCACCTTGTGGACAGTAGAGACATTACAGTGATCCTCAGTTAAAAGCTTATCCATGCTGGCATTTGTCAGATGTGTTCTTCTTAATAATGAATTGCATTATATAATACAGCTGCGCTTCATTAAAAGCTATTTCTGTGACACTTACTGTTGTTTGCACATGCCTTGGTTTGTATGATTTTTGGCAAGATTAACCCTTAATACCCTGAACAGCAGTGACACCTTGCTGCTGTTAAATAAATCCTTTGTCACTGTCCAAATGTGTAGTGACGTGTCAAGTGGTCTCTGGGGGTCCTCATCTCACTGCCTAACCATGCAGTGAGTCCAGGAGCAAGTGTGATCAGGAGGCATCCGGAAGGCCGGGATAGACAACATCTTCAGGGAAAACAGGTACGAACCACCCACTGACACTCGACTACTAGTGGCCTATTACACTTACCCAGTGTTGGACTGCGGCATGAAGTGTCCACCAGGGAATGCAGCAGTAGGGGCCCAAGCTTTAAGGATATGACCAGCCATCAGAGGGGGTGTGACCAGACACCACAGATTGATTTTGCCAACGTTAGAGAAGAATAACTCTGGCATAAGAGGCAGTAGATAATTATTTTGAACTGATATCAGATCTATATAGTCCATGCAAGGCCTAAGACCTCCATCTATCAACCAATACCTAAACAGGCTGAAGTACAAACAAACACCTAAACAGGCTGAAGTACAACATTCAGGGAGATAATCACATTACTTATCTGAGCGCCTAGGTTTTGTAGATTCCTGAATTCTTATGGCACTTTCCACCCAATGGCCTTTATTTCCACAATAGAAACGCTGCCTCTTACTCTTCTACTCCACAGATAATCGTGTCACTCCAATTTTCATAAGTTCCTCCTGATGCCTAGAAAATATTACGTGACGAAAGGGTGACAAATCAGCTACTCACCCTCTCTCCAGACTATGGGGCATATGTACTAAGCCTTGGAGAGAGATAAAGTATCTACCACCAGCTCCTGTCATTTTTCAAACACAGCCTGTAACATGGCAGCTAGGAGCTGATTGGCTGATACTTCATCTCTCTCCACTTTATCTCTCTCCAAGGCTTAGTACATACAGCGTGTCCCTATGTTCTCTAAAACGTTGATCGAGCTTAATAGGCTGCCCTATCACTGCATCCAGTGACTCAGGATACCGTAAGATTGCAACCTTAATACACGTGTAGAATCGCCTCCTTATATAGCGTGTGCTCATTCCATACTTGCCTACTCTCCCGGAAGCTGCGGGAGGCTCACTTTTTTGGGGTAAGCCCCCGCACCCCCGGAAGAGTAGGCAGGTCTCCCGCATCCTGCTCGCACCCTAGTGATGCAGGCAGGGTGGAGAGATAATCTCCCATCTTCATGGGTCCGTGGGTGGGGAAGGGGTTAAAATTACGCAAATCTTGATGATGTCACAGCCTGGCCCCACCCCCCGAAGTCTCCTGCAGCGTCTCCTCTCCGGGAGAAATCTAAAGTAGGTAAGTATGGCTCATTCACATCTAGGTTATAGTGTATGATGGAGACACTGTCAGTGAGACGCTTTAGAATCAAAGGGATCGTTTAAATCATAGCGATTACTGGTTAGTGTATACGCTGCATAACGGCTGTTTTGGGGCTCGTGTTGGTCAGACAAGATGCTACACTACCTAGAAAACACTGTAACATAGCATTCCGTATGCAGCTACAGTCACACACAGAATATAGGCATGCCGCATGTCAGTTTAATCAGCAAAAGCTGCTTGTGCGTCTTATTCACATCCATCTGCTAATAATGCATTTTAACAGAAAAAGTTGCATGAAAAGACACTCGCATTTTCTGCAATAAAAGACACCTGATGATAACGTTGTTGCACTGGACCTGTCAGCTCACTCACATCACAGCAAGCACATCCCGCTGCGTAGCGTATTGAGGCAAGATGTTAGAGGACACATCTGTAGCTGTGAATTCTGCCCATAACTCCATAAGACGCAGAGATACTGTAGTAGCCTGTATGTAGCTTCCCAAGCTGGTCTCCTCTGGATAAAATATAATATTCAGAATATTCCATTTCTTCTCTATGGACTGAGGGGATGATTCAGACCTGATCACTTCTGTGCGTTTTCACACAGCGGGCAATCAGCAATAGAGTGCGCTTGCGTATACACCACAATGTGCACGCATGTCGGCAAACAACAACGGGCATCACCGGTCAGCGACAGGATGATGTGAAAATTTTATTTGCACAGACGTTCACAAGGTGATTGACAGGAAGAAGCCGTTTGTGGCTCCCGGCTGTCGATATCCCGGCAGTTAGAAAACCGACGTTGGAATACCGACGCAGAAATACAGACACTATTCTGAATGCGGGCACCGGCATCCAGAATGGGTACAAAATCCCGGCGCTGGAATACGACAGCCAGGATCCCGAATGAGGACAGAACGCGGCGCAACGCAGGTAGGTTTAGGCTGCAGGGGAAGGGGGAGGGTTAGGCTGCATCCTGGGGGTATAGGGTTGGGCTTCGGGGGTTAGGGCTAGGCACCCCATACCTCCCAACTGTCCCGATTTTTGCGGGATAGTCCCGTTTTTTGGGGACTGTCCCACCTGCGGGCAGCAGTGTCCCGCGGTGGAGGGGGGAGCAGTTGGGAGGCTCCTGCACTATTCAGGAGACAGAGGGAGAGAGGGCATGCCTGCAGCTCAAAGTGCTCTGGGCATGCCCCCTTAGTGACGAAAACGGAGGGTGTGGCTCGCAAACACGGGCCCTCCCGTGAAGCCACACCCCCTTTCCAGAGACCATGCCTCCTTTCCGTAGGTCATGCCCCCTTTTCAGGAGCGTGCACACAGATGTCCCTCTTTACAATGATCATATGTTGGGAGGTATGGGCACCCCCCCCCCCTCCGTGGGTAAGGGTTAGGCTGCAGGGGGAAGGGTTAGGTTTATGCAGCGGATACAGGGAGTTAGGTTTAGGCACCTACGGAAGTGGTTAGGGTCAGGCCGGCGCTAACCGCTCAGCAAAGGGATGCAGTACAGGGAGGCGCCAGGCTGGAGAGACGCTCTCCCTGCTCTGCATCCCTGTGCTGAGCTGATGTCCCTGCTGCTGCTGCCAGCTGCTGCGCCTATCACACTGTAGGACAGGCAGCAGCACCGGCAGCTTGAAGTCTCCTCTCCCTGTCAGTCTGTGATAGTGCAGAGCAGCGGGATCTTAAAAAGGGGTGGAGCCACACAGGACTGAGGGGCGGGGCTACACTGGACCATGCTGCAGGGGTGTGGTATGTTAGATAGAATAGACTTAGGTTGACCACTATTGTTCAACAGTAAGTAGGTTGACATGGTTTCTAGGTCGACAGGGACTCTAGGTTGACATGTACTAGGTCGACATGAAAAAAGGTCGACATGCGTTTTTTGGGGTGAAAATTGTGTTGTTTTCTTTGTAGGGTGACCTGGAACCCCAAATAGTGCACTGTGTCTCCTCGCATGGCTCGCTTCACTCGCCATGCAGGTTACCGTTCCCAATTGTAGTCCACGTGGATCGTAAAGTATGATAAAGTAAAAAAAATAAAAAATTTGAAAAACCCATGTCGACCTTTTGTCATGTCGACCTAGAGTCCCTGATGACCTAGAAACCATGTCAACCTACTTACTGTTGACCAATAGTGGTCGACCAAGACTGTGTCGACCTAAGTCTTGTCGACCTAGAGACCGGATCCCTGCTGCAGCCCACTACACATGAGGAGGATGAGCTGCTCCAACTCCTGCAGCCAGACTTCCTTAGGTAAGCGTGGATGGAAAGAGAATTAGTGAGTGAGAAAAAGTGCGTTATATGTTTAGTGTCACTGCTACAGGGGGCGTTATTTGTATAAGCGTCACTGCTATGGGTGCGTTATATGTTTAAGCATCACTGCTATGGCGCGTTATATGTTTAGCGTCACTGCTACAGGGGGCATTATATGTTTAAGCGTCACTGCTATGGGGCGTTATATGTGTAAGTGTCACTGCTACAGAGGGCATTATATGTTTATTGTCACTGCTACGGGGGGGGCATTATATGTGTAAGCGTCACTGCTACGGGAGCATTATATGTTTAAGCGTCACTGCTATGGGGCGTTATATGTGTAAGTGTCACTGCTGCAGAGGGCATTATATGTTTATTGTCACTGCTACGGGGGGGCATTATATGTGTAAGCGTCACTGCTATGGGGCGTTATATGTGTAAGCGTCACTGCTACAGAGGGCATATATGTTTAGCGTCACTGCTACTGGGGGCATTATATGTGTCAGCGTCACTGCTACGGGAGCATTATATGTTTAAGTGTCATTGCTTTGGGGCTTTACATATGTAAGTGTCACTGCTACAGGGGGTGTTATATGTTTAGCATCACTGCTACAGGGGACGTTATATGTGTAAGCATCACTGCTACAGGGTCCATTGTGTATGTTAGCGTCACTGCTACAGAGGGCGTTGTGTGTATAAGCGGCACTGCTACAGGAGGCTTTGTGTGTATAAGCGGTACCACTACTGGGAGCATAATGTATAAGCAGTGCCACTACCGGGGGCATTACTTATAAGAGGTGCCACTACTGGGTGCATTATGTGTATAGGCAGTGCCACTACTGGGTGCATTATGTGTATAAGTGGCAGGGTGCAAATGTATAGTTTGCAGGGGGGCACTAAACACCCTAGCACCGGCCCTGGTTAGGGTTAGGCAACAAGGGGGAAGATTAGGGTTAGGCTGTGGTTTGGGAGAGGGTGGAACACCCCTTATTCACCACTTATTCACCACTGTCAGCTTCTCAAAAATTGGAATACTGGCGTCTGTTTTACAACCGCCGGGATTCCATGCACCGGCAAAACATAGTGATCCCATGTAACATCCCTAACCACACTCACCACTCAGTATTTGCACCAGCCACCAGGCAGAGGCGTGAGTTCATCCCAGTAGCCCGGAGGCAGGTTGGAGTTTGGAGCTCCCCCCCCCCCACTTTAAAAAAAAGGGAAAACAAAAATATAGTGTATGTGTGTGTAAGAGGGGTCAGGGATGTAGTGTAGGGTGTAGAGGGGTCAGGGGTGTAGTGTAGGGTGTAGGGAGCAGAGGGGTCAGTAAAAAAAAAAAAAAAGGGAAAAAGGTCAGAGATTCCCACATGACCTGCACCCTGCCACCCTGCAAGTATCATGTATCATGTATCATTATGCTTAAACTGAGAGAAGATAATTTTCTTTTTTATTTATTTTCTGGGGGGGGGGGGGAGGCTTGATCTAGACCCGTCCCTGATTAGCCCCCCTCCCCCCATACAATGGCAAATGCAGGATTTGCATGGGGGGGGGGGGGTCCAGAACTGGGTGGAGCCGAGCACAGGGGTGGGGACTGAGGTGACCCTGTATATGCTGGGTCTGTAAAACTAGTGTGTGTGTGTATGTGTGTATGTAGGTCTGTATATATATATATATATATATCTACACATATATATACCATATATACACCTATATATATATACATACATACATATACACATAGCATATTAAACATGCATATATATATATATATATATATATACAGCAATTTCAGACCGGCACTCCACGGAAAATTCAAGTAGCTGCGCTGGTGTCTCCACATATACCAATGTATAAGTATAGTCCCGCAATGGTGTGGCACTCAGCTTGATAAATAAGCAATAAACCAGTCAGTGCCACACCATTGCAGGACTATATATATATATATATATATATATATATATACATACAGTACACGCATATATAGTATATACGCATGTATATATATCATATGTGTGTGTGTTTATATGTATGTATATTAGTGATGTGCACCGGAAATTTTTCGGGTTTTGTGTTTTGGTTTTGGGTTCGGTTCCGCGGCCGTGTTTTGGATTCGGAAGCGTTTTAGCAAAACCTCACCGAAAATTTTTTGTCGGATTCGGGTGTGTTTTGGATTCGGGTGTTTTTTTCAAAAAACCCTAAAAAAACCGCTTAAATCATAGAATTTGGGGGTCATTTTGATGCCAAAGTATTATTAACCTCAATAACCATAATTTCCACTAATTTCCAGTCTATTCTGAACACCTCACACCTCACAATATTATTTTAAGTCCTAAAATTTGCACCGAGGTCGCTGGATGGCTAAGCTAAGCGACACAAGTGGCCGACACAAACACCTGGCCCATCTAGGAGTGGCACTGCAGTGTCAGGCAGGATGGCACTTCAAAAAAATTGTCCCCAAACAGCACATGATGCAAAGAAAAAAAGAGGCGCAATGAGGTAGCTGTGTGACTAAGCTAAGCGACCCAAGTGGCCGACACAAACACCTGGCCCATCTAGGAGTGGCACTGCAGTGTCAGACAGGATGGCACTTGAAAAAAATACTCCCCAAACAGCACATGATGCAAAGAAAAAAAGAGGCGCACCAAGGTTGCTGTGTGACTAAGCTAAGCGACACAAGTGGCCGACACAAACACCTGGCCCATCTAGGAGTGGCACTGCAGTGTCACGCAGGATGGCCCTTCAAAAAAATACTCCCCAAACAGCACATGACGCAAAGAAAAAAAGAGGTGCAATGAGGTAGCTGTGTGACTGAGATAAGCGACCCAAGTGGCCGACACAAACACCTGGCCCATCTAGTAGTGGCACTGCAGTGTCAGACAGGATGGCACTTGAAAAAAATAGTCCGCAAACAGCACATGACGCAAAGAAAAAAAGAGGCGCAATGAGGAAGCTGTGTGACTAAGCTAAGCGACCCTAGTGGCCGACACAAACACCTGGCCCATCTAGGAGTGGCACTGCAGTGTCACGCAGGATGGCCCTTCAAAAAAATACTCCCCAAACAGCACATGACGCAAAGAAAAAAAGAGGCGCAATGAGGAAGCTGTGTGACTAAGCTAAGCGACCCTAGTGGCCGACACAAACACCTGGCCCATCTAGGAGTGGCACTGCAGTGTCACGCAGGATGGCCCTTCAAAAAAATACTCCCCAAACAGCACATGACGCAAAGAAAAAAAGAGGCGCAATGAGGTAGCTGTGTGACTAAGATAAGCGACCCAAGTGGCCGACACAAACACCTGGCCCATCTAGGAGTGGCACTGCAGTGTCAGACAGGATGGCACTTCAATAAAATTGTCCCCAAACAGCACACGATGCAAAGAAAAGTGAAAGAAAAGAGAGGTGCAAGATGGAATTGTCCTTGGGCCCTCCCACCCACCCTTATGTTGTATAAACAGGACATGCACACTTTAATGAACCCATCATTTCAGCGACAGGGTCTGCCACACGACTGTGACTGAAATGACTGGTTAGTTTGGGCCCCCACCAAAAAAGAAGCAATCAATCTCTCCTTGCACAAACTGGCTCTACAGAGGCAAGATGTCCACCTCATCATCATCGTCCGATTCATCACCCCTTTCACTGTGTACATCCCCCTCCTCACAGATTATTAATTCATCCCCAGTGAAATCCACCATCTCAGGTCCCCGTGCACTTTCTGGAGGCAATTGCTGCTGGTGAATGTCTCCACGGAGGAATTGATTATAATTTATTTTAATGAACATCATCTTCTCCACATTTTCTGGAAGTAACCTCGTACGCCGATTGCTGACAAGGTGAGCGGCGGCACTAAACACTCTTTCGGAGTACACACTGGAGGGAGGGAAACTTAGGTAGAATAAAGCCAGTTTCTGCAAGGGCCTCCAAATTGCCTCTTTTTCCTGCCAGTATACGTACGGACTGTCTGACGTGCCTACTTGGATGCGGTCACTCATATAATCCTCCACCATTCTTTCAATGGTGAGAGAATAATATGCAGTGACAGTAGACGACATGTCAGTAATCGTTGGCAGGTCCTTCAGTCCAGACCAGATGTCAGCACTCACTCCAGACTGCCCTGCATCACCGCCAGCGGGTGGGCTCGGAATTCTTAGCCTTTTCCTCGCACCCCCAGTTGCGGGAGAATGTGAAGGAGGAGCTGTTGACGAGTCACGTTCCGCTTGACTTGACAATTTTCTCACCAGCAGGTCTTTGAACCCCTGCAGACTTGTGTCTGCCGGAAAGAGAGATCCAAGGTAGGTTTTAAATCTAGGATCGAGCACGGTGGCCAAAATGTAGTGCTCTGATTTCAACAGATTGACCACTCGTGAATCCTGGTTAAGCGAATGAAGGGCTCCATCCACAAGTCCCACATGCCTAGCGGAATCGCTCTGTTTTAGCTCCTCCTTCAATGTCTCCAGCTTCTTCTGCAAAAGCCTGATGAGGGGAATGACCTGACTAAGGCTGGCAGTGTCTGAACTGACTTCACGTGTGGCAAGTTCAAAGGGTTGCAGAACCTTGCACAACGTTGAAATCATTCTCCACTGCGCTTGAGACAGGTGCATTCCACCTCCTTTGCCTATATCGTGGCCAGATGTATAGGCTTGAATGGTCTTTTGCTGCTCCTCCATCCTCTGAAGCATATAGAGGGATGAATTCCACCTCGTTACCACCTCCTGCTTCAGATGATGGCAGGGCAGGTTCAGGTATGTTTGCTGGTGCTCCAGTCTTCAGTATGCGGTGCCTGAACAGCGAAAGTGGCCCGCAATTCTTCGGGCCACCGACAGCATCTCTTGCACGCCCCTGCCGTTTTTTTAATAATTCTGCACCACCAAATTCAAGGTATGTGCAAAACATGGGACGTGCAGGAATTTGCCCAGATGTAATGCACGCACAATATTGCTGGCGTTGTCCGATGTCACAAATCCCCTGGAGAGTCCAATTGGGGTAAGCCATTCTGCGATGATCTTCCTCAGATGCCGTAAGAGGTTTTCAGCTGTGTGCGTATTCTGGAAAGCGGTGATACAAAGCGTAGCCTGCCTAGGAACGAGTTGGCGTTTGCGAGATGCTGCTACTGGTGCCGCCGCTGCTGTTCTTGCAGCGGGAGGCAATACATCTACCCAGTGGGCTGTCACAGTCATATAGTCCTGAGTCTGCCCTGCTCCACTTGTCCACATGTCCGTGGTTAAGTGGACATTGGGTACAACTGCATTTTTTAGGACACTGGTGAGTGTTTTTCTGAGCTCTGTGTACATTTTCGGTATCGCCTGCCTAGAGAAATGGAACCTAGATGGTATTTGGTACCGGGGACACAGTACCTTAATCAAGTCTATAGTTGGCTCTGAAGTAACGATGGATACCGGAACCCCATTTCTCACCGCCCAGGCTGCCAAGGCCTCAGTTATCCGCTTTGCAGCAGGATGACTGCTGTGATATTTCATCTTCCTCGCAAAGGACTGTTGGACAGTCAATTGCTTACTGGAAGTAGTACAAGTGGTCATCCGACTTCCCCTCTGGGATGCCGATCGACTCCCAGCAGCAACAACAGCAGCGCCAGCAGCAGTAGGCGTTACACTCAAGGATGCATCGGAGGAATCCCAGGCAGGAGAGGACTTGTCACACTTGCCAGTTACATGGCCTGCAGGACTATTGGCTTTTCTGGGTAAGGAGGAAATTGACACTGAGGGAGTTGGTGGTGTGGTTTGCGGGAGCTTGGTTACAAGAGGAAGGGATTTAGTGGTCAGTGGACTGCTTCCGCTGTCGCCCAAAGTTTTTGAACTCGTCACTGACTTATGATGAATGCGCTGCAGGTGACGTATAAGGGAGGATGTTCCGAGGTGGTTAACGTCCTTACCCCTACTTATTACAGCTTGACAAAGGCAACACACGGCTTGACACCTGTTGTCCGCATTTGTGTTGAAATAATTCCACACCGAAGAGCTGATTTTTTTTGTATTTTGACCAGGCATGTCAATGGCCATATTCGTCCCACAGACAACAGGTGTCTCCCCGGGTGCCTGACTTAAACAAACCACCTCACCATCAGAATCCTCCTTGTCAATTTCCTCCCCAGCGCCAGCAACACCCATATCCTCATCCTGGTGTACTTCAACGCTGACATCTTCAATTTGACTATCAGGTACTGGACTGCAGGTGCTCCTTCCAGCACTTGCAGGGGGCGTGCAAATGGTGGAAGGCGCAAGCTCTTCCCGTCCAGTGTTGGGAAGGTCAGGCTTCGCAACCGACACAATTGGACTCTCCTTGGGTATTTATGATTTCGAAGAACGCACAGTTCTTTGCTGTGCTTTTTCCAGCTTAAGTCTTTTCTTTTTTCTAGCGAGAGGATGAGTGCTTCCATCCTCATGTGAAGCTGAACCACTAGCCATGAACATAGGCCAGGGCCTCAGCCGTTCCTTGCCACTCCGTGTCGTAAATGGCATATTGGCAAGTTTACGCTTCTCCTCAGACGCTTTTAATTTTGATTTTTGGATCATTTTACTGATCTTTTGTGTTTTGGATTTTACATGCTCTGTACTATGACATTGGGCATCGGCCTTGGCAGACGACGTTGATGGCATTTCATCGTCTCGGCCATGACTAGTGGCAGCAGCTTCAGCACGAGGTGGAAGTGGATCTTGATCTTTCCCTATTTTTTTAACCTCCACATTTTTGTTCTCCATATTTTAATGCGCACAACTAAAAAACACCACAGGTATACAATGTAGATGAATGGATAGTATACTTATGGACGATGAGTGACGACACAGAGGTAGGTACAGCAGTGGCCTACCGTACTGCTATATACAGTATAATGGACCTGGTGGACACTGTCAGCAGACTGCATTTATTATAGTATAAAAAAAAAACACCACAGGTATACAATGTAGATGGATGGATAGTATACTTATGGACGACGAGTGACGACACAGAGGTAGGTACGGCAGTGGCCTACCGTACTGCTATATACAGTATAATGGACCTGGTGGACACTGTCAGCAGACTGCGTTTATAGTATAAAAACAAAAGACACCACAGGTATACAATGTAGATGGATGGATAGTATACTTATGGACGACGAGTGACGACATAGAGGTTGGTACAGCAGTGGCCTACCGTACTGCTATATACAGTATAATGGACCTGGTGGACACTGTCAGCAGACTGCGTTTATAGTATAAAAACAAAAGACACCACAGGTATACAATGTAGATGGATGGATAGTATACTTATGGACGACGAGTGACGACACAGAGGTAGGTACAGCAGTGGCCTACCGTACTGCTATATACAGTATAATGGACCTGGTGGACACTGTCAGCAGACTGCGTTTATAGTATAAAAACAAAAGACACCACAGGTATACAATGTAGATGGATGGATAGTATACTTATGGACGACGAGTGACGACACAGAGGTAGGTACAGCAGTGGCCTACCGTACTGCTATATACAGTATAATGGACCTGGTGGACACTGTCAGCAGACTGCGTTTATAGTATAAAAACAAAAGACACCACAGGTATACAATGTAGATGGATGGATAGTATACTTATGGACGACGAGTGACGACACAGAGGTAGGTACAGCAGTGGCCTACCGTACTGCTATATACAGTATAATGGACCTGGTGGACACTGTCAGCAGACTGCATTTATAGTATAAAAACAAAAGACACCAGAGGTATACAATGTAGATGGATGGATAGTATACTTATGGACGACGAGTGACGACACAGAGGTAGGTACAGCAGTGGCCTACCGTACTGCTATATACGGTATAATGGACCTGGTGGACACTGTCAGCAGACTGCGTTTATAGTATAAAAAAAAAGACACCACAGGTATACAATGTAGATGGATGTATAGTATACTTATGGACGACGAGTGACGACACAGAGGTAGGTACAGCAGTGGCCTACCATACTGCTATATACAGTATAATGGACCTGGTGGACACTGTCAGCAGACTGCGTTTATAGTATAAAAACAAAAGACACCACAGGTATACAATGTAGATGGATGGATAGTATACTTATGGACGACGAGTGACGACACAGAGGTAGGTACAGCAGTGGCCTACCGTACTGCTATATACAGTATAATGGACCTGGTGGACACTGTCAGCAGACTGCATTTATAGTATAAAAACAAAAGACACCACAGGTATACAATGTAGATGGATGGATAGTATACTTATGGACGACGAGTGACGACACAGAGGTAGGTACAGCAGTGGCCTACCGTACTGCTATATACAGTATAATGGACCTGGTGGACACTGTCAGCAGACTGCGTTTATAGTATAAAAACAAAAGACACCACAGGTATACAATGTAGATGGATGGATAGTATACTTATGGACGACGAGTGACGACACAGAGGTAGGTACAGCAGTGGCCTACCGTACTGCTATATACAGTATAATGGACCTGGTGGACACTGTCAGCAGACTGCGTTTATAGTATAAAAACAAAAGACACCACAGGTATACAAGATAAAAGAAACCTTTATCAGGATTGCAAATATCTTGTTCACAAGTGAGTTGGGTACGCACACCTCTCATATACATTTAGTGGATGTTACACTGGGTTCCACAGTAAAGAAATCGTTATGTACACGTGGTGGGAACTAACATTGTGAGTTGGGTACGCTCCACACACTTCCTCCAACTTTCTGAATAGGATTTTTTGAGGGATGAAGGATTTATGGTCATAAAACAACGCTACACATTGTATGTCCAATTTTCTTTCCCATATACTCATGAGGATTAAACACTTCGGGGAGGAATAGAAGGAGCAAGTTGGGTTCGTGTAAAGATACCTTTTGAGGCTTGTCCCCGCCTCCCTCTCAAGTGAGTTGGGTACGCATCTTTTCAGAAACACGTTGGACAATTGCCCTATGTGAGATCACCACCCATAATATAACTTGGGAGAAATCAGTGTGGGTCCGGGATCATTTGGTGAAGCGCACACGAGGTTTAGGATAAAGAACCTGCTACGTGCACGGTGTAGAATACTCCATTGTGAGTCGTGGTACGAATCCCAGACTCTCTGAGTTTCTCCTCTCACGGGTTCTGCGGGCTATATATATTAGGATAGACTTTAAACAATTCTATACATTCTGTTTTTTTCTGTTTTTCATACATTGGGACCTGAGTGGAATCAATTGCTACCGCGATACTGAAGTGAGAGAAATAAAGAACATCAATGTGGATATAAAAGGAATGTATAATCCATTTCTCCTCTTTTAAACGCTTATACGAGTATTTTTTCCCGTCAAAATTGTTTTACTGTCAGCAGACTGCGTTTATAGTATAAAAAAAAAAAGACACCACAGGTATACAATGTAGATGGATGGATAGTATACTTATGGACGACGAGTGACGACACAGAGGTAGGTACAGCACTGGCCTACCGTACTGCTATATATAGTATAATGGACCTGGTGGACACTGTCAGCAGACTGCGTTTATAGTATAAAAACAAAAGACACCACAGGTATACAATGTAGATGGATGGATAGTATACTTATGGACGACGAGTGACGACACAGAGGTAGGTACAGCAGTGGCCTACCGTACTGCTATATACGGTATAATGGACCTGGTGGACACTGTCAGCAGACTGCGTTTATAGTATAAAAAAAAAGACACCACAGGTATACAATGTAGATGGATGTATAGTATACTTATGGACGACGAGTGACGACACAGAGGTAGGTACAGCAGTGGCCTACCATACTGCTATATACAGTATAATGGACCTGGTGGACACTGTCAGCAGACTGCGTTTATAGTATAAAAACAAAAGACACCACAGGTATACAATGTAGATGGATGGATAGTATACTTATGGACGACGAGTGACGACACAGAGGTAGGTACAGCAGTGGCCTACCATACTGCTATATACAGTATAATGGACCTGGTGGACACTGTCAGCAGACTGCGTTTATAGTATAAAAACAAAAGACACCACAGGTATACAATGTAGATGGATGGATAGTATACTTATGGACGACGAGTGACGGCACAGAGGTAGGTACGGCAGTGGCCTACCGTACTGCTATATACAGTATAATGGACCTGGTGGACACTGACAGCAGACTGCGTTTATAGTATAAAAACAAAAGACACCACAGGTATACAATGTAGATGGATGGATAGTATACTTAATGGACGACGAGTGACGACACAGAGGTAGGTACAGCAGTGGCCTACCGTACTGCTATATACAGTATAATGGACCTGGTGGACACTGTCAGCAGACTGCTAAACTAGTATAAAAAAAAGCCACCACAGGAGTGTTTTTCAGGCAGACAAACGTATACTGGTGGTCACTGTCAGCAAAACTGTGCACTGTACTCCTGCTATAGCTGCTCCCCAGTCCCCACAATTAAGCAGTGTGAGCACTCAGCACAGATATATCATGCAGCACACTGAGCACAGATATGGTATGGAGCGTTTTTTTCAGGCAGAGAACGGATAAAAAACTGGTGGTCACTATTAGCAAAACTCTGCACTGTACTCCTCCTAACAGCTGCTCCCCAATCCTCCCCACAATAAGCTAAGCAATCAGATCAACTGTGTAGTATATAACTATATAAACGGAGAGGACGCCAGCCACGTCCTCTCCCTATCAATCTCAATGCACGTGTGAAAATGGCGGCGACGCGCGGCTGCTTATATAGAATCCGAATCTCGCGAGAATCCGACAGCGGGATGATGACGTTCGGGCGCGCTCGGGTTAACCGAGCCATGCGGGAGAATCCGAGTATGGCTCGGACCCGTGTAAAAAGGGTGAAGTTCGGGGGGGGTTCGGTTTCTCAGAAACCGAACCCGCTCATCACTAATGTATATACATGTGTATATATATGCATGCACATGGATACATATGTACTACAATTAAAATAAAGTAAACTTTTATTAAGTACTTACAAGTGCCACCAGGAAGACAGCAGGCTGCAGAGGACGCTAGACAGCCATTAATAATACTCATGCAGCAAAAAATAAATAAATAAATATATATATATATATATATATATATAAAAATTTTGGTGGAGGGGGGGTGTCTGGGTGCTCGGAAACCCCCCCTGCGTGCGCCACTGCCATAAGGTCCTAGCTTAAGGGGGGTTACATTGTGTCATAATAAGTATCTGTCATTGTGCTAAATAAATAGTAAATGTATGGGAGAAATAAGCTGCTGTTCAGTGTGACTTCCTCCCTGCAGCTCTCCCTCCTCACCACACTCCTGCTCTGTATACGGCTGGGGGAATGGTTACACGATACACAAAGCAGATGTTATTCCAGGCTCTCTCCTCCTCGCCCCATCCTGGGATTCCTGCCCGTTGGAAAATGAAAGTGAAAATAACATAGACTCTGGACTCCATTTTCCACACTGCACCCAGCACTTCCCCCAGAATGGCGATGCCTGGCTCTCCCTGCCTGCTGCTGCTGCTGTACCTGACATGTAAGTGTAAGGAGAGGTCTTACAGGGGGGGGCACTGTGACAGTGGGGAGCAGCAGGGGCTGAGGGAGGAGGTCTCATGTCTGGCATTATGTCCTGTGCTTAGGATTGCTGCACATTGTACTTTGTATCCCTCATGCAGGTAGTAATGTGCTGCATACACCTCAGGTGGTAGTAATGTGCTGCATACACCTCAGGGGGTAGTAATGTGCTGCATACACCTCAGGGGGTAGTAATGTGCTGCATACACCTCAGGTGATCGTAATGTGCTGCATACACCTCAGGGGGTAGTAATGTGCTACATACACCCCAGGTGGTAGTAATGTTCTGCATACACCTCAGGGGGTAGTAATGTGCGGCATACACCTCAGGTGCGCTCTACCTGAGCAGGTGCTGCCGTCTCTGCATCTGCTGTATAGTACACATACTGCTCTGCATGACAGAGATGAATCATTGCCCTCAGTAATCCCCTGCACCCTCAGGCTACTGCTTTTCAAGCTGCTGTGGAACTACATGCCCCAGTACAGGCAGGCAAAGCATGCTGGGATCATTAAGGAGGTCCTCCCTCATCTGTACTGTTCAGAAGAGGGAGGGGATGGGTAACGATGCGCGTTAACGACATTGAGTGTACACACTAGAAGAGACTGTAAAAGATCCCGCTCAGAATGGCCCTTCTGAGCGTTATCTTTTCTTTTCTCGTCATCTAGTGTGTACAGCAGAGGTTCTCAAACTCAGTCCTCAGGACCCCACACGGTGCATGTTTTGCAGGTCTCCTCACAGAATTACAAGTGAAATAATTAGCTCCACCTGTAGACCTTTTAAAAATGTGTCAGTGAGTAATTAATACACCTGTGCACCTGCTGGGTTACCTGCAAATCATGTACTGTGTGGGGTCCTGAGGACCGAGTTTGAGAACCTCTGGTATACACTGTAGTATAGAGAGAGATTTCCTCAGCGCCTTCTGTGGTAATTAAACAACGTCTTTTTCCTGCTGTTCTGATGGTATGTTTCTGGGACTTGTAGTTCCACGCTGCTAATTAGAACTTTCGGGACATTTCTATATAAAATAGATTGGAAATTTGACTTGGACAATCCTGTGAGTTTATATATATTTTTTTTATTTTTTTTTCAGCGTGATGAGCTATTTTTCAGGGCTACATATGTGAAATGGTTATTTAAGAACATAGATACTGTCAGGGGCGGATTGGGAACAAAAAGCGGCCCTGGAAAAATTTGTACTAGTGGCCCCACATGGGCAACACCAGAGGTGTAAGGACCCTCCCCCCAAGACTTTCCAGATAGTGGGCATGTCCAGCATCAAGGGGGGGAGTTAAAAAGAAATAAAATTTTATTTTATGAGCACATTATATGATACACCTTCAGAATTTAGGAAACTATATCATTCTTTAGAAAGATATATTTTCTTGCTTATTACACCTTCAGTATCCCAATCACTATTCACTCAATCTTATATGTCAGCCAAGCAGGCAGACAGAGTATACACTAGATCATCTGCAATCACAGGCTAAGTGGCAAAGTCATTTTCATATATACAAATTATTTTGCATCTTATTCATTATTCACTGTTTTCCTGTTTTGACTATGTGCATATGTACTCTGTAATTGGGCGCTGCGGAACCCTTGTGGCGCCATATAAATAAAGGATAATAATAATAATTATTATTATTATTATATCTATAAAAAGGACCACATGTCCACAAACAAAACAGGCCCCGCGGGTGTGTCGGCCCACCGGGAATCTTCCCTGTAGACCCTATGGCCAATCCGCCTCTGGATACTGTGTCTGCCTGTCTGGGGATCCGGTCTGAAGATCGACAGTGTCTAGGTCGACAATGTTTAGGTCGACAGTCACTAGGTCGACATGGATGGAAGGTCGACAGGGTTTCTAGGTCGACATGTGCTAAGTCGACAGGGCTAAAGGTCGACATGAGTTTTTCAAATTTTTTCTCTTTTTTTTGAATTTTTTCATACTTAACGATCCACGTGGACTACGATTGGAACGGTAATCTGTGCCGAGCGAAACGGTAGCGGAGCGAAGGCACCATGCCCGAAGCATGGCGAGCGAAGCGAGCCATGCGAGGGGACGCGGTGCACTAATTTGGGATCCCGGTCACTCTACGAAGAAAACGACACAAAAATAAATATATCCTCATGTCGACCTTTAGACCTGTCGACCTAGCACATGTCGACCTAGAAACCCTGTCGACCTTCCATCCATGTCGACCTAGTGACTGTCGACCTATAGTGGTCGACCTAAACATTGTCGACCTAGACACTGTCGATTTGATGAACCACACCGCCTGTCTGCCTGTCTGTCTGTCTATCTATCTATCTATCTATCTATCTATCTATCTATCTATCTATCTATCTATCTATCTATCTATCTAGGATATATGTTGATATATGTCGCCTGGTGCTGTGTTTAACAATCCTCAGACAGGTAAAGTGTTTAAGATTAATCATTTTTCAAACACCTACTTTGTCATTTATATGATACTAAGGGAGACATTTACTAAGCAGTGATAAGAGCAGAGAAGTGAGCCAGTGGAGAAGTTGCCCCATCATCCAATCAGCAGATCAGTATAAATTTCTAGTTTGCAAATTATAGATGTTATTTCAGTGCTGATTGGTTGCCATGGGCACTTCTACACTGGCACACTTCTCCGCTCTTATCACTGCTTAGTAAATGTCCCCCTATGGGGTATATGCAATTGCGGTCGAATTCCCGAAAATGTCGAAAAACGGGACATTTTCGGCAAAAAAAATAAATTCGACAATGCAATTCAGTACTTTCCGTCAAAAAAAATGGACTTTCCAAATTCGACTTTTTGAAATTCGACATTTGGTAAATTCGACATTTCTGCAATGGTACAAATGCAGCAATTCGACAAAAGTATATTCAGTTGAAGTTTGGAAATTCGACAACAGTGCTTTTAGACAGTAAATTCGTAATTTTCAATCCGCCACACTTTGGTGGCGGAATCTAATAAAAAAATTTAAAAACATGTTTTTTTTTGTGTTTTTTTTTTTATTGGTAACAGCATATCTATTTATATTAGAAGGGATTATGGTACTTGGTTTGTCTATTTTGGAGGCACAAGTATTATTTATATATTTTTAAAAATATTTTTATTTTTTATTTTTTTTAAATGGAATGGTAAAAATCAGAAAAAAATTTACGTGGGGTCCCCCAGGGTACCCCGGCCAGGGGTGACTAGTTGGATATTTAATGACACGGCTACAGGGCACTGTATAAAAGTGACCCCCGGCTGTGGCATTATCTGTTCAGCTAGTGGAGCCCGATGCTGGTGTAAAAAATACGGGGACCCCCTACTCTTTTTGCCCCCCCGTATTTTTTGCACCAGCACCAGGCGCAGAGCCCGGTGCTGGTTTTAAAAATACGGGGGATCCCCTGTCATTTCCCCCCCGGATTTTTAGAACCAGGACCGGCTCGAAGAGCCCGAGACTGGTTATGCTTTGGAGGGGGGACCCCACGCAGTTTTTTTTCTGTTTTTTTCCCGTTTTTTAAAAATCGGATCAAAATCCGTCAAATCGGCCGTTTTTCGACAGCGGGACTGTCCGTTTTTTATTGAATATGTTGAATTTTGGCACCCACTTGCCAGAATTCGACGGTCGAATTGTGTCGAATTAATAAACGGGCGAAAAATTGCTGCGATTCGCCGGCAATTGCATATGTCCCTGTAGCAGAATGTATGTTGGTAAAAGTGAGAGCACGTTAAGGGAGCACATGACGCTCCACAGACGTGTGATCCGCCTTTCATTGGAAAAAAGAACACATGACCAGCCAGTAGCTAGGCGCTTCGTCAACATTAATTAACATTACAGTACTTAAATACAAAATCATTGACCATGTTCCTGTCTCTATTAGGGGGCGGGGGGAGTACATGTAACTGTGAGCGTCAGTTATTAATTACAGAGAGAGGCGTAATTAATATTTTGATTACAGTCCCTTGTCACTAAATGTGCATGCACATGGTGAGATAACGTTTATGCCTGATTATGACTATGCGATTTACCTTGAACTCCCCCAGAGCCAGGCTTGGACTGACCCACAGTGTTAAAGGAGAAACCACCGGTGGGCCCTAATGCCTGGGGCCCCACCTCCTGCTCTAAGGATCAGGTTCCAGACTGTTCACTTGAATTATACATTATACATATGTTACCCTATACTGGACTATGGTGTATTTCTACAGTGCATTGCTGTTATGAATCTGGTACATTATCATGCATAAAGCAGCTGAATTTACTGTATAAATTTATGAAGGGGCCCAGATGTTGCACACTCTAATGGTTAGTCAAACCAATGAGGTGGCAGGCCACACCCCCTCTGTAGACTAGCCACACCCCTAACATAGGCCCCTATCACTGCATTCCCAGGTCGGCCCTACATGCCCCCGTCCGACACTGAGTAGAGCCCAGAAGCACCGCTAGTGTCTACACACTGTGCGATTTTGGCTATGTGCGATTTTGGCGATGGCATACTTTGTACTAGATACTCGAGATTGACTTGCCTGCACAGTCTATTTTGTCTTGCGATACCGATCCTATGGGAGTGCACATCGGTATCACAAGTTGTGTACACATGGTGCAATATGTGCTAACTTTTATTGCAATTTTGATTATCTAGTCAAAATCGCAAGAATAAATCGCACTGTGTATATCATGCACCTTTAGGGTCTAAATGAAGTATTGGGACGCCACTGTTTGCTCTGACAAATTCTAGTTACATTGCAGAGGTAGAGCGGTATCTGCAATAATAAATATCATTATATTGTTACATTGTGATACGTAATGACTGTTGCATGATACGGTACTGAAATATGTAGACGCTTTGTGTTTAGTTTTATATATGAATATGAATGTAAATTTGCTGCTGTTTTGTATTCCCTATTTCTATACAGTATGCCTTTGTAATGAATAAATTGCACCGGATTATGTCCCTCATTCAGATCTGGTCGCTCGCCTGCTATTTTTTGCAGCGCTGCAAACAGATAGACGCCGCCTATAGGGGAGTGTATTTTAGCTGTGCAAGTGTGCGAACGCCTGTGCATCCGCCCGGTACAAAAGGAGCTTGTGCAGTTTTTAAGTAACTCAGGACTTACTCAGCGCTTGCGATCACTTCAGCCTATTCGTGTCCGGATTTGACGTCACACCCGCCCAGCGTCCGCCCAGTCACGCCTGCGTTTTCCCCGACACGCCTGCGTTTTTCCAAACACTCCCAGAAAATAGTCAGTTGACACCCAGAAACGCCCCTTTCCCGTCGATCTTCTTGCGAACGGCCGTGCGAATGGGAGCGTCACTTAAACCTGTGCAAAACATTGTTTCTGTGTGTACTTGTGCGGCACGCATGCGCATTGCGGTGCATACGCATGCGCAGTGACAGCCTGTTCGCACCGCTGTGAAAATCGGTAGCGAGCGAACAGATCTGAATGAGGCCCTATGTCACCTGACCTCATTGGGAGGTGCTGAGGGCGGGGACCTTTTGGGTGGTGTTTGCATTTAAATGTTGTGTTCTCTATGTATTTGTATCCTGATGAAAAAGAATGAATAAAGCATAAAAATGTTGATTTTCCAATTTGGGATTCGACTTACTTCTCTGAAGTTGTCCAGAGTGCCGCCATCTACCTAATACATATATATATATATATATATATACATATATATATATAATACTGCTTATGCTTTAGACAATTGATATTACATTTTTTATTATTATTATTATTATTATTATTATTATTATTATTATTATGAACGTGTCTTGACACTTACTGCCCTTCCAGTGTTATAGAACCTTATTTATTTTAGTATATCTTTTTATTAGTGCAGTTCCACACCTTCTTCCCTTATGTCTGGGCATTTAGGCCCAGATTTATCAAGCCTTGGAGAGTGATAAATTGCACAGAGATAAAGTACCAGCCAATCAGCTCCTAACTGTCATTTTTTAAATACAGCCTGTAACATGGCAGTTAGGAGCTGATTGGCTGGTACTTTATCTGTTCGTGCAATTTACCACTCTCCAAGACTCGACCAATCTTGGTCTTAAGGTGGGTACACACTGATAGATATATCTGCCGATCAATTGATCTGCAGATATATCTATGGACGGATCGGCCAGTGTGCTGAGCATACACACTGCCCAATCCGTCGGGGACTGACGTCATGAACTTACAACTGGCGAAAAGTGCTGTTTTTTTTGACTGGTACAAAAAATGGCACTAATTGAATACCCCCTTAGGAAGGGGTTGCCAAGTTAGTCATCAGGAGGGGGTTCCACTGGGGTGCCAAAGCAAGTCCCACTGATTTTCTTAAAAATAACGGAAACATCAGACTTGTTATGGAGAGGCGAGAAAGTGTAATTTTCAGTCCTGCAATTGAATAGCAACAATCCGTGCCAGCAGGAAAAACCTTGCGCCACTGTTTTTTTTTTATTTTCTGCTCTCAATTGAATTCCCCCTTAGGGTTACATATAAATACATTCCTTGCTCTCTGCAGCCAGGATCAGGTCAGGAAATGTTTCTCTGCTGGTTACTGTTGGCTGCTCTGCACCATTATTGTTACATTGTAGTTTCCCTCTATACTGTTATTTTCTAAATAAGTCTCTGCTTATGCCTCGTACATCGCAGGCATCACATGCTCCCAGAGCCACCCCTAGGCATAAGCAAACTAGGTAGATGCCTAGGGGCATAGGCAGCTTATGCTGATTAAAATGATATGCGGCATGCCTATATTCTGTGTGTGACTGCGGCTGTATCTGCATACGAAATGTTACGTTACAGTGGAATCCTGGAAATCACTGCAATGTAGCATTTTGTATGCAGATACATCCACAGTCGCACACAGAATATAGACATGCTACGTATCATTTAAATCAGCAGAAGCTGCTTGTGCATCCTAGTCACATAGCAACGCTAATAAGACGCATTTAAAGCAAAAAATGCGCCCGACAATAGAAGACCTGGCTGACTGGGCAATAGTGTTCAGCATATGTGTAAGGGGCATTATGTGTGTCGTGTATAAATGCATTAATAAAGTGCGGCATAAGTGTAAGGGGCATTATGTGTGTCATAATGTGTATAAGGGCATTAATAATGTGTGGCGTATATGTAAGGGACATTATGTGTATAAGGGCATTAACAAAGATTGGCAAATCTGTAAGGCGCATTATGTTTATAAGGACAATAATAATGTGTGTCATATGTGTAGAGGGCATTACTGTGTGGTATTATGTGTATAAAGGCATTACCAATGTGTGGCATTATGTGTATAAAGGCATTACTAATGTGTGGTATTATGTGTATAGGGTGCTCTACTGTGTGGCGTAACGTAAAGAAAAGGCACTACTGTGTGGTCTAATGTGAATAAAGAGCAATATGGTGTGGTGTAATGTTAATAAGGGGCAATTCAGTGTAATGTAATGTGAATAAGGGACACTACTGTGAGGCGTAACGTATATAAGTTAAAGTGGTACTACTGTGTGATGTAACATGAATAAGGGACACTATCGCATGATACAATGTGAATAAAGTTGCACTACTGGGTAATGTTATTTGAATTGGGGGTACTATTGTGTGGCCATGCCCCTTCCCAGCAAGAACTCGCCCATTTTTAGGCTATGCGCCGAATGTGCGCACTGTTCCTATTTAAAATGTAGGGTGTAGGAGCACCAAAATGAGGACTGCTATGGGTGAGGGGTGATGGTGATGGGAAAGGGGTGCTGGGTCAGAGGTGAAAATAGCGGTGGTGCAAGGGGGCACCAGCCAAAATCTTGCCTAGGGCATCATGTTGGTTAGGGCCGGCTCTGCATGCTCCCATAGTATGGGAACCGTGTTATATCCACTTTTCTCATACACAGGTAAATGATTTGGGTCTCACTAAGCGGGGTATTTATCAAAGCATGGATAGAGATTAAGAGGAACGCTCATGTTACAGGCTGTATTTGAAAAATGTCTGTTATGATCTGATTGGTTAGTGCTTTATCGCTCTCCACTTTATGTCTACCCAGGCTCTGATAAATTCCCCTAAGGGGCATATTTGCCAATTATCAGGAATTTGTCCAAGTAATTACAAAGTCTTATGATGGCATATTGCGCCAATAAGCAATTACGTTTTGTCCGAATGTATTAAAAAAACAGAATCCTGGATTTTCCTGCTAATGCAGCCCCCTTACTACCAGGCTTGTTCCCTGGCCACTAATGGTCGACATGCATTAAGTCGACAGGGTCAAAAGGTCGACACACATAGTTGACGCAAGTTTAAAAAAAAATCCACTTTACCATCCACGTGGACAACGATTGGAAATAGTAACCTGCGCCGAGCGCAGCGAGGGACCTTGCCTGAAGCATGGTGAGCGATGCAGGGCAGTACGGATGGTGTAATGGTTAGCATTACTGCCTCACAGCACTGGGGTCATGGGTTCGACTCCCACCATGGCCCTAACTGTGTGGAGTTTGTATATTCTCCCTGTACTTGCGTGGGTTTCCTCCGGGTCCTCCTGTTTCCTCCCACAATCCCAAAATATACTGGTAGGTTAATTGGCTCCCAACAAAATTAACCCTAGCATGAATGTGTCTGTGTGTACATGTGATAGGGAATATAGATTGTAAGCTCCACTGGGGCAGGGACTGATGTGAATGGCCAAATATTCTCTGTACAGCGCTGCGGAATATGTGTGCGCTATATAAGTAACTGGTAATAAATAAAATAAATAATAAATAATGGGGCTTGTTTGTGGCAGAAAAGTGACAATACACGAAAAAAGGAAAAATTGTCTACTTTTTTTGTCAACCATTTTCATGTTGACCTTTTGACCCATAAACCATTTTACCCTGTCATCCTAATGCATGTGTCTGCCATTAGTGATCTACCAATTGTCTGTAGACGTTTTTAGTGAGGATCGAATAATCCACACCCATATAGCTAGGAGGAGAGACTAAGCGCTTCACTACAGAGGGAATTAGGATGGGAGCAGCTGGATCCTAGTCCAAAGTCCCTATTTCCAAGCGTATACCAATAGATCGACTATACAATCGAATGTGGGTCAGCACTTGGAATGAATGATATGCAAATGTGAACAGAGTCACAGTGCTCCACATATATTAGTGTATAACAGGTATGCAATGCTTTGGTATCCGGACGCCAGGTCGACAACAAAAAGGTCGACACACCTTAGGTCGCCGACAATTGATCGACACACCTTAGGTCGACATGGACAAAAGGTCGACATGGACAAAAAGTCGACAGGAACAAGGTCAACATGGAAAAAGGTCGACGTGAGTTTTTCACTATTTTTTTCTTTTTTGGAACTTTTTCATACTTAACGATCCATGTGGACTACGATTGGAATGGTGAAGTGTGCTGAGCAAGCGAGGGGACGCGGTGCACTAATTGGGGTTCCCGGTCACTCTACGAAGAAAACGACACAAACCCCCCCATAAAAAACTCATGTCTACCTTTTTCCATGTTGACCTTGTTCCTGTCGACCTTTTGTCCATGCCGACCTTTTGTCCATGTCGACCTACGGTGTGTCGACCAATTGGCGTCGACCTAAGGTGTGTCGACCTTTTTGTTGTCGACCTGGAGTCCCAGATCCCAATGCTTTATATCGGTTATTAACAATAAAGTCAGTCGTCCTGTCCACATATTGAAGTTTACAGGGGCTTTCAAATAGCTGGCTGCTGTGCTATCACATGTGATATGTTGTTTGATGCGGTATTCTTCTTTTGTAGTGTTCAAGGAGGAATCTATCACCGCGAGAGTTGCAACAACTGCAGACTAGGTAACACCAGCACCAAGAAGATAGACCATTTTATATAAAGGTCTATCTTCTTGGTGCTGGTGTTACCTAGTCTGAAGTCGTTGCAACTGTTGCGGTGATAGATTCCTCCTTGAAGGCGGTTGTCGGATAGTGGGGCAGATGTATTAACCTGGAAAGGCATAAGGAAGTGATAAACCAGTGATAAGGGTAAGGTGATAAACGCACCAGCCAATCAGCTCCAATATGTAAATTGACAGTTAGGAGTTGATTGGCTGGTGCGTTTATCACCTTGCACTTATCACTTCCTTATCCCGTCTCCAGGTTACTACATCTGCCCCAAGTGTTCTTTGTACTTTCAAGTTATCTCTTAGATGATTCTTGATGCGTTGGTACTTGAGATCAGGTGCTTTTTTTGTAGATGCGTCTGAGCTTCTCTGGCAGTGGGTCTGCTAGGGTCTCACCTTGTAGTAGTATGTGCCAGTGTTTGGTAAGTATCTTCTGTAGCGGTTTGGTGTCTTGATTGAATTGTGTTTTGAAAGCGGTTTTGAACTTATTGGTCCCTTCCACGTAGAAGAAGGGACCAATAAGTTCAAAACTGCTTTGTTGCCCCCGTTGTCCATGAGTGGCGAGACCAAGGGCTGCGTCACGATACGCAGTTTCCTTGGCCTCGCAAGCCGCCCTGCAACAGATAGTCTGAGTAAGCTTAGGCTTACTCAGCCTGCCGTCGCAGATGAACATCCTGGACTGTGATGCCATGGCAATATTGCATCTCCTCCTGCATTTGCATTGCTATGGATTGCATTTTGCAAAGCTGCTACGAGCAGCTTTACAAATGTGATCCTTAATGAATTAGGCCCCTATTGCGCAAATCAATGGCACCAGGAATGAGTACCCGGAGACAGGGGCATAGCCAACGCTTTGAAAATGGATAAATAGGAATAAAATACCACAGGGCGCCGCAAATTCAATTAACAGTCTAGAAAATGTATACAATACGTCCCTTATGTAGCTCGATTCAATTTCAGATAACCAGACTTGTCTCCTCATTCATGGATAAATTTGCATGTAAAATATGAAGCAGAAGATACCATCATGTGCAGACAGTATAAAATTTAATAAACATCATGCAAGATGTTAACATTTAACAGAAATTAAAAACAAGTAACAGCTGCAGTGGAACCACAGAATAATTACCAGATGGTCTGAGAACCCCAAAAAAAGTTCTCAGACAAGCTCTTAAATCACCAACGACCACCCGGATCAGGAAGCTGGGAACGGGAATCTGGTCCTTATTAAGTTGTAACAACTGGCTGGTGAGATGTGCAGGATAGCCAACGCGTTTCAACTCCTTCCTGGAGTCTTTTTCAAGGCATAATAAACATAACAAAATGGTGTCCTATTTAAATACACTTATAACCAATCAAAATGTCCCTTTCCGGCGGGACATCGATCTTCTGTGATTACAATGAACACATGTGCTGGGGCGTCATATCCGGTGCGCCCTCTAGTGTCGCTTCACTTCCTGTAAATCTCTCGGTTGTGTTAAACATGAGCCGTAGGTCGTCACTTCCTGTTTTACCTCCCGGCGGCGCATCACTCCCGATGCGTCTGTTGTGTCCGTGTCACTTCCGGCGGTGCGTCACTTCCGCCGCGTTCCACGGCTTTTGAGATGGAAGTAAACAAAGTCCCATATCGGAAGTCCATTCCGCATCGCGGAATCATATTAGTCCACATAACGTTTATAAAAAACTGAAAAAAACAAGACGAAACCATGTTTTTCATTTAAAAACAAAAACACTTAGAAGAAAATACCATATACTATTATATTATTAAGTGTTTTTGTTTTTAAATGAAAAACATGGTTTCGTCTTGTTTTTTTCAGTTTTTTATAAACGTTATGTGGACTAATATGATTCCGCGATGCGGAATGGACTTCCGATATGGGACTTTGTTTACTTCCATCTCAAAAGCCGTGGAACGCGGCGGAAGTGACGCACCGCCGGAAGTGACACGGACACAACAGACGCATCGGGAGTGATGCGCCGCCGGGAGGTAAAACAGGAAGTGACGACCTACGGCTCATGTTTAACACAACCGAGAGATTTACAGGAAGTGAAGCGACACTAGAGGGCGCACCGGATATGACGCCCCAGCACATGTGTTCATTGTAATCACAGAAGATCGATGTCCCGCCGGAAAGGGACATTTTGATTGGTTATAAGTGTATTTAAATAGGACACCATTTTGTTATGTTTATTATGCCTTGAAAAAGACTCCAGGAAGGAGTTGAAACGCGTTGGCTATCCTGCACATCTCACCAGCCAGTTGTTACAACTTAATAAGGACCAGATTCCCGTTCCCAGCTTCCTGATCCGGGTGGTCGTTGGTGATTTAAGAGCTTGTCTGAGAACTTTTTTTGGGGTTCTCAGACCATCTGGTAATTATTCTGTGGTTCCACTGCAGCTGTTACTTGTTTTTAATTTCTGTTAAATGTTAACATCTTGCATGATGTTTATTAAATGTTATACTGTCTGCACATGATGGTATCTTCTGCTTCATATTTTACATGCAAATTTATCCATGAATGAGGAGACAAGTCTGGTTATCTGAAATTGAATCGAGCTACATAAGGGACGTATTGTATACATTTTCTAGACTGTTAATTGAATTTGCGGCGCCCTGTGGTATTTTATTCCTATTTATCCATTTTCATTTGTACCTTGGTGTCTGGGGAGAGGCATCTACACTGGTGTAACTAACCCTAGGGCTGCCCTCCATTGTCTGTTTGTCGCGCTGGGTGTGGTGCACAGAAATTATCTTCATCTATAGCCAACGCTTTGTTGGCCTCATAGTCCCAATGCTTCTACAGAGAATACACAACATAAGATTAGCACTACTGATTTGCGCAATAGGGGCCTAATTCATTAAGGATTACACATTTAATTGAATTCCCTCCAGTGTTACTGGACACAGGTGTTTTGTGGGTTTTAGATGAATGGGAAATTGCTACTTTGTATCAGTTGACTAAGCCATATGTGAAACACTGTACTGAAGAGTGTTGCTATTAGTTACTAGCAGATTACAGCACATTGGCTGTTTTTAGTGGTGGAAGCAGGCAGAGTATGACTGACAGCTTTGGAGACCTGCTGTGTAGTATGAAATGACGGCTGTATACAAAGAGGACGGGCCGGTGAAATCATGGTGACACAAATGACTGCATTCTCAGTTTCTTGACCTGTATGAGATCTTATAAGGACACTTTGCTAATGATGTGGGGGGGGGGCTTATCTGTAAGGGGGAGGGGCAGTTGTGCGTTATGTTTGGACAGAGCTGCAGTAGAATGTCAGTGTAGCTTATGTCAAAGGTTCATATCTCAACATTTTGGGATTTTTTATATCGCACGGTAGCAGGGCTGTCATTACTGTTCTTTACTGACAATTTTTACCAAATTTACTGACCACTGGATTTATTTATTTTTTTACTGACGCACTGTGATTTTTAAATCTAGGGAGAAAAGAGTTCATCGGAAAACATATGGGGTGCACGAACCAAAAGCAATTGGTGTGGTGAATGGTGCAGCAGGGCCTTTCTTGGGGCAGGCGAGCAGTGCAACCGCACTGGGCACCCGCCGCGGCACTAACTGTGGCTCCCTGTTTCCCCCTCCTATTTCTCCCCGAGCAACCCACTCGGGGGGCGGAGTTTCACGGAATGACGCGGTTGCGATGTTACGTCAGGACGCAATCCCGTCACTCCGCGAAACTCCCCCCCCCCCCCGAGCGGGGTACAGAGGGGTATTCAAGTTAGGAAGAGGGAAAGGCCGGCGCGAGGAGCGACTGGTGAGGCGGGCAGAAGAGCGGTAATCGCCTCTGTAAGTATTCTCTCTCTCTCTCTCTCAATGTGTAAAACGGGGACACCTGCCGTGATGTGTGAAATGGGGACTCTTGCCTGCCGTAGTGTGGGGATTTAATGTATCACGGGCATTGCGGTGTGTGGCATAATATGGTGCAGGGGGCATTACTGTGTGGGTCTTAATATGGTAGAATTATTTTCCCCCCGTGGTGGTCGTGATCTATTGGAGCAGGGTCAAAAACTGGATTGTGAGGTAGTCTTTTCAGACGAGGCCATGCCCATTTAAATGAGGCCACACCCATTTAGATGAGACAACGCCCCCTTGCCAGGTGTGCGCGCAAGTTCTAGGAGTGTGTGTGGGGGGGACGAAATTTTTTTATGTCATGGTGGGGGGGGGGGGGGCGCATTTTAAAATCTCGCACTGGGAGCCAAATTGTCTAGAAACAGCCCTGGGTGCATGTAAGAAAGCTGTGGAGGACATACAAATGTACATTTTTTTTTGTAACTGATTTTCTTTTTGTATTCACTGTCCACAAATCTATAAAAGCCCAAAAGTTCATTTACCTATGGCCACCCTCCCAGCGCTTCAACCCGTCAGGTGCCCCTTAGCATGTAATAATTTAAACAGGAGCCCTTACCGCCTTTGTGCAAAGTATTGCATTGTCAAGAGGTCTTGACAAGGCTGCAGCAGTTTAAAATAATCCGTCTAAGAGAGATGATCACATGATCACACCTTTGCATGCTGATTGGAGGATCGGGGGGAGCACAGGTAAGTCATAGTTTGTTATTTTACTGACTCGTATAACTCATCTGTGTACTCAATATATTTTGTATCCCTCAGTTTCTAAAGTTGAACTCACTATTTCTTCCAGGTGGAGCAGCCTTAGAAGTCTCCGCTCCAACCTCAAACAGAGTTCAGCTGAGGTCGAGCGCCATACTACCCTGTACGTTCACTGTGAAGGACCCTTCAATAAACTTCAATTTCCTCGCCATTATGTGGTATTTTCAGGGGAATCAGATTGTAAATTTTGACACAAAAGGAGTGAACCAGGATTTTAGGAGATTTATAAATAAGCAGGAGATCAGCAAAGGCATTGCGGATTTACACATCATAAATGTAACAATATCTGACGCTGGGACGTATAAGTGCATCATCATCTACAGCCCAAACACCAAGTTTAAGGAAGTAGAAGTTTCAGTTTATGGTAAGTGATGTACATGTACTAAACACAGAGTGCAGTATTGTAGTATACAGAAGTACCATGATGTGAGTCTATTTGTGCACACATGTATTAAACAGCTTGGTAGGTTTATCTGAAATGTATCTTAAAGCAAAGAACCCTCCTGATGTATATAGATACATTTGGTGATGCTTTTGGTAGCTCGTTTGTATATGCACAGCTACATCCCTGTATCCACTCAGAGCAATGGGTTCTGCTTCCCATTAGTGAATCCCAGGTGGCCTTGTGAATCCTTCCCTCCTGGAGTGATAAAACAGCATAGTGAGAAGGACTCCGGCGCGTTTCATTATTCTCCTTCTTCAGGGTTTGTTTCCCTCATCATGATAGGGATATCTGTTAGTTCCCTCATTACCATTAGACAGATTCTTATTAATTCCATGTTACTTGATGGACAGTTCATCAGTGCAGAACAATACTCAATTACAGTAATGGTGGTGGAATGGTTATGAGATCTGTTTATGAAGGATCCCACTACAGTCTCAAAAATTTACATTTGTTATTACCACATATATGACAGAAATAAGGAATTTTTGGAGATATTCCTCAAATGTCTCTTGCTGGGATGGTGGATCCTAAGATTATTCTGTGATAAAATGCCAAATCTAAAGATGGTGTTGGCTATCTTGATGAAGAAACTATGAAAAGCTTGTGCACCCACGTTGGGCTGGCCATGCCGTGTGGTTATGACTCTCCTACACTCTCAGGCCCTTACAAAAGCCTGGTCCCAATTAATCAACACCTTCTTCAAGCCCCCCTCTCTCCAAGGCTTGGTACATCTCCCCTTGAGTGTCATACAGTAATTTGTTTGAGACGGTAAGATAGTTATTTAGACCTTTAATTCTTTCTTGACCAGCCCTTCTATAGAATTTTTCTATAAACTGTTTATTTTTCCCTGGCAGCTCTTCCATCCATCACACATCTGGAGAAGGTTAGCGGAGAGAATGAGGAGAACAGATATTTGTGCTCCGTGTCCGGATTTTACCCCAGAAATATAACCGTGGAAATGCTGATGGATGGGAATGTGATAGAAGGGTCTGTTATGTCCAATCCTCACGAGAACACTGATGGAACTTTCTCCGTTGATAGCACAGTGATAATACATCCCGGGAAGAAACCAAAAGACTTGTCCTGCAGAGTTCGCCATGCGTCTCTCACCCCTGACCTACAGCAGAAGTTCCTGTTGGTGTATAACGGTGAGATCAGCCACTGCGGTGGCCTACAGTATACTCGTCACTTTCCCATACAATAAAAATTCCAAAACACAGTATGTTAATTGTACTATTAATTTCAGACATGTTAGATATTGTTACATTTCTTATAAACTCTCCTTGGGGTGGGGGACTTATTAAGTTGTCCTTCTAGAAGTTGAAAAAGAAAATGACTTCTACTTCTTGATCAATGTGGAAAGGGTAAACAAAAAGTTAGATAGTGTGAGACTTTTTGTATAAATCTGTGTGGTTTTAGGCGGGGATGTTGGGTCTGCATTACTGAGATATCACACCGTAGTACATAGATAAACGTTGTAAGAGGGGAATGGCAGAGTCTGCATTTATGGACTCTGAAGACCACCATCACCGGCAATGGGGGATGTCTTGTGAGTCTTGGAGTGGAGAAGAGTGCAGCAGATGGAGCGCCGTACGTCTAAGGATTAGGCCTCTGATTAGTGCGGCTTTGACGAGCTTGGCATATTGGGATGAATATAAATTCCTGTGCTGTGGTGCACTACTCACTGCAATAAACTCTACTCCATCTGTATGCATTCAATAGTGTATAGCGGACTATAACTGTTATCTACACCCCGCAACAGTTTTCTTTTAATTATACTCCATCTCTTATTATTTCCAGAACAGAATAACAGCAACGTTGGCTTGGTGGTGGGCATCGTCATTGCCGCAATTGTGGTCATGCTGCTGATCATTGCTGCAGTTCTGTACAAGAAGAGGAAATCCGGTAAGTTAGGATTTTGTTATAGAGTGAACGGGAAGCTGGAGAGAGATTACCATGTGTTGTAGCCAGGGAGGGACAGCGTGGTCTCATCCTGCCAGCAGCTGTATGTTACGCAGGCGTTGCAGGGGGTTTTCAGACCTTTTTGGATATGCGCAGTTGCAAAAAAAATTAGCGGCAAAGAAGAGATAATACTGCTATCAGGCTGACCACACACCATGAAATTTCCTGTCCTACCGACCAATTTGCTGGTGGGAACAAAAGGGTAATGAATGGATGCAAATGATAATCGACCATTGGCTCCCAAACGCCGAAAATGGCCAAAAACGGTCATTCAGACAAAATGGTTGAATAAAAAAATGGATTTGTCTGGACGACCGTTTTTGTCCTTTTGACAGTGTTTGCGCCCATGCATTACAACCGAATTTTTGTTCCAACCGCTGCGTCTTCGGATGCAGGAAGCGGATCTGAGAAGCCGGTACTGGGCTCCTTTCTACAAAAGATCCTGCGTTTCTGCGGCACTAGCGCGTGTTTTCAGATCCGCTGCTACCGAAGACACATGACCTAGACTGCGTCCATCTCTGCACCAGGCCCTATATGAATAAAAGCTAAGGATGGTATGACTGTAAGAAGCCTGACAAAGCAGATTATACAAACTACTGTTATAGTCACTCTATAAGGTTAAAGCGATTTTTTGTTTTGAGAAGATTTAGGGGTATTGCGTTACAATCTTCACATATTCCCTCATCCATGTCTTAGCTGCGATTGATGACGTTTAGCGGCAGCACATCTGCTGTATTAGCATGGGTGCTATACTAGTACTGTATGTGGGAGTTATTTACACTTCATAGCAAATAAAACCTACCGAGAGCTGCCAGCTGGGACTCTGTCTGCTCAGCTTATGGCATACGGGGCCTGACTATAAGTCGTGCGCTTCCTAAGAAACAGATGCATTTACCAGGCAGACTGCACGTGTCTGAATCTGAAAATACGGTGTGTGTATGCGTCGAACGATGCGTCAGCAGTAGCATGTTGTTGTGTCTGTGTCAGATCTCAAGCAAGCAGATAAATAGGCATTTCTAGATGCCAACTGGGCGACAAATATTAAGGTGTAGCATGTAGCCCAACTTAGGTGTTCAGACGCAGCAGGGATGACTGTTTCAGACAGATCTTTTCCACCCAGCACGGGCCTGGCGCAAGTCTGGACACTAATGATAACCGCTACAGTACAGACGCAGTGGGCGGTGCAATCAGGACGCATGAAATCTAAAACATGCGCACATAGTCAGACAGATAAATGAATTCGGATATTTTAGTCCGCGGCCAGACTCAAGTTCAACTGCGGCTCCATCCTGCTCAGAATCAGGACTACGGGGGTCATTCCGAGTTGATCGCTCGCTAGCAGATTTTAGCAGCATTGCACACACTAGGCCGCCGCCCTCTAGGAATGTATCTTAGCTTAGCAGAATAGCGAACCAAAGATTAGCAGAATTGCGAATAGAAAATTCTTAGCAGTTTCTGAGTAGCTCCAGACCTACTCACAGATTGCGATCAGCTCAGGCCGTTTCGTTCCTGGTTTGACGTCACAAACACGCCCAGCGTTCAGCCAGCCACTCCCCCGTTTCTCCAGACACTCCCGCGTTTTATCCTGGTACGCCTGTGTTTTTCCGCACACTCCCAGAAAACGGGCAGTTTCCGCCCAGAAACACCCACTTCCTGTCAATCACACTCGATCACTTCAACAATGAAAATTCTTTGTTTGGACGTGAGTAAATCTACTAAGTTTTGTGTTAAAATACTTAGCGCATGCGCACTCCGTACCATGCGCATGCACATTTTAGCCTTAATCGCTCCGTTGCAAAAATCGGCAACGAGCGAACAACTCGGAATGACCCCCAATAAGTGTCTCTTGAAGTACAATAGTCTGACGACCAGTGGCAGTTGCAGAGGTGGTGCTGCAGCGCACACAAGCCGCCAGTGAGTCCCAGCCAGTGATGTTTGGCAGTGGTTGGGGTGGCAGTTGGTGTGGTTACCCTATTTGAATTTTGGACTGCGCTCCAGCCCCACCCATAGAACCACCACTGCTGACGACTTATACACTTCTCATTGGTTGTGCTTATAGAATGTGGCACCTGATTGGATGAGCCTTGTTCACAACTCTGGGCCTCTACCCACTAGCTCCACCTCCCCAGCCATCATGGAGCACAGACGGTAATGTATCAAACCTTCTGAATAGTACAAGTGGAGTGGTGAAGCTGCCCATAGTGACCAATCACCTACTAGCATTTTATAGAATGTACTAGACAAATGATAGCTAGAAGCTGATTGGTTGCAATGAGCATCCTCTCCACTTTCCCGCTTTAAAAGGTTTGATACATCTCCCCCAATAGTCACAACCATGAAACTCCCATCATCTAGGCGGTGGCTTGCGTTTCCTTTACCTTCTGTTCTCCTTTAAAAATGTGACAATATTTTTATTAGTATGTCTTTGTTACTATTCTACAGTATTCCAGGTGCAACGTAAAATGTTACAGTGTAATTACAACATAAAATATTGTGTTCTGTAGTGAATGTTGTGATACTGTAGAACCATCTCTGTTCCGCTCTGCATTACACATGTCACTGTGTTTCCCGTGTCTTGTGCAGGTTTGCCAGAGACAGTAGTGGGTAACATTCAGAGTGCCACATGGATCAATGGTGAGAAGACCACCCTGTATTGTACAGCCTCTACCTGTGCTCAGGACGTCCTGGTGACCTGGGCCATCAGAAATAAAGATGGGACCACATGTGAGGTCTCAGAGACTCCGGAAGGAGATAAAGAAGAGGAACAGCCCCTAATGTCTAGGGAGTACAATGTGACAACGGAGAAGATTCCCAACCAGAGGAGAAAGGGGCTGTATGATATTAACACAAAGCTGACCTTCATTCCATCAGTCTCCAGACATCTTGGGGCCAATGTGAGCTGTAAGATTGTTGCTGATAAGAAAGAGGAGGAGAAAACCTATCAGTTCAAATCCATTCATGGTAAGACACCATTAAGTATCTCTGGTATGAGGGTCAAGACTTTAGCCCGTTCTTTTCCATCCACTCTCCTACTTATCCATTCCACCCTGCCCCCTCACACATCACTCATTTGCTGTCTCCTGTGCTCATCTCAGACTTAATTAATACCTGTGATCTCACCCTTTAACTCAGTATCTGTCTATTATTATTATTATTATTATTATCTTATTATATCATTCAGGATTATGATTATTGGCCATATGATGGAAAAAAGTATTCTGATGCTGACCTACTGTAGGCAGGTTACTGCACCATCTCATGTCCCTCCAAGCTAGATGCTGACCTAGGCAGGCTACTGCACCATCTCATGTCCCTCCAAACTTCAGGATAGATTAGATGCTGACCTAGGCAGGTTACTGCAACATCTCATGTCTCTACAAGGTTCAGGACAGACTAGATGTTGACCTAGACAGGTTACAGCATCATCTCATGTTCCTCCGAGCTTCAGGGTAGACTAGATGCTGACCTAGACAGGTTACTGCATCATCTCATGTCCCTCTGAGCTTCATGACAGACTAGATGCTGACCTAGACAGGTTACTGCACCATTTCATGTCTCTCATAGCTTCAGGATAGACTAGATACTGACCTAGGTAGGTTCCCACACCATCTCATGTATCTCCAAGGTTCAGGACAGACTAGATGCTGACCTAGGCAGGTTACTGCACCATCTCATGTCCCTCCAAGCAGACAAGATGCTGACCTAGGCAGGATACACCTGCCTAGGTCAGAGTAGGGTGCAAAATGGGAGTGGCTTAAGATGTGATCTTGATGTGTTCCGAACTGCAGCATATGCGCATGCTTTACGTTAGGCACATATCACACATAACTTACAGTCCAGTTGGACCAGTTACTGCTTTTCTTGCAAGAAAGGTGTTTGATAGTCTTTTTAAGGTTCTCCTTTTAGATCTATGTCTTCTTGAAATGCAGGACAGTTGACCTATTGATCAGTTACAATGCACGCATGACTGGGGACCGTTGATGATGGTTCAGTCATCAATGGTTTCCTCTTGTGGTTAGAAACCATTCACCATCGATAGTCGATGGAGGACCCTACATATGATTGCCCATCTCTGCTTCCCCACTGCATTATTTCTGCATTATTCTCTGCTCAGGAAGATGCAGTATAACTCCTTTGGGAGCTGAAAGCAATGCTGATGTTTTTCATTATAAGATGTGTGAATGATATATTAACTCCGAGTCTATCATTCTGCAGCTAAACCCACGTTCCTTGACCCGATACAGTTCTCCCTCTGTAACCAAGATGATGTACAGCTCTCCGCCACAATACCGAGATTCTATCCGCAAGCCCTGCAGATCTCCTGGGTGTGTACAAGCGCTAAATACCAGGAGAAGATTCCGTCACAGGAACACATAATGAACAACACAGACGCTACCTATAATGTGAAGAGTCAATGTACTGTTCCCGGAGCGCTCTTCACAGACCCGACAAGTAAAGTGATTGTGACGTGGAAACATGAATCGATAGACGTCTCTCAGTCCAGGGAACTGTCTGTGAGAGGTACGATGTCTGGCCTGTAATACAGACTATTTCTCATTCATGGTGTAATCTTAACAGTAATATCTGTGGGTGACACTATCAGTGATGTAGAGGTCATAGGTGACTTAGGTGGTCATTCCGAGTTGTTCGCTCACTAGCTACTTTTAGCTGCCGTGCAAATGCATAGTCACCGCCCACGGGGGAGTGTATTTTCGCTTTGCAAGTGTGCGAACGCGCGTGCAGCCGAGCAGGACGAAAATGTTTTTTGCAGAAGCTGTGGACTTACTCAGCCCTTGCGATCACTTCAGTCTTTTTGGTGCCGGAATTGACGTCAGGCGCCCGCCCAGCAAATGCCTGGACACGCCTGCATTTTTCCAAACACTCCCAGAAAACGGTCAATTGACACCCACAAACGCCTTCTTCCAGTCAATCTCCTTGCGATCGGCTGTGCGAATGGATTCTTCGTTAAATCCAACGCCCAGCAACGATCCGCTTTGTACCCGTACGACATGCGTGCACATTGCGGTGCATAGGCATGCGCAGTAGTAACCTATTCGCTCTGCTGCGAAAAACGGCAGCGAGCGATCAACTCGGAATGACCCCCTTACTGAGAAGTATCTCTCTATGCGCTGAGTGCAGGTGTATACAATCTAGCGCTCGCCCCGCCCCCCTCATTGTGTGACAATGCTCAGGAGAAAGTCTTTGCAAAATTACCTACAGACAAAATGGCAGATGCTAAATTGGGAGCTAAGCTAAAAAATGGAGTAACACCAGGGCAAATCCATATTGCACTGCAAGGGGGGCAGATATAAAATATGCAGAGAGAGTTATGCTGGGTACACACTGGATGATAGGTCTTCTAATCTGGTGGATCGGAACAAAGTATCGCTCACCGCATTTCGGGCAGTATGTGTACCCAATATGCGCGCCCCCACCATCACCTGCTGCCGCGCCAACCAGAAGACATCGCTAGCTATGCCATGTTGCCAAATGCCCCATCGCTCCTCCCCCCCCCCTCCATGCACAATGTCCACGTGGTCATAATGTTAACATAGGCATAATGTTGAAATTGTGCATGACTACGCTCAGCATTTCAACAAAGCATTTTTCTTCTGTTCAAGCTGAAACCCTAAATCTAATCCAAACCGCAGTCTAAGCCTACCCCTGAACCTCTCCCTATCCTCAGCATAACACCATAGCCTAAACCTAATCGCAGTCTGACCCTAACCAAACCTTACTGTAGCCTAACCCTAACTGCAGTCTAAGCCTACCCCTGAACCCGCCCTATCCGCAGCCTATCACCACAGCCTAAACCTAATCGCAGTCTGACCCTAACCAAACCTTACTGTAGCCTAACCCTAACTGCAGTCTAAGCCTACCCCTGAACCTCACCCTATCCGCAGCCTAACACCACAGCCTAAACCTAATCACAGTCTGACCCTAACCAAACCTTACTGTAGCCTAACCCTAACTGCAGTCTAAGCCTACCCCTGAACCTCACCCTATCCGCAGCCTATCACCACAGCCTAAACCTAATCACAGTCTGACCCTAACCAAACCTTACTGTAGCCTAACCCTAACTGCAGTCTAAGCCTACCCCTGAACCCGCCCTATCCTCAGCCTAACACCACAGTCTAAACCTAATCACAGTCTGACCCTAACCCTAATCAAACCTTACTGTAGCCTAACCCTAACTGCAGTCTAAGCCTACCCCTGAACCTCGCCCTATCCTCAGCCTAACACCACAGCCTAAACCTAATCACAGTCTGACCCTAACCAAACCTTACTGTAGCCTAACCCTAGCTGCAGTCTAAGCCTACCCCTGAACCTCGCCCTATCCGCAGCCTAACACCACAGCCTAAACCTAATCACAGTCTGACCCTAACCCTAATCAAACCTTACTGTAGCCTAACCCTAACTGCAGTCTAAGCCTACCCCTGAACCTAACCCTATCTGCAGCCTAACACCACAGCCTAAACCTAATCACAGTCTGACCCTAACCAAACCTTACTGTAGCCTAACCCTAACTGCAGTCTAAGCCTACCCCTGAACCTCGCCCTATCTGCAGCCTATCACCACAGTCTAAACCTAATCACAGTCTGACCCTAACCCTAACCAAACCTTACTGTAGCCTAACCCTAACTGCAGTCTAAGCTTACCCCTGAACCTCGCCCTATCCGCAGCCTAACACCACAGTCTAAACCTAATTGCGGTCTGACCCTAACCCTAACCAAACCTTACTGTAGCCTAACCCTAACTGCAGTTCCCATACGCCGGCATTTTATACCCAAGGCATATACAGTAGGCCAATAAATGAAGATGCCGGCTTTGGATTGTCAGCATATGCATTTCTGATCTGATCTACAGTACTATTCTCAGAAGGAATTCAGTGGCTGTAGCTGCAGAGCTTGCACAATGGCGGCTGTGCACTAACCGGCAAAATCGGCAGAGCCACCTGTGCTGATATTTGCTCCAATCGCCTAAACACTCTGCAACAGGCCTGATGTACAGATGTAGCCATGCTTATCTTTGCTTTTTCCCTGATCACCAGTTTCCATAAATGTCTTCCTTTCCACTTATGTAATTCCTATGTTAGATCTCCCCTGGAAGCCACAGATACCAGATGGCCCAATAAAGAGCATTCACCAGGGCGACGAGGTCCATTTGAGGTGCACGGTGTCAAATTATTTCCCCGATGCGCTGACCGTGAAGTGGTTTGAGAAGAAGAAAGGGAGCCCAGATGTAGTAGACATTTCCCAGTCTGACAAATACACTATTCCAAAGATTACATCAAACAGGATGGACAACAAAACCTTCACCTCTACAGCGGTCCTAGCTCTCAGGAAATCCCAGCTGTTGGAGAAAGATGTAGAGTTTATCTGCAGAGTGGAACATCCCGGTCTGGAGACACCAATCCAGTCCAGCACATTGCAACCTTGGAACACTGGTAAATAATTGTAATATTCACCTTACTTATAATTTGCTCACGTTCACTGTATTTTGCTTTATAAGCTCAAACAGAAGTTCCCCATAGAAAACTGGAATTATCTAATTTGAACATCGGGGTCTATTTACTAAGCTTTCGATGTAGATAAAGTGGGTCGGAGTTAACGTTTCGGCCAATCAGCTCCTAACTGACATTTTTCAAATCCAGCCTGAGACTTGGCAGTTAGGAGCTGATTGGCTGGTACTTTATCTCCATCCATGGCTTAGTAAATAGACCCAATAGTAAGAGGTGCTTCCATGCTGAGACTTGTAGTGTCAAACTGGAAACAGATATGAGCACTTGTTCTGTGTAATACACTGTGGGCTGCAGTGTGTTTCATATATAGGCCCTCATTCCGAGTTGTTCGCTCGGTATTTTTCATCGCATCGCAGTGAGAATTCTCTTAGTGCGCATGCGTAATGTTCGCACTGCGCATGCGCCAAGTAACTTTACTATGAAGAAAGTATTTTTACTCACGGCTTTTTCATCGCTCCGGCGATCGCATTGTGATTGACAGGAAATGGGTGTTACTGGGCGGAAACACGGCGTTTTAGGGGCGTGTGGCTGAAAACGCTACCGTTTCCGGAAAAAACGCAGGCGTGTCTGGAGAAACGGTGGGAGTGCTTGGGCGAACGCTGGGTGTGTTTATGACGTCAGCCGGGACCGAAAAACACTGAATTGATCGCACAGGCAGAGTAAGTCTGGAGTTACTCTAAAACTGCTAACTCGGTTTTGATCGCAATATTGCGCATACATCGGTCGCACATTTAAGAAGTTTAGATTCACTCCCAGTAGGCGGCGGCTTAGCGTGTGTAACTCTGCTGAATTCGCCTTGCGAGCGAACAACTCGGAATGAGGGCCATAAATCGGTCATAATTCTACCACTTTCCGCCCTCTGTTCTATAACAGTAACCCTTGTGTTACTATTTCTTAGGTTAGCCTAAAGTTCAGTTTGTTTACATTGAGGAGTCAGAAGAAGTCCATAACTTAGCTTTAGGACCATCCCAAAGTATATATCTATATATCTTATCCAAACTAGAATATGTTGGTGTCATCGTTATTGATCTCATTAAATATTTTGGTCTGTTCCCACTATCAGAAATAAATATTAGCCTAGGTAGGGGCACAAGTTGCCCCCATCGCTGTGCCCCTAGTTTGCAGATAAACTTTGACATTAAAGACAGAGGGGGGTCATTCCGAGTTGATCGTAGCAATGCTAAATTTAGCTCAGCTATGATCATATGTAGGGGGACGCCCAGCACAGGGCTAGTCCGCCCCGCATGTCAGTGGCGCCCCCCCCCTCCGCAGAAGTGCAAAGGCATCACACAGCCGCGATGCCGTTGCACTTCAAGAGCAGCTTTAGCGTGCTGGCCGGGAGCTACTCTCTGCTCCCCGGCCTGCAGTGGCTGCGTGTGACGTCACGCATCCAACGCGGCCCTCCCCCCCAACGGTCCAGCCACGCTTCCGTTTGCCCGACCGTGCCCCTAAATGATGGCTTAACGCCGCCGTCCAGCTCCCTCCCACCCAGTGACCGCCTCTGCCTCAGAGGCGATCGCTAGGCAACAATGGCTCGCATGACTGTGGCGCCGGTGCATGCGCAGTTCCGACCTGATCGCTGCGCCGCGAAAAACTGCAGCGAACGATCGGGTCGGAATGACCCCCAAAGACATTTGTCAACAAATCCACAATAAAAATCAGTCATGGCTTCCTTCTCAAAGAAAAATCCCACTGATTAACACTTATGTTGTGTTTAGCGCTCATGTGACATTTTTGTCTGAAGTAGACCAGATATTTAAAATGTATCCTTCTGTATATAGTTACTAATGTTTTTTCTTTTTTCGGTAACCATAACTATTGTACAGATGTGCAGGATTTCATTGTTAACAACATCCAGGGGCCCCAGACGTGGCAGAATGGGGAAAAGGTCACCGTGTACTGTGCCGCCATATACTGTACCGGGGACTCCAGGGTGGTCTGGACTGTGAGAGAGAAAGATGGAAATGTCAGAGAAATATCTGAGAGCCCAACGGGAGAGGACATGAGAAGAGATGATACTCGGTCCTCTGGATATCTGGCTCTAAGAGAGAGGATTGACGAGTCGGACAAAGAGGGCCTCCTGGACCTCACCTCCTCCCTGAGCTTCTTAACTTCTATTTCTAAACACAAGAAAATCACCATAAGCTGCAAAATTGTCACCGGGGGAAGATCCAAGGAAAAAACATTTCAGCCTAAACATCTTTTTGGTGAGAAATCTATGTAACTTTTTTACTAAGTTATTGTGGATGATGTTTTATCTGTAGATTATGCAACTCAATGTCAAACACAAAGGTTCCATTATCAACCAAAAGTATACAAATATATTCAGCGCAGGTGGCAATACCAAACACTTTTGGCCGATTTTGCTTGTTAGAGAGAGATCATATCATCCGTATGGATCTTCGGCACTGCACCAATCCATATACTTGGTTTCATAGCAGTCATCATTATCACTGTGCAAGAGATCCGTCGGTAAATAGATGTGTTCTACCTGTAGAATCCCCATTGAAGATAATACAGACGTACAGATATACAACATGTAGAATACCCATTAAAATGAATAGGCCATTGACATCAACGGGCATTGACATGAATGGAGATTCAATTAGTTTCCAATAATTTATAATTAAACAGGTAGTCTCCGTGAGAGGTGGTCAGTGTGGAAACCTCACGTGGTACTTCTAGCGAGCAGTCTGGCTCTACAAACCCCCAATGTCAGCGTTCCCTTCTTCTGTCATGTTATGTGAACTTCTCTATAAACATTTGTTACATGTTACACGGTGATGGCAGGGATTCCCGCACACAGGGGGAAATTTACTAAGGTGGGATATTTTTAGAACTGGTGATGTTGCCCATAGCAACCAATCAGATTATATCTATTATCTACTAGAAGCAGCTAGATAAATGGTAAGTAGAATCTGATTGGTTGCCATGGGCAACATCACCAGTTCTAAAAATCTCCCACCTTAGTAAATTTACCCCATAGTATTCTCCTAAACATATTCTCTCTGTCTCTTCTAGCAAAGCCCAAAGTGGTGAACCCTATAAGACTGTCTCTGACTGATTTGGGAGAGGTGCTGTGCTCACTGGACATAGAGGGATTTTACCCTAAAGACATCCAGATAAAATGGAACAACGCCGAAACGCTGATATCACACAAAGTCATAAAAAGCACCGACAGCACTTACAGCGTCCACAGCGAGTACAAAATACCTGGTGGTTTTTTCAAAGACTCAAAATCGTCAGCGACCGTCTCTTGGAAACATGAGTCTGCGGAGGACTGGGAATCCCGACATGTGTCTGTTCTGGATAAAGGTAGAAGGCTTTTTACTGACTTACAGCAGAATGTCTTTATTGTATGTGAGCTAAAAGTTTTAGGGGGAGATGTATCAAACATTGGAGAGCGATAAAGTACCGACCAACCAGCTGGTAACTGCCATTTTTTAAACACAGCCTGTAACATGGCAGCTAGGAGCTAATTGGTTAGTATTTTATCTTTCTCATTTTATCTCTCTCTAAGGTTTGATACCTCTCCCCCCTTAAAATCTCATGGCCACTCTTGCAAAATTATTTCTTAATGTTTTTTATTTTACCAACCGTCTACAATCTGGAAACTGTAATGTGAGTCTGATGTCTAAGGTTTATGTACTGTAAGTTGTTAATGGATACATTACAGTAATACAGTACTACCCCTCTAGAATCTTTAATGTAAAGTTTTTGTTTCTTGCATTGATACCTTTTTTCTATCTTTGGGAAACAATTTAAGAAAGCTGAGGGGCCCCTAAAGGGCGCGGGGCCCATAGGCCAGTGCCTACTTGGTAATCTGGCTGTGGGGCCCATTAGCGTGGTTCAACCTAGTCTAATTGGGTGTGGTAATTAAAGGGCTCCCAAAACAGTTGAATTTTAATAATGGGCACCTACTAATTATTGTAACTAAAAAAAAACAATTGAATCCCCCCCCACAGGTGCCTACTTCTTGTGGCACAAAAAGGATAGGTGTATGAGGACACATCTGTACTCCTCTGGTGTACAAATTAGGTCTAGCAGCATGCGTAAGGAGCACTTGGGAAGTATTTGGGGTCAATTCAATTAGATGCATGTTCCAGAACGTTGTACGGTAGGTGTGCAGTCTGCTCATATGTTAGGCTTACATTTTGCATTTTCTTGCACCATGGGGCTACGACATAAAGGGGGTCATTCCGAGATGGTTGCTCGCCAGTAGATTTTCGCTGCCGTGCAAACGCTAAGCCGCCGCCCTCTGGGAGTGTATATTAGCTTTGCAATAGTGCAATCGCTTCCATCGCAGAACGGCTACAAAAAAGAATTGTGCAGTTTTAGAGCAGCTTAAGACCTACTCAGCGCTTGCGATCACTTCAAACCATTCCGTTCCAGATTTGACGTCACAAACATGCCCTGCGATCGCCCAGCCACGCCTGCGTTTTTCCTGGCACGCCTGCGTTTTTCCGAACACTCCCTGAAAACGGTCAGTTGCCACCCAGAAACACCCAGTTCCTGTCAATCACTCTGCGGCAGCCAGTGCGACTGAAATGCATCGCTAGACCTTGTGTGAAACTACATCGGCCGTTGTGAAAGTACGTCGCGTGTGCGCATAGTGCCGCATGCGCAGAAGTGCCATTTTTTTGCTTCATCGCTGAGCAGCGAAAAATTTCAGCTAGCGATCAACTCGGAATGACCCCCAAAATGCACTATGTTGGGTTGATGTTGGGTGCTGTTGCTAGAATGCAAGCTTCATCACAACGGAATATCACTAGCATCACCCGTACATCACATCTAATTAAATTGCCAACTACAATACACAGTACAGTATATGTCTTAATTTCTGTGCCTATTGTCCGGCCTTATGGAGACAGGGTCCATACTGACTGTTCCTGTGTCCATCATAAAATACAAAACTAATACGTTCAAAAACATTTGTTTTTTTTGATTGGTCAAAATAATTTGCTGGGTGGGAACCAAATTATATAATTAGAGTTATTGCAAATGTAGCTTTCCTTTATTTTGTCCTGATTCGTAATTTCCATTATCTTTCAGAGTTTCCATGGAAGCCGGAATTACAGGACATTCTAGTCCCCAATCTTCTTATAGGCAGCACGGCTACACTGAGGTGCGAGGTGTCTAATGTATTCCCCGATGCGCTGACCGTCAGGTGGCTGAAGAAGGAGCGGCACAGCCAGGAGTATTTCCCGCTGGGTCCTAGTGATAGATATAGTATTTCAGAGATCAAGCCGGAAAAGCAGAAGGATAACACATTTACGTATAAGACGTGTATAAAGTTTAAACCGTCCATCGCCTCAGAGGAAGGGGCGGAGTTTATCTGCAGAGTGGAGCATCCCAGTTTACAGGAGCCTGCAGAGAAGAACACGGGGGCGCTCTGTATAAAAGGTGATTGGGAACATGACGCACTGTGCCCTGGGTGGGCCGCACTCACTGCTAACGTATTGTGTTTCTATATAACGCTACAGTAAATTATTCACAACAGGAAAAGTGTATTGACCTGACTTACATATTTACTGCTGAGTCCAATTTTACCTCCTGGGTCAAGTTATTATATAACCGCCATCGTATAACCGGTGCTTAAATGAAGACAAATTGGTCAATTTCCATAAGGACTTGTCTCAGCTACCCCTCTCTCTGGAATAATTTAGGCTGGCAATGCCCTTGACATGTGGTAGAGTCATTTTAGAGTTCCAGATGAGCTCCAGTTCTGTGGTCTTTTATAGGGCACCCTAATGAGATGATCATTTTTCAATCTGAAATGTCCTAATTGACCATCCGAATCTCAGCTCTTATGAGCACCTGTATTTATCAATATTATAACTCTTGTTCAACTTTTGAGGTGAACAAGTTCCTGAGTAGTACTGGTGACTACCTCACCCTTCCTATGATGTCACTAGCGCCACAGGTAGTGACTGGTGTCCCTGCTCTGCTGCAACTCAAAGAGCACAGGCCATGCACCAGAGCCACAGGCTAATGTGAATGAACTCCACGCTCTCTGATGAGATAGAGGAGAGACTAATGTTAAACTGTGGTCATCTTTTTTTTGGGGCCTCCTCACTGGCAGATCATGAGGCACTGTAGGAGTCGAGTGGGAATACTGTCTAATAACAGCCCACTGGGTGCAGTCTATAGGAATTTGGCCTGGTCTTCTCTGACCCTGACCTCCTTGGTGGGTTCTTGTTCCCTGAGAGATTTCCACAACTGACAGCCATAAAGTGATTTTCAACTCCTCCCTTCTACACAATACTGACAGATCAGGATTGGTATTCTCATCGGTTTAGTGCCCTCAGACTTCCAGGAATCTGTTGTCTGTCTTGTAGATTCGTGGCCTTTCCTTCTTTATTGCCTCCTTCAGCTATCCCGTCTAAAGTATGTTCCGTATTTTGTCATGTCAGATAAAGGGAGTACTTCTGACATCAGGTAAATTATTTAAATGTTGCTCAGTAAATCAGGAACACCGTATGGGCAGCCTACAAGTGTGAGGTCAGTTACTACGCACACTTGTGAGTCCTTCCACTGATCTACTTCTTTGGCCTGGCCCATTGCCGAGATCTCTCGGTCAGTTGCATCCCCAAGACAGATGAGTGAAGGTAAAATTATTTTTGATGCTGATACCGAATTATCAGAGAACTATACCCTTCGCCCAAGCAAGCTGGGCCTGGGGCCTTCTGCCCTGTAACAAACCACGTGGGCTAGAAGCTTTTTGATGTCTCTCTAGATCAGAGAAAAAGAAAAAACAATGGTGCGCTTGAATTCAAACCAAATGTATTTATTTGTATATTTATATAAATCTCAGAAGTGTGTCCGCTTTCACTCACCACCGAAATAAACAGAGAGTCTGCCTTAATTAAAAATAAATTTTACTAAATGAATAAATAGACACACATACATAAATAACTAAGCAGCTAAAATTCTGTATGTTCCACACACTACAATAGGGGCAGATAGGATCCACTAATATTGAACGAACTAGGCAGCAATAGTATAGTTATATTAATGGCAACAATATATAAGTGACACTAAACAGACTTATCCAAATCTGTTACATCCAATTATGTCACACTTAATATAAAAACTGTAACAACTGCCAATATGTAACATATACTCGTTTCTCACAACCTCCTGCTACTGGCGTCCCAGTGCAGAGGAAAGATAACTGAGTTTTTACCCGACCTGCGGGAATGTCCGGTGTTAAATTGCACGCACCTGGAGAAATAGAAATAATGTATAGCTTCAAAACTGTAATGCTCACCGCCGGTGCACAGTTTGTGAATTTCAATCTTGGCGGACAGGTAAATCTGTGTGATGCCAGTACACTGTTTATAGTATGAGCGCTGAGATGTTCCACTCTCAGGTCCTGGCAAACGGACAGCAGGAGCTCCGGTCAGCGTCTCAGTTGTAACCACCGCCTGTATTAAGACCGCTGGCAAGCGGACAGCAGGAGCTCCGGTCAGCGTCTCAGTTGTAACCACCGCCTGTAGTATGAACGCTGGAGATAGCACACTCACGGGTTCTTGGCAGGTGGACAGCGGATGTTCTAATCAGCGTCTGAGTTAGGGTTACCGCTTGTGCTCAGACCGCTGAAGGAAATGCAATCTCAGGTGCTAGCAGGCTGACACTCCGGAACTCCGGTCAGCAACTTAGTACATGTGGATCCTTCTGTCGGTGTGTGGTCGAACAGACAGGGAGATGACGTCAACGCGTTTCGTCCCAGGACTCGGGACTTCCTCAAGACTAGTCTTGTTATATCTGCCCCCCCTGCAGTGCACATGGTTTTGCCCAACTGCTAAAAAATGTCCTGCTGCGATCAACTTGGAATTACCCCCTATATCTCCTCCTGTTCCAATACAGACAGCTGAGGCCTCCTTTACCTGCTAGCTATTATATGGGCTATTGGTTGGGAACTGAAGTGATACATTGCTCAATATATCTGCTATGTATATCACTATCTCCGGTGACTTGTGTCTTGTTTCAGATGATCACCAGATATTCATTGTTGGTAACATTAATGGACCTAACCGGTGGACACATGGGGACAAGGTCACTCTTTATTGCTCGGTGTCTAATTGCCCTGAGGATGTTAATGTGAGATGGACGGTGACAGAGAGTGACGGCAAACAAGTCATAGTATCCAGCACAGGAGAAAAGCCGCTGGGGGAACAAGAGGTTCTGTCTTCTGCTGGGTATTTCCTCTCTACAGAGATGGACAAGTCAGATAAGGAAGGACTACTCAATATCACCAGCCTAATGTCACTTATACCATCTGTATCACGGCATGTAGGGACGGAGTTTACCTGCACAGTTATCTCCAACGGGAAGACCAAGATAAAGAGCTTCAAGCCTAAATCTATATGTGGTAAAACTACTACTAAACTCTAATTGTTGGAATATGCAAAGAGTGTTTTTGTAGTCATTAACTTTATCTGATATGGGGAAGAAATAATCTGCTCCTCCATCATAAGTCTTCTAGAGATAACGGGCTGTATTCATGAAGTAGTGAAAAGTCTGGAGACAGTGAAAAGTCTGGAGAATTGAGCCAGTGGAGAAGTTGCCCATGGCAGCCAATCAGCTTTGAGGTAACCTTTATCAAACGCATTCTATAAAATTATAAGTAGCAGCTGATTGGTTTCCATGGGCAACTTCTCCACTGGTTCACTTCTCTACTCTTTTCACTCCTTCATGAATAGACCCAAAGATCATTCCCACTGGAAACAACTGTCTGCTACATATTTCAAGTTAAACTAACACATCTGTTCCTTGTTTGTGTCCAGTGCAGTAACCCAGCTGTAGGACTCCATTGTCTCTCTCTATATTTCCGGTCAGGAGTGTAAACTTTAGGAAAATTTAAGATTTGTGTTAAACATTCCAGCGGCAAAATCCCAGGACTGTCCGGGAAAATCACATCCTCTCCAAACCCGCTCCGGTTATCATTTATTATATTATAGCAAATGTCAGTGACCAGGTATCGTACTGTACTGTTTTATAAAAAGAGAAGGTAGGCTTAGGAATAAGAGAATAAGTGGCTCCTGAACTAAATAGGCAATGAAGATATCTGTGTATCATAGACGGGTCATTAGGCTTGGACAGGTTTTATTGTAGCAACAGTTTAATGGGGGTAATTCCAAGTTGATCGCAGCAGGAATTTTGTTAGCAGTTGGGCAAAACCATGGCCCTCATTCCGAGTTGTTCGCTCGCTAGCTGCTTTTAGCAGCATTGCACACGCTAAGCCGCCGCCTACTGGGAGTGAATCTTAGCATAGCAGAATTGCGAACGAAAGATTCTAAAAAATTGCGAGTAGAAATTTCTTTGCAGTTTCTGAGTAGCTCGACACTTACTCTGCCATTGCGATTAGTTCAGTCAGTTTCGTTCCTGGTTTGACGTCACAAACACACCCAGTGTTCGCCCAGACACTCACCCGTTTCTCCAGCCACTCCCGCGTTTTTCCCAGAAACGGTAGCGTTTTTTCCCACACACTCATAAAACGGCCAGTTTCCGCCCAGAAACACCCACTTCCTGTCAATCACATTACGATCACCAGAACGAAGAAAAAACCTTGTAATGCCGTAAATAAAATACCTAACTGCATAGCAAATTTACTTGGCGCAGTCGCACTGCGGACATTGCGCATGCGCAGTAAGCGGAAAATCGCAATATAGCGAAAATCGGCAACGAGCGAACAACTCGGAATGACCACCCATGTGCACTGCAGGGGAGGCAGATGTAACATGTGCAGAGAGAGTTAGATTTGGGTGGGTTATCTTGTTTCTGTGCAGGGTAAATTCTGGCTGCTTTATTTTTACACTGCAAATTAGATTGCAGATTGAACACACCCCACGCAAATCTAACTCTCTCTGCACATGTTATATCTGCCTCCCCTGCAGTGCACATGGTTTTACCCAACTGCTAACAAAATTCCTGCTGCGATCAACATGGAAGTATCCCCCATTATCCGAAAAGGGGATAACATATTGCATAAGAGTTTAATTAAAATTTCTATACTTACAGGATAACTGGCTGTAGAAAGCTAACTAGGTAGTTGCCATGTCTCTATAGCCACTAATAATGCAGTTCTACCAATGTCTCGTTGGTCTACTGTACGTTCATAAATAGTAGTTATCACAATGTATTCTACTATGTATTACAGCAGGTGTGTTGTTATTGTCAAACATTTTAAATATTTTCTTCTAGCAAAACCCGTCCTGGATGATATAAAGACAACTATGTGTGACTCTGGAGATGTGCTGTGCTCTCTGTCTCTGCATAATGTCTATCCCAAACACCTTACACTCACCTGGACCACAGGGAAAGGTCAGCTGCCGTCCAAACCCACAGAGGATTGGAAGGAGAACTCTGATAAGACATATACTGTCTGCAGCCAGTGCACAGTCCCAGGACGTCTCTTTATGGATCCCAGCGCTGAGGTGTCTGTGACCTGGAAACACAAATCTCTGGACAAACCAGAAACCAGGGTCCTGTCTGGGAGAGACCTCGGTAAGAGCTAGAATTGTCCATTTCTAAGGTACATTGGTCAATGCTGGACCAAAGGGGGAGGTGTATCAAAGCTTGGAGATAAAGTACCAACCAATTAGCTCCTGTCATTTTTCAATCACAACCTGTAACATGGCAGTTTGGAGTTAATTGGTTGCTACTTTATCTCTCTCCAATCTTTGATAAATCTCCCCCTGATCATCTATTAGTTGACACACACAAAAATAGGTAAAAAAGTTTCTATAATCAAACACATACTTTTTTCACATATTGGCCCTCATTCCGAGTTGTTCGCTCGCCATGCGATTTTAGCAGAGTTGCTCACGCTAAGCCGCCGCCTACTGGGAGTGAATCTTAGCATCTTAAAATTGCGAACAATGTATTCGCAATATTGCGATTAGCACACCTCTTAGCAGTTTCTGAGTAGCTTCAGACTTACTCGGCATCTGCGATCAGTTCAGTGCTTGTCGTTCCTGGTTTGACGTCACAAACACACCCAGCGTTCGCCCAGACACTCCTCCGTTTCTCCTGCCACTCCTGCGTTTTTTCCGGAAACGGTAGCGTTTTTTCCCACACGCCCATAAAACGGCCAGTTTCCGCCCAGAAACACCCATTTCCTGTCAATCACACTACGATCGCCAGAGCGATGAAAAAGCAGTGAGTAAAAATCCTAACTTCATAGTAAATTTACTTGGCGCAGTGCGGACATTGCGCGTGCGCACTAAGCGGAAAATCGCTGCGATGCGATGAAATTTACAGAGCGAACAACTCGGAATGAGGGCCATAGTTATAATCTTTATTTCCTGAAGGTCGTGGATGGCGTCCAGAAATACAGGCAGTTCCCGTACCTCATATATTGGTGAGGAAACGGACTACTTTCCAGTACAACATCTCCAGGTACTTCCCGGATGCTCTGACTGTGAGCTGGTATAAGAAGAAGAATGGAGACCAGACATTTAATCCTTTATCTGCTGGTGATAAGTGTGATGTATCCGTCACCCAGTCCCACAGACAGCTTGATGGCACCTACTCCTGTACAGCCTCCCTAGTACTCACTCCATCCCTGGGAGACAGAGGGTCAGAATTCCTCTGCAGAGTGGGACATCCCAGCCTGGAGACACCGATAGAGAGAAGCTCAGGAGAGTTGCAGGTGATGGGTGAGTGGGCCAAGACTGTACATGATATGGGGAGGGCTTCTATGTAACACTTAGTAATCTCCCATTATCACGTGTATCATATGAATATATTAATGTTGGCTTTTTTCATGTTTCCTTTCCAGCTAAACCCAATAAAAGGAAATCTGTGAAACTAAGTTTGGGTAAAGAAGAGGTAAAATACTCTCTACTTCTGGAGAACTTCTTTCCCAGAGATATCCACATTCAGTGGTGTTACGGGTCAGGTGGACAACTAACAGAGACCTGCGCCTCAAAGGAAAAATATAACACTAATATGGATAAAACATTTAGTGTCACAAGTGAGTGTGGACTGCCTGAGACTCACATAAACATCCCGGACTTCAGAGTGCGTGTGACCTGGAGCCATGAGTCTATGGATGAGCCGGAGTGCAGTGAGCTCTCTGTAACAGATACAGGTGAGGCTATGGGAGTCTATGTAATTCTCTTCTGGTGGCAATGTAAGTACCCTACTACAGTACTCTCTATCTCGCTGACTGTCCGCAGTGTCATGGTGACCCTGCCTGCAGGCTGATGGCGATGCTTATTTTATTTTTAGGATCTTTAACACTTGTGCATATATATTTTTTTTAGGTCATTTCTTTTTAACATGTTATGAATGTATGCTGTATTGTCTTCTTTGTGGGTTAGTCGTTCCCCTTTAGCTATTTAGCATTGCAAGACAATTAGCAATTTGTATTAATAGTTGACAGAACAGGAAGGTTTTGCAAGATCAAGAAAAGAGATTTCGGTCTGCCAAAGGGTTGTGTATGCAGTGTTGGACTGGCCCACTGGGGTACAGGGGAAACCACCGTTGGGCCCTACTGCCTGGGGGCCCACCCACTCCTCTAGGGATCAGGTTCCAGACTGTGCTGTTAGTAATCTAGTACAGTATCATGCATGCACTGCAGTATTTACTGTATATATTTATCTAGGGGACCACCACTTGCAAAATGGTTAGGCAAACCAATGTGGTGGCTGGGCACACCCCCTCTAGAGACAGGCCACACCCCTAAACATGGGCCCCTACTACTGTATTCCCCTGGTGGGCCCTACATGCCCCAGTCCGACACTGTGTGTATGTACTGTATGTGTATGTATATGTACAGAATGTCATAATTTGTGTGACAACGTTCTCTTTCCATGAGATCTTTTCTAACTTAACATGTTATGCAGACATGTAAGAAAAAACACTTACTCGCCTCTGATGCAGCCTGGAACCTCATGTGGGAATATCCCGACTGTCGGGAATATAACTGCATACCGGTACAATGAGGGGGTTTAAATAAATAAAAAAATTTAAAAAATGGGGATTCCAGTGCATACACACTTACCGATGAAATTCACAATGTCGCTCATTTTCTCCCTTTGTGAGCAACGTCGTTCACTTTCTCTGCAAGTGTGTATGTTGGCGACGACGCCCGATGTGCGGCACCGCGGGTCATTAATTACCTTCGGTGTTGGCGGTGCATGCATGCTCAATCTGGACTGTCGTGCAGGAGCTGCCTGCACGGCCCGGCTGCTGCATGGTATCCGGTCTCTCGGCCGACCACACTTAGGTAGGTCGACATGGTTTCTAGGTTGACATGTTCTAGGTTGACCTTCTGTCATGTCGACCTAGAGAACATATCGCCCTAGAAACCATGTCAACCTAGTTACTGTCGACCAATAGTGTGGTCGATCCTATGATCCACATCCTCGCTGCGTGACGTCACTGAGCGATATGAACAGTCATATCGCTCAGTGTGTACGGCCAGTCGCCGACCGGCCAGGTCAGGAGGGGAAACACTAGACGACGTCGCTCACAGAGCGGCATTGTTTAATGTGTATGCTCCGTTAGGGGGAATGAATGAGTAAGAGGTACTGTATGAAAGATCTGACTCGTGAAAGAGGTAACTATGCCCGTGGTTCATAGAAATAAGCTATTGGACTCTACAGTAGTATCAGATCTCTAAAGGCGTTATAAATATAGATTATTAAACGTAAATGATGACCCATTGTTCTGATCCAGGGAACAGTCAGATTACCAGTATGTATTCTATGCATTAGTGAGGTTTTGTCTAGCTCTGGATAAACTGGCGGGATAAGAAAAACAAAAATGAGTAACGCAACAGGTTCCTAGATTACTGCATCGGCAGGATGTCATTGAGTTCCGGCAATGGAAGACCAGTGAAGTCAGAGAAGCTTTGAGTCCCCTCCAGGTCAAATCTCTATGTGCCTGTGCCGGCCCTGAACATGTCACATTAAACGAGGGGCCGGTATAAGTGTAGCAACGACCTCTACCTGGGTCTCCAAGCTAAATAATTGCACCGTTTGCAGATGGTACAAAATGAAGCTGCCAGGCTGTTATCCAACCAGCCTCGTTCCAGCCACATAACACCCATCCTCTACTGCCTCCACTGGCTGCCTGTAAGATGACGAATCGTTTTCAAGCCCTACATGACCAGGGCGCTAGGTACTTGACGCAGCTTCTGTTTCTATACTGTCCAGCTCGCTTACTGCCATCTCTGGATGAAAAAGGTGGAGAGGGCCTGGACTGCACACCCTATTACTAAATATATTAAGAGGTGCTATCATGCTGAGGCTTCTAATACTATGCTGGAGAGTGCTGGATGATTTGTGTTTTTTTAGGAACTAAAGCAACATTAGTGAAATGCGTGAGTACAAGAAATTCTTGAGTCTGTTTATGAAGGATTCTAGAGTGGGGGCTCTCGCACTGTATGGGGAAGCGAGTTCCACAGAATTGAACCCCCAGATGAATTTTGGGAGATTCTAGGTACTGCTAAAAGTCCTTCACCTACAGGTGACAGAGGAAGAGAAATGCAGATGCACACTCCTAGCACTAAGAACACTGAGAGTGAGAATAATTTAAATAAACCCTCACAATTAACATGGAGTATAAGTGAAGTTCTTAGCACACATTTGCGCAAATATGCGGGCCCATGTACCGCGACCAGGCGACTTCATCACATCACACAAATATAGAGGAAAGGGGAGGGGGAGGGGGGCTGGACTGCACATCCTGTTACTAAAGATATTTTTTCTCTATATTTGTGTATATATTGTACACTGGAAGGCAAGGCTTCCTTCCTTTGGTGTTGGCACTCCTCCCATTCACCCTCATGTGTTTTCATTAGCTGGGTTCCTGCCCTATTTAGAGGTAAGTCCTGGATACATTTATATAATGTGATAGTATTAGGAATGTTATGGACCCATGTGATGAAGTCACCTGGTCGCTGTACATGGGCACGCATATTTGCGCAAATGTGAGCTAAGAACTTCACTTATACTCCATGTTAATTGTGAGGGTTTATTTAAATTATTCCTAATATCAGTGTTCTTGGTGCCACTGTTATGAGCGACGGCTGTGGCTCATTCCTGTTTTGCATGTCAGTTATGTATTTTATGTTTATAAGTTGTCTTGCAGGCCAGGTTTTCCCGTTGCTCTGTTTTAGAATACTCTTGGTTGCTGCCGCTGGTGAGTCTGTGTAATTGCAGCTTGTTCCCATGTGTTCTGCCTCACCTGGCTGCTAATTGCATCTTGTCAGTTTGGAGTCATGCAACAGGGCAGCTGCATGAAATTATTAATTAGACCTCTCTGTTATATACTGGCTGACTGCAATTCACAGACGCTGGTGATATTTCTAGGTTTCCAGTCTGCTTGAGTTCTGAGCTTGGTTCCTGCTAATTCCTGAGCTCCTGTGTAGCAGTGTCAGTCGAACTGCTTCCTGTGTCGATTCCTGTGTCTGATCCCGTGTCCTGCCGTGAGGCGTTCCTGTCCTGAGGTCCAGTGGTTTTGCCTGTGCCTGGTCAAGTTTCTGGCTTCTTTTTGTCCACCGGTCTGTCGTTTGGGATTCTGCCTGTCCTCCAGTTCTGAGAGTCTGTGTCAGCAGCATTGGGAGTTCCTGTCCATTTGCCAGTATTCGTACCGGTTCCTTGAGTAGCGGCTCTGCCGCGTCCGTCGGCCTAGTCCGCTGTATTCCGTTATTATTTCTGTCACTGGTGTTTTGCAGAGGGTTCTGCTTATGCTGTCACCGCCGGTACACAAAAGTATTGTGTCGGCGTGTGGTCAGCATTTCCTTTGTTGTTCTTTTCCTTTGGCGGCAAGCCACACATACATTTAGTTTTAGGCTAGTTAGTAGCCCCTGGCTTTGGTTGTTTCAGCTAGAGGGCCCCTTGTTATCACCCTGTCTCGGTACACTCTTTGTCTCTCATTAAGACCTGAGGGGGCATCGAAGTTGGGCAGACATAATCCGCCCTTCAAACGCGGCTGCCATGGGCTCAAGCAACCATAGTCTCGCAAGAGTGTACTGACAGCACGGGCGAGACAACGGAGATAGGGCGCCAGGGGCTATTCCCTTTCCATTCCCCTTTCCCTGCATTACGTCCTGGTGCTCTGGACTCGCTTCATAACATCTCCCTTGTTCTGAGCACCAGGAACCTAACATTATCACCAGCCATACCACAAAAAAGAAATAAAACTTTTTTTTCTTTTTTGGCCCAGTCCAGTGTCTAGTCTAGAATCCAGTCCTGTCTAGAATTCAGTGTGCAGAATCCAATCCGGTGTTTAGAATCCAGTCCTGTCTAGAATTCAGTGTGCAGAATCCAATCCGGTGTTTAGAATCCAGTCCTGTCTAGAATTCAGTGTGCAGAATCTAGTCATGTTTTGAAATCCAGTCCTGTTTAGAGTCCGGTGTTTAGAATCCAGTCCGTTTTGTTTTTTTAAAAACAGTCTTGCCTTGTCTAGTTCTTGTCTAGTTTTAAATCCTCCTATGTCTACTATGCAAGCCCTGCAGGCATCTCTCGCAGCTCTGAACTCTGCTTTCAGTTCTTTGAGACCAGAGCGACTAGAAGTTTTGCAGCAATCCCTAAAGCAACTGCAAAACCTTCTGACTAAAATCTTGCTCATCTTGCCAGAAGTCATTGAGAGTACCTCTATCTCTAAAGAGACTCTTGTTCACAGTATGGTGACAAGATAATCCTCTGGTTTAATTGAAGAGAAAAGGTTTAAAAGTTTTCAGCGGCCCAGGCTCTCAGAAGAGGAGCGTCTGCGTCGCAGAAACTTAAACTTATGCCTATATTGTGGGGGTTTAGGCCACTATCTGCAGACCTGTGAGTTGCGCAAGCCAAAGTGTGGTGACGAGTCTTGCCCTCTGGCCAAGTTGAGTCAGTATACAAGACCTACTCCTGTCTCTACTGTGGCAGAGGTACTTGTCACACATCCCACACTAAAAAGCTCTCTGTCCTATAATTGGGGTCCTTGGGCAAGGGAGCCCCATTATAGATTCAGGAATCAAAAGAGAATGTTTCTCTCCTCTCTTGAGGTTACTGTTGAAGCAGAGTTGCAAGCCCCTGGAGTGGTGCCCATAGCCCAGGGTCCTGGAGTGGTGCCCGTAGCCCAGGGTCCTGGAGAGGTGCCCGATGCTCAGGATCTTGGTGCGTTGCCCGATGCCCAGAGTGCTGGAGTGGTACCCGATGCCCAGAGTGCTGGAGCGGTACCCGATGCCCTAGCTTATAGAGGGACATCAAATATTATAGCTCAGGTTTCCATACCAGAAGGGGTCTCAGAAGCTGTTACCCCAGGTAGGGACTTGAAGAGCGCAACCCCAGAAAGTGTATCTAAAACCATAGTTCTTGAAGGGAACTCGAGAAGCAAAACCCCAGAAGGGATCTTTGAAGTAATATCCCCAAGTGGGATCTCGAGAGACGCAGCCTCTAAGAAGGGTCTAGAGGTCACTTCCATAGGAAAGAACTTAAGAGGCGTAGCATTAGTGGAGGTGCTAAAGGTTATAACTTCAGCAAAAGTCCCGGAAGTCATAGTCCCGGGAGAAGTTTAGATAATTATCGACTCAGAGAGGGAGGCCAATGGCTCAGTCCCAGTGAAGGAAGTCGATGGCTCGATCCCAGTTAGGGAGGCCGATGGCTCGGTCCCAGTGGGGGAGGCCGACGGCTCGGTCCCAGTAAAAGAATCTGAGGTGCTGACCCCAGCGGGGTTCCCGGAGGCCTCTGCCCCAGCGGGGTTCCCGGAGGCATCTGCCCCAGCGGGGTTCCCGGAGGCCACTGCCCCAGCGGGGTTCCCGGAGGCCACTGCCCCAGCGGGGTTCCCGGAGGCCACTGCCCCGGGTGGGGTTCAGAAAGTCACTGCCCCGGGTGGGGTTCAGAAAGTCACTGCCCCGGGTGGGGTTCAGACAGTCACTGCACCGGGTGGGGTTCAGAGAGTCTCAGCCTCGAGTAAGGTCAATAGTGACCAGGTCCTAGCAAAGCACTCCAGTCAGTCAGATGGGAAGGAAACAGATCCTGACTCTGTTGATATCTCAACATCCATAATCTTTGATGGGGACTTAGCCCAATTTCTGGCGCTTTACAAACACTATTACATTATTATGTTGTCTAGACCATTTCTGGGCATCACTTCAGAGAACCTTGTGCTCTATCTGATTTATTCTTTTAGAGGAGAGCCTTTTGAGTGGGCGACCAGCCTAATGAAAGCTGAAGATCCCATTCTTCAGGATCCCCCAGCATTCAGTGATGCAATTATTAAAAGATATGGTTCCAAAGAAATTGGTTCAGGTTCCTCTAAGTCACCCGTCTTGTCTGTTGAGAGTCCACCAAATACTGTAAACTCGGCACAAGAGTCCCAGCCCGTTGTTTTGACTGCAGGATGTGCTTTTCTGATTTCTTCTTCTTCTAATAATAGTACTTTGCCAGAAAGTTCAGCTCCCAAGGGTAAGAAACCTGTCTCTGATTTGAACGCAGCCTTGCTGGGTGGTACCATCAGTTCAGACAATGTTTGGGGAATTACCTTGGTCAGACCTAAAGAGCTTTGTAAAAAGAAGAAGAAGAAAAAGAAATAATTTTTGACTCTTGCCTTGATTAAAAAAAAAAAAAAAGAAAGATTTTATTTCCTTGTCTTGTGTCCAGTGGCCACCGTCAGGGGGAGGGCACTGTTACAAGCTGTGGTTGCAGCTTGTTTCTGTTTTCGTGTCTGTTAGACCAGTGTGTCAGGTTGTTGTTTTTTTGTATCCCTTGTTTTGGATAGTCTGTATTTTGGGGTCCTTTGACCCCTCCTCAAGGGGGGGGGGGGTACTGTTATGAGCCACGGCTGTGGCTCATTCCTGTTTTGCATGTCAGTTATGTATTTTATGTTTATAAGTTGTCTTGCAGGCCAGGTTTTCCCGTTGCTCTGTTTTAGAATACTCTTGGTTGCTGCCGCTGGTGAGTCTGTGTAATTGCAGCTTGTTCCCATGTGTTCAGCCTCACCTGGCTGCTAATTGCATCTTGTCAGTTTGGAGTCATGCAACAGGGCAGCTGCATGAAATTATTAATTAGGCCTCTCTGTTATATGCTGGCTGACTGCAATTCACAGACGCTGGTGATATTTCTAGGTTTCCAGTCTGCTTGAGTTCTGAGCTTGGTTCCTGCTAATTCCTGAGCTCCTGTGTAGCAGTGTCAGTCGAACTGCTTCCTGTGTCGATTCCTGTGTCAGTCCCTGTGTCGATTCCTGTGTATGATCCCGTGTCCTGCCGTGAGGCGTTTCTGTCCTGAGGTCCAGTGGCTTTGCCTGTGCCTGGTCAAGTTTCTGGCTTCTTGGTGTCCACCGGTCTGTCGTTTGGGATTCTGCCTGTCCTCCAGTTCTGAGAGTCTGTGTCAGCAGCATTGGGAGTTCCTGTCCATTTGCCAGTATTCGTACCGGTTCCGTGAGTAGCGGCTCTGCCGCGTCCGTCGGCCTAGGCCGCTGTATTCCGTTATTATTTCTGTCACTGGTGTTTTGCAGAGGGTTCTGCTTATGCTGTCACCGCCGGTACACAAAAGTATTGTGTCGGTGTGTGGTCAGCATTTCCTTTGTTGTTCTTTTCCTTTGGCGGCAAGCCGCACATACATTTAGTTTTAGGCTAGTTAGTAGGGGTCTGGGACTCAGGGTCGACAGCACAAAGGTCGACACACTTTAGGTCGACACCAATTGGTCGACACACATTAGGTCGACAGGGTCAAAAGGTCGACAGGAACAAGGTCGACATGGAAAAAAGGTCGACATGAGTTTTTTATGTTTTTTTGGTGTCGTTTTCTTCGTAGAGTGACCGGGAACCCGAATTAGTGCACCGCGTCCCCTCGAATGGCTCGCTTCGCTCGCCATGCTTCGGGCATGGTGCCTTCGTCCGCTACCGCTTCGCTCGGCACACTTTACCGTTCCAATCGTAGTCCACGTGGATCGTTAAGTATGAAAAGGTTCAAAAAAAGAAAAAAATCATGAAAAACTCATGTCGACCTTTTTCCATGTCGACCTTGTTCCTGTCGACCTTTTGACCTTGTCGACCTTTTGACCCTGCCGACCTAATGTGTGTCGACCAATTGGTGTCGACCTAAAGTGTGTCGACCTTTGTGCTGTCGACCTGGAGTCCGGATACCAGTTAGTAGCCCCTGGCTTTGGTTGTTTCAGCTAGAGGGCCCCTTGTTATCACCCTGTCTCGGTACACTCTTTGTCTCTCATTAAGACCTGAGGGGGCATCGAAGTTGGGCAGACATAATCCGCCTTTCAAACGCGGCTGCCATGGGCTCAAGCAACCATAGTCTCGCAAGGGTGTATTGACAGCACGGGCGAGACAACGGAGATAGGGCGCCAGGGGCTATTCCCTTTCCATTCCCCTTTCCCAGCGTTACGTCCTGGTGCTCTGGACTCGCTTCATAACATCTCCCTTGTTCTGAGCACCAGGAACCTAACAGCCACGTGTAGATGAAGGACTTTTAGCAGTACCTAGAATCTCCCATAATTCATCATGTGGCTCCAACTCTGTGGAACTCGCTTCCCCGCACAGTGCAAGAGCCTCCACTCTATAATCCTTCATAAACAGACTCCAGACTTTCCTGGGCTTACGCGTTTCACTAATGTTGATTTAGTTCCTAAAAAACACAACCCAAATGTTTAGTTTTCTCTCTTGTTAAACATATTTTGTGCTGTAAATGCAAAAGCAATTTGATTCCTATTGCGAGAAAAGTGCTATATACTGTAAATAACATTATTATTTATTATTATTTTTACCAAATACAGGTATTACTTATTCCCAGGGATTTTCCCAGGATTTTAAGAGTTCTCTTTGGAAATTAACCTATTTGTATAACAGTTTGGGGACTGAGGAGGAAATACAATTGCCAGCTGTATCTTCTTAGTGTTCTCTTAAACATTGTTTTTATCTTTACTATGTGACGTGATTATGTGACCATTACTCTCCTGTAGATTATCCCTGGCGCCCACAAATGGAGATTTCGGTTCCACATCTAAGAATGAATGAAGAGGCCTCGCTGCAATGTACCATCTCCAAGTACTTCCCAAGTGCTGTGACTGTGACGTGGCTGAGAAAGGACCCAGTATCTGGGGACACGCGCTGTGTATCTCCCAGTGGCCTGTACATTGTGTCCACTGAACATTTAGGGAGACAGCCTGATAACACGTACTCCTGCCGGTCACGCCTGACCTTCCTGCCTACCCTGGATGAAGAACATGGTGCTGAATTCATATGCCGGGTGCAGCATCCCAGCCTGGTGCAGCCCCTGGAGAGGAGCACGGGACCGCTGCACGTAACTGGTGAGTATCGGGTGCTCCATGGTGAGGTCACATTTTTCTACAGCTTTACATTTTAAATTAGCACTTCCCAGCATGAACATCGGCCACTGCATGCAAACACGAATTAGACCCATAATACGCTACTTCTCCGTGCGTATGATTACCCGCCCGCCTTTTACCTGCCCAGGAACATCCAACACGTCTTCTCTGTGCGTGCATCTGACTCTGCACTGCCACTCCGTGCGAACACCATCGGGGCACATGCGCTGTGTGATTCAGACGCACATGCAGGCAAAAAACACCGCTCCACTGCGTCCGGCATCGCCCCCTGCGCCCAACTCAGGATCGGGCCCCTTTGTGGTTCATTGTCACTTTTTACTTTTTCTCCTGATTCTCAAAGGAGAGTTCTGGATATTTTATCCTATGATACAATAGTAGAGAAGATTTAAATGAGTGATCATAGCGCACACACAGGTACACAATGACTACAACAACACACTGATAAATGAAACAATTATACTCCGGGAGTGCCCTATAGGAGAACACTGAGGAGCGTTGGCTGCAGTTATGACTCCAGTGTCTGTAGCTCTGGTGAGAGCTCATTATATAGAAAGGTGACTGGGTAAATGTCCTGGTTGTACACTGAGATGAGTCCTACAGCTCCATTATCTTATCTCCTGCCTGGTTTCCTCCTCACAGACACACACCAGGATAACCCGCCTCAGCATCACGGACACAATGACACCCACTATGAGATTCCTCCATCACATTACGTAACTACAGATGGGAACAGAGACGTCAGTAAGTTTTGCAGCTCTTTACAAATCAGGACAAATAAAATAAGACTCATTTATGACGTTGCGGAGCTGCCGGGTTGCAGCATAAATTCCTCCTGTTGGGTCATCTTCATTCTATTTGTTGTTGCTGTCGCTCTCATTGATATTGGGAATGACACGGCTAGGAGACTGATGGTGGAGAACTATGACTACCAGGGAGAGGCTAGCTGCTGGGTGACGTTGTTCCATGATAAATGTGGGCTAGACCCGGCCAGTGTGGACATAGTGACTGCAATCATTATAGATGAGACAATGACGGAGGCATACTTGGGTCTACTTCCCCTTCAGGTCTCTATGTGGATGCAGGAGTGAGAGGGAATAGAAGTGGGAGGTAGGACGTTTGCTAGGGTGCGATATGCCACGTGATTCGTGGTGAGGCCGGTGGTCTGCAGATCACAGCTGGTAGAAGCTCTCCGGTTGGGACAACACTCCAAAAATATGAGCTGACAGGGTCCTAATCATCTGCAGATACTCCTGATGCTTTTGGGGAACAGTGAGGATGAGTAACCCCACAGATAGAAACATAGAATTTGACGGCAGATAAGAAACACCTGATTTTTTTAAACCTTTAGGTAATCTCAACCCTTTTTGAACCTTAGTTCTTTGTAAGGATGATGTACTATTGTCCGTCACCGCCACGGAACACAAGCTGAACACACCTGCTGCTAGTGGCTGCACCAATACTGAGTTCTGTAAATGTCCCTCAGTAGTAGAAAGGGTCATGTCCTCTGTAAGGTTAGAAGGTGTAAAAGTAAAGGAGGACTTTGTATATCTGGATGCGTTCAGCATAACAGTGGTCAGGTCATGTGAACAACCCTGGAATCATGACACAACATGGGAGGCCGGCACCGGAACACCAAAAGCCAACATCCCGAAGGTAACTATCAGGGTTAGAGTTAGGAATTGAGGGCGGGGTTAGCCACCCTCAGAGAGTTATCCCTAGTAGCCAACCCCCGGAGGATTAGGGTAGGGGAGGGTAAAAATAAAATACCTCCTCCAATGTTGGGATCTTTACTGTTGAGATGTCATACCGAACCCTGTATAACTTGTGGGCTGCCTAATGGCAGTAAGTATGTGTAACACATCCTTGTAAGATATGAATGGAAACATCAGTTCTATAGATCTGAGAAGTCACAATAATCTGCCACACGTTATGTTCCTGTTACTCTCTTCTCAGGTCAGGAAAATATCATGTTAAATAATTTATCCAACACATCTATAGAACAAGGTGAGTTTATATGATGGACATGCTACTGTTTATACATATTAAGTTGCAGAGGCGTAACTAGGGTTTCTGGAGCCCAGGGCAAGATGGAAAATGGCGCCCCCCCCCCCCCCCCCTTTAAAAAAAAAAAAACCACCAAAAGAAGCATGTGCGCGCGTCGAAGGCGTGCGCGAAAAAAAATGGGCGTGGTCACACTCAAGAAGGGGTGTGGCTACGCTCCAGAAGGGGTGTGGCCACTGAAAATGGCCCACAGTGCCAGTTACATTGCCAGATACATGCCCCACTCAGTGCCAGATACAATGCCCCACTCAGTGCCGGATACAATGCCCCACTCAGTGCCGGATACAATGCCCCACTCAGTGCCGGATACAATGCCCCACTCAGTGCCGGATACAATGCCCCACTCAGTGCCGGATACAATGCCCCACTCAGTGCCGGATACAATGCCAGTTACAGTGCCCCACTGTGCCAGTTACAGTGCCCCACAGTGCCGGATACAGTGCCCCACAGTGCCGGATACAGTGCCCCACAGTGCCGGATACAGTGCCCCACAGTGCCAGTTACATGCCCCACAGTGCCAGTTACAGTGCCCCACAGTGCCAGTTACAGTGCCAGTTACAGTGCCCCACAGTGCCGGATACATGCCCCATAGTGCCAGTTACATGCCCCACAGTGCTGGATACAATGCCCGACAGTGCCAGATACAGTGCCCCACAGCGCCAGTTACAGTGCCCCACAGTGCTGGATACATGCCCCACAGTGCCAGATACAGTGCCAGTTACATGCCCCACAGTGCCAGTTACAGTGCCGGATACATGCCCCATAGTGCCAGTTACAGTGCCCCACAGTGCCAGTTACATGCCCCACAGTGCCAGTTACATGCCCCACAGTGCTGGATACAATGCCCGACAGTGCCAGATACAGTGCCCCACAGCGCCAGTTACAGTGCCCCACAGTGCTGGATACATGCCCCACAGTGCCAGATACAGTGCCCCACAGTGCCGGATACATGCCCCATAGCGCCAGTTATAGTGCCCCACAGTGCCGGATACATGCCCCACAGTGCCAGATACAGTGCCCCACAGTGCCAGTTACATGCCCCACAGTGCCAGTTACAGTGCCCCACAGTGCCAGTTACAGTGCCAGTTACAGTGCCCCACAGTGCCGGATACATGCCCCGTAGTGCCAGTTACATGCCCCACAGTGCTGGATACAATGCCCGACAGTGCCAGATACAGTGCCCCACAGCGCCAGTTACAGTGCCCCACAGTGCTGGATACATGCCCCACAGTGCCAGATACAGTGCCAGTTACATGCCCCACAGTGCCAGTTACAGTGCCCCACAGTGCCAGTTACAGTGCCGGATACATGCCCCATAGTGCCAGTTACAGTGCCCCACAGTGCCAGTTACATGCCCCACAGTGCCAGTTACATGCCCCACAGTGCTGGATACAATGCCCGACAGTGCCAGATACAGTGCCCCACAGCGCCAGTTACAGTGCCCCACAGCGCCAGTTACAGTGCCCCACAGTGCCAGATACAGTGCCCCACAGTGCCGGATACATGCCCCATAGCGCCAGTTACAGTGCCCCACAGTGCTGGATACATGCCCCACAGTGCCAGATACAGTGCCCCACAGTGCCAGTTACATGCCCCACAGTGCCAGTTACATGCCCCACAGTGCAGTTACTGTGCCCCACAGTGCCAGTTACTGTGCCCCACAGTGCCAGGTCCGTCCCTCCCCCCCCCCAGTTCTGCCGCCGGACCCCCCCCCCGTCACTCACCTGTGAGGGGAGGAGAGCGCAGCGCAGCGCTTCTCCTTTCCCTCGCTGGCGCTGCTCCAGGTCTCCGGACGCCGGCGGCCGTCTGGCGCCGGTTCGCTAGCCAATCAGAGCTCGCGGACCGGCAGCCAATCAGGAGCCGGTCCGCAAGCCCTGATTGGCTAGCGCCGGAGACCGGACACGGCAGCGCTGCTGGCAGCGCTGCTCGTGCTCCAGCGGCGGTGAGGGGAGGGAGAGACGCTGTGCTCTCTTCTCCCCTCACATTTAGGTGTAACGGGGCGAGTGGGGCATGATGCCCTGGACGCCGGCGGCGCCCCCCTCTCCTGGGCCTGCCAGGGCGCCCAGGGCACGTGCCCCACTCGCCCTACCCTAGTTACGCCTCTGTTAAGTTGTAGTTTCATTATACACTGCTCCGTGTAGTTACCATTTAGGGAACACAATGTAGCTACATCGTACCCAGAAGAGATCCGTTATCTTTATAACCCCAAGAAGATCAGAAAAGCAAATGGTTACGTATGTAGCTTCCTGGGCGAGTCTGAGAAATCACGCTGGGATAACTATTGCTCTAACTATATACAGGTTGAGTATCCCATATCCAAATATCCGAAATACGGAATATTCCGAAATACGGACTTTTTTGAGTGAGTGTGAGATAGTGAAACTTTTGTTTTTTGATGGCTCAATGTACACAAACTTTGTTTAATACACAATGTTATTAAAAATATTGTATTACATGACCTTCAGGCTGTGTGTATAAGGTGTATATGAAATATAAATGAATTGTGTAAATGTAGACACACTTTGTTTAATGCACAATGTTATAAAAAATATTGGCTAAAATGACCTTCAGGCTGTGTGTATAAGGTGTATATGTAACATAAATGCATTCTGTGCTTAGATTTAGGTCCCATCGCCATGATATCTCATTATGGTATGCAATTATTCCAAAATACGGAAAAATCCGATATCCAAAATACCTCTGGTCCCAAGCATTTTGGATAAGGGATACTCAACCTGTATTACTAAAAATGTATATTGTGTTTCCAGCCTGTCTGATAAATAGGTTGTGAAATAACTATTGCTTTATATTGGAACGTTCTGTTCCCAGATAAATGGTTTCTATTCAATGGAAATGGAATACTGTGTCCTTATCCTACACTGAGATTAGCTGCTGTTGCTATGAATACAGTGAGATATTATTTGAATTAATACATAAACATGTGTTTTTTAATTGGCCTTACCATACTGTCCCTTTAAACCGGGACGCTCATGGATTATACAGGTTCTGTGGCTGATTATGATCAGGTGACATGCAGGCTTGACGTCAGCCAGCCACAGAACCGGTGTAATTCATTAGTGTCCTGGTTTAAAGGCACAGCATGGTAAGCCTGCTCATAGGCCAAGACTGTAGATGTCTCTTATTCCAATGGATTACAGTGTTAGCATCATCGTGTTTGTAGGGTCTCCTGTGTTTTGAAGTTCTATTCCAGCCAACACGCCCTTGTTTGCAAATTCGGGAAAACATGGAGTTTAGTAAATTTACCCTTAACAGTACAGGTTTTAAGGATAACCATGCTTAGGTACAGGTGACTTAGGGGTTAATTCAGACCTGATCGCTGGGCTGCTAAATTTGTTGTCCTGCAATCCGATAGTCGCCGCCCAAGGGGACTGTATATCATACCTCTAAATATGACCCTCTCCAGGAGGGACCGAATACTCTGCTCCTGGATTTCCCTCTTACTGTATGATTGCCATCACCTGTGGTGAGACACCTTTCTTATCCATATACATTAAGAGGAAAGTCCAGGAGCAGAGCATTGTGTCCCTCCTGGTATATTTGCCGTGCAAGTGTGCGATCGCATGTGTACGCCGAGGTGCAAAAAAATCCCTCAGTCATCGGGCAGCTGCAAATCTGTTTTGCAGCTCACTCACCAGTGAATGATTTTTCATTGTGTGCAGTGTGCACAGCCCAGGACTTACCCCTACAGTGCGATGAGAATGGGCTGATCGAGGCCGGAGCTGATGTCACACACCCGCCCTGAAAACGCTCAGTTACCACCCACAAATGGCCTCTTCCTGTCAATCACTTTGCGAGCGCCCGTGCAATCGTAATTTTGGCACCAGCCTGTCGCTGTCCAGCGATGCCTGTTGACGCGTGTGCGCATTGCGGTGCATACACATTCGTAGTCTATTGCTGATCGCACGCTGTGCGAAAACACACAGCAGCGATCAGATCTGAATCACCCCCTTAATTAGAACTTTAGTCAATTTGATTATTCCATCTGTGCTCAGTCAGGAAAATCCTGAAAACCTGGACCGTTAGGGTGCCTTGAGAACCGCGTTTGGGATTTTCTGCCCATATCTAATTTCAGATACACAGTTAACATTAAAAAGCTATGGAATAACGTGCCTTCATTTTCTGTTGCTGCGAAAACAGTATAATATTTTTAAAATAAAATAAAAAATAAGAAGGATACATAGCAGTCGCTTAATGCTGATGCTACAAATTCCTTCCCTGGTGTACATCTACGTGCCCGAATGCGGAAGGACCGAGAATCCCACTAGCAGCGTCCACAGATGCCACGTTACCCCCTGGTGCGTCTATAGATTCCACCATCAGTTGCACCATGGAAGCTTGCACCAGCCCTGTGCTAAGTACAGATTTTCCCTGTGAGTACGGGGGAACAAGTCAGAGTCTGTGTGTGCAGCCGTCACAGCGGCACATCCGCCACACTCCCATAGGGCCTCACTCATGTACGCGCGCACATGTATTCGCAATTACAATTTCTTAGGCTATGAAGTTGCTAATCTTTGCTGCCGCACAGAATAGAAGACAGACCCCACCGGAGCCATAGCATACTCATTCGCAACTGCATACACATACACAGCCTATACACAATAACGAGGCACAACAACTGCTAGGGTCGCCCTATGGCTGCGCTGACTGGACACGGCTGGCGCCATGTTTCTCTACTTACATGATTGCAGCTGATGGCAGAGAAACGCCCCCAAAATGGCCGCGAAATACCTGTATTTTTGCTGCCACTTCCAGTTACCACCCCTAAACGGGCTTCAATAAAAATCTCAGTGCGAGCGTGATCGCAACGGCACCTTGGTATGTGCGCAGTGCCATTGCGGCACATGTGCAGTCTGATGATAATCACTCACTTGAATGCACATCGGCCATTGCGTACACACATGAATTAGGCATCTCTGTGCGCCGTCCCTTTTCCCCGCCCAGGAACATCCAACACGTCTTCTCTGTGCGTGCATCTGGCTCTATACTGCGGCTGTGTGAGCGAGCACCATCGGGGCACATGCGCTGTGTGATTCAGACGCACACGCAGACAAAACACCGCTCCACTGCGTCCGATATCGCCTCTGCGCCCAACACAGAATCCGGCCCCCATTTTCGCTGATCCTCTAAGGAGAGTTTTGGATTTTTTATCCTATGATACAATAGAAGGGAAGATTTAAATCAATACTCATCACACTCACACAGACACACAATGACTACAACAACACACTGATAAATGAAACAATTATACTCCGGGAGTGCCCTATAGGAGAACACTGAGGAGCGTTGGCTGCAGTTAGGCCTCCAGTGTCTGTAGCTGTGATGAAAGATCATTATATAGACAGGTGACTGGGGTAAATGTCCTGGTTGTACACTGAGATGAGTCCTACAGCTCCATTATCTTATCTCCTGCCTGGTTTCCTCCTCACAGACACACACCAGGAAAACCCGCCTCAGCATCACGGACACAATGACACCCACTATGAGATTCCTCCATCACATTACGTTGCTGAGATTCCTCCATCACATTACGTTGCTGCAGATGGGAAGAGAGACCTCAGTAAGTTTTGCAGCTCTTATCAGGACTAATGAAATAAGGGTAAATTATGAAGTTGCAGAGCTGCCGGGTTGCAGCATAAGTTCCTCCTGTTAGGTCATCTTCATTTTATGTTTCTGTCGCTCTCATTGATCTGGGGAATAACACGGCTGGGAGAATGATGGCAGAGAACAATGTCTACTAGGGTGAGGTTGTTCTGTGATAAACGTGGGCTAGACCCGATCAGTGTGGACATAATGAGGGATATTCAATTGTTTGAAAAGTCTGTTGGCTGTCTGTTTTTTCCTATCTAATAGACAGATGCCCAACTGACTTTTCAAACAATTGAATTCCCCCAAAGACTGCAATCATTATAGATGAGACAGTGACGGAGGAATACTTGGGTCTGGTCCTCTGTTGGGTTAGAAGGTGTAGGAAAGGAAGGGTGGGCTGCCTAATGGCAGTAAGAGTGCATAACACGTCCTTGTAAGATATGAATGGATACATCAATTCTATAGATCTCACAAGTCACAATAATCTGCCACACGTTATGTTCCTGTTACTCTCTTCCCATCATCTCTATCTCTGTGTTTCCTCTCACAGGTCAGGAAAAGATTGTGTTAAATAATGTATCCCACACAGATGTAGAAATGGGTGAGTTTATGTGATGATTGTGTTTCATACATACTGTCTTGAGTTGTATTATCATTATACACTGCTCTGTGTAGTTAGCATGTAGAGAACAGAGATGTAGCAATACCCTACCCAGAAGAGATCACTTTACAAAGAGTCATCTTTATCTAATGAACACTAAGTAGAACAGAAAAGTCAATGGTTACGTATGTAGCTCTCTGGGAGAGTCTGAGAAATCATGCTGGGATAACTATTGCTCTATCTATGGGGTCTATTAAAAAAAAAGTGAATTGTTACTTCTCACTATACGTTGCATTAGTTTATTGCGATATATAGCAGTTTTGATAAGTAACTATTCATGTATACTCACCCTTCTAGAGATGCAATACGGTATCCTGCGCTCCGGCGATCCCACCTTCAGCTGCAGTCCCCTCTGTGATGCATCGAGTCAGCTTGCGGGTCCCCTTTGCGCATGCACCACTGGCTGAGGTCCCGGGAGGCTGCAAGGGCTGCTGGGAGTTCAGGGGGCGGAGCCAACATGGGTGCAGGGCAGAGAGCAAGGAAGCATTGCGCTTCCCTGCCATTTCACATTTATGTACCAAGGACGCTATCCTGAGATGGCGAATCTGTACACAGCTGCAGAATGGAGAGCAGAACTTTCTGGCATTTCATGATTCACCATACTAAAGTATGGTGATGTGATTCAGGCACGGAGCGGAGGTGTCACTGGAGAAGACAGGAACATCTCCACAGTAACCCGCTCTGTGACTAGCACTAGGCAGAGATGGGACTCGTCACCTCAGCAGGCTGCAAGCTGTTTGTGTCCCCCTGCAGCTAATCACGCCTGAACGGAGCAATAATTGACTTGCTCCGTGGGGCGCCATCTACTGCCAGCAGCGGGGGAAAACAATTGAATTCCCCCCCTATATGAGAAATGTCTGCACGCAGATAAATGGTTACTGTTCAGTGGAAATGGAATACTGTGTCCTTATTCTACTGAGATAGGCTGCTGTTGCTGTGAGATATTATTTGAATTAATACAGTAACGTGTGTTTTAATTGTAGGATAAGTATTGCTCATAGGCCAGTACTGCATTCAAATGGATTAAAGTGTTGGCATTGTTGTGTAGGGGTACATTACCTGTGTGGTTTCCCTCCTACAGACACTCCCTATGAAAATCCACCTCACCATCATGGACACAGTGCCCCCAACTACCCGCTGTCACCTCATGCTGCTGCTGCACACTCCGGTAAGCTTAAACATTGTTAATATAAGTACACCATTAAATACCCCCCAACAGTCCTGTTTACCATGTGCAGGTGGGACTATGTGACTGGTGGGGGGTGAGTTGGGCAGAATATACTTCTCTTATTGTACCCGGATACAGAGAGAAGAGTTTGTTTTACAGTAAACATATCTAAATGGCACAATGTGGGGTATATTTACTAAACTGTGGGTTTTTAGAAGTGGAGATGTTGCACATAGCAACCAATCAGATTCTACTTAACATTTATCAAGATAATAGCTAGAATCTGATTGGTTGCTATAGGCAACATCTTCACTTATTAAAAAAAAAAAACACACCTCAGTAAATATACCCTTGTGGGTACTCCCAGTCTAGTAGGTGGCCACAGATTTTCACCATATGTCCAGCAGTATAAACTGCTTCACCTGTGTGTAATACCCACATGTATATAATGCTGCACCTGTGTATAATGCCCACATGTATATACTGCTGCACCTGTGTACAATGCCTACATGTATATACCGCTGCACCTGTGTATAATGCCCACATGCATATACTGCTGCACCTGTGTGTAATGCCCACATGCATATACTGCTGCCCCTGTGTATAATGCCCACATGTATATACCACTACCCCTGTGTATAATGCCCACATGCATATACCGGTACCCCTGTGTATAATGCCCACATGTATATACCGCTGTCCCTGTGTATAATGCTCACATGTATATACTGCTGCCCCTGTGTATAATGCCCACATGTACATACTGCTGCACCTGTGAATAATGCTCACATGTACATACCGCTGCACTTGTGTATAATGCTCACATGTACATAAACATAGAAGCATAGAATTTGATGGCAGATAAGAACCACTTGGCCCATCTAGTCTGCCCCTTTTTTTTATCCTTTAGGCAATCTCAACCCTTTTTGAACCTTAATTCTTTGTAAGTATGTTCATATGCCTATCCCAAGCATGTTTAAATTGCTCTACAGTCTTAGCCTCTACCACCTCTGATGGGAGGCTATTCCACTTATCCACTACCCTTTCTGTGAAGTAATTTTACCTTAAATTTCCCCTGAATTTCCCCCCCTCCAGGCTGTTATGATTCCTGTACTCCAGACCGGAGGAGATCTTATGGCAGGGATCTGAGTACAGGAAAATAAGCTGGTTGTGGGAGCTGGATAGCCTAGTAACCCCTGGCGCCCTAACTCCGTTGTCTCGCCCGTGTTATCAGAAATCCCCTGCGAGACTATGGTTGCTTGAGCCCATGGCAGCCGCGTTCGAAGGGCGGATTATGTCTGCCCAACCCCGATGCCCCCGCAGGTCTTAATGGGAGACAAGGGGAAGTCCGAGACAGGGTGATAACAAGGGGCCCTCTGACTAAGCAACCAGGCCAGGGGTTACAAGCTAACTAACTAAATCAAAAGGTATGTGCGGACTAGCCGCCAGGAAAAAGGACAACCAAGGATCCACTGATCCGACACTCCTATCCGGCTCCGCCGGACACCAGAGTGGATCTGTGGAAGCGGAATCCTCCGCAAAGCTCCAGAACACAATTAAACAAAATAATAAACAGAAGCGGACAAGCCGCAACACACGGCTGCGCCGCGACTCACGAACACCACCAGATGTTAAAGGTGCTCGGTCAGACTCCAGGAACAGATGGTAACTTCCGAGTACAGGATCTCTGAGGACAGGAACAACCGAAAAGACCGGGACTAGGAACTCTCTGCAGCAGACACAGGCAAACAGGAAGCTCAGGAACTAGCAGGAACCAAGCTCAGAACTCAAGCAGACTGAAAACCCAGAAATATCACCAGCGTCTGTGAACTGCAATCAGCCAGCATATAACAGAGAGGCCTAATTAATAATCCAGAGCAGCTGGCCTATTGCATGATTCCAGCTGACAAGATGCAATTAGCAGCCAGGTGAGGCTGAACACATGGAACAAGCTGCAATTACACAGACTAACCAGCGGCAGCAGACAAGAGCATACTAAAACAGAGCAACAGGAAATCCTGGCATGCAAGACAACTTAATAAACATAAAATAGAAATGAACCACTACCTGTGGTTCATAACAGTATCCCCTCCTTAAGGGTGAGCTCCGAGCACCCCATGATACCCACGGGGAACATAAACAGAAGTATAACATAAAATACAGAACCAAAATGCAAAACAGGAATGAGCCACAGCCGTGGCTCATAACACAGGCTCAGTGTATGTCCTCGAGTTCTAATACTTCTCTTCCTGTGAGGAATGTTTCCGTCCTGAACTTTGTTAAGACCCTTGATACATTTGACAGTTTCTATCGTGTCGCCCCTTTTCCTTCTCTCCTCCAAACTATACATGTTAAGATCTTTTAGCCTTTCCGGGTAAGTTTTTTGATGTAGGCCATGCACCATTTTAGTTGCCCTTCTTTGTACAGTCTCTAATGTATTTATATCCTTCTGGAGATAGGGTCTCCAGAACTGGACACAGTATTCCAGATGGGGCCGCAACAATGACCTATACAGTGGCATTATCACTTCTTTTTTCCTACTACTAATTCCTCTCCCTATGCAACCAAGCATCTGACTTGCCTTTCTCATTGCTTTGTTGCATTGCTTTTCTGCCTTCAAGTCACCTGAAATGATGACTCCTAAATCCCTTTCCTCCTCAGTAGTTTCCATTATAGTACCCTTGACACTATATTTAGCATTAAACTGTAGTTGCCACGTTCTTGATCATTTCTCAAGCCTACCACGGTCATAAATCATTTGTTTTAACCCTCCCGGTGTGTCTACCCTGTTGCATATCTTTGTATCATCTGCAAAAAGGCATACTTTCCCTCCAATACCATTTGCAATGTCACCAACAAAGATATTCAAGAGAACTGGACCAAGTACAGATCCCTGGGGTACTCCACTGGTAACATTTCCCTCCATAGATTGCACTCCATTTACTACAATTGTCTGTTTCCTATCCTGCAACCAGGTTACTATCCATTTAACTGTTTTATAATCGACCCCCACGCTTTCAAGTTTATTTAGCAGTCTGCGATGTGGGACATTGTCAAATGCCTTACTAAAGTCTAGATATGCTACATCTACAGCTCCCCCTTGATCTATTATTTTCGTCACAGAGTCAAAAAAAATTTGTTTATCATGATCTCTCACCAGTAAATCCATGTTGTTTTGGATCCTGTAAGTTATTTGATTTAAGATATTCCACAACTCTTTCTTTTAATAGTTTTTCCATTACTTTCCCTACTACTGATGTAGGGCTTACTGGTCTGTAGTTACTTACTTTTTCCTTGCTTCCACTTTTGTGCAGTGGAACTACATTTGCTCTTTTCCAGTCCTCTGGAATCGCACTGGTATTTAGTGACTGGTTAAATAATTCTGTTAAAGGTGTAACCAGCACATCTTTTAGCTCTTTGAGTATCCTTGGGTGTATTCCATCTGGCCCCATTGATTTATCCACTTTTAGTTTTGAAAGTTCTGTTAGGATCTTCTCCTTTGTAAATGTACTTTCATCTGCCTTATTTTTATGAATGTCCTTGCAACTTAGCTGTGGCCCCTTCCCTTCTCCTTCTGTAGTAAATACTGAGCAAAAATAATTATTTAGGTGATCTGCTATTGCCTTGTCTCCCTCCACCAAATGCTCACTCTCTGTCTTAAGTCTTATTATTCCTCCAATTGATTTCCTCCTTTCACTTATATACTTTTAAAAAAAAAAGTTTTGCCCCCTTTATTTGCTGACTGGGCCATTTTCTCCTCAGCTTCTGCCTTTGCACGTCTGATCACTTTCTTAGCATCCTTCCGTCTGTCAAGATACACCTCTTTGTTGTTATTATTTTGAGGCTGTTTGTATTTCCTAAAAGCCATAATTTTTGCTTTCACACTAGTTGATACTTCTTTTGTGAACCACACTGGCTTCCTTTTTTTTCTGGTGCTTTTCCTAACCCTTTTGATACAAAGGTCTGTTGCCCTTAGTACTGCCCTTTTCAGGTTTTCCCACCTCTCCTGCACTCCTTCCAAGTTCCTCCAGTCTGCCAATGAATCACTTAAGCGTTTCCCCATTTTTGCAAAGTCAGCATTTCTAAAATCCAACACCTTTGTTTTTGTGTGACAGGAGTTGGATCCTGTCTTTATACTAAACCACAGGTTCTCAAACTCGGTCCTCAGGACCCCACACAGTGCATGTTTTGCAGGTCTCCTCACAGAATCCCAAGTGAAATAATTAGCTCCACCTGTGGACCTTTTAAAATGTGTCAGTGAGTAATTAATACACCTGTGTGCCTGCTGAGTTACCTGCAAAACATGCACTGTGTGGGGTCCTGAGGACCGAGTTTGAGAACCACTGTACTAAACCATACTGCTTGATGATCACTGGATCCCAGGTGCTCACCCACATATATGTTGGATATCCTATCACCATTTGTAAGAATTAAATCTAATATTGAGTCTTTGCGAGTGGGCTCCCTCACCAATTGCTTGAGAGATGCTCCCTGTAAGGAATGTAGAAATTTGTCACTTGTAGCTGGACTTGCAAAAGACCCCTCCCAATTTACACCAGGTAAATGAAAGTCTCCCATGATTATGACTTCTCCCTTTAAAGCCATTTTAGTGATGTCCAACAATAGGTTCCTATCCAAATCCTGCCCCTGGCCTGGTGGTCTGTAGATCAGCCCATTGCAAAAAATGTCCTTCTCCCCGGTTTCTATGGTGACCCAAGGGCCTCAGTTTTATCTTCCATACCGCTGCACCTGTGTATAATGCCCACATGTATATACCGCTGAACCTGTGTATAATGCCCACATGTATATACTGCTGCATCTGTGTGTAATGCCCACATGTATATACTGCTGAACCTGTGTATAATGCCCACATGTATATACTGCTGCATCTGTGTGTAATGCCCACATGTATATACTGCTGAACCTGTGTGTAATGCCCACATGTATATACTGCTGCACCTGTGTATAATGCCTACATGTATATACTGCTGCACCTATGTATAATGCTCGCATGTATATACTGCTGCACCTGTATATAATGCCCACCTGTATATACTGCTGCACCTGTGTATAATGCCCACATGTACATACTGCTGCACCTGTGTATAATGCCCACATGTATATACTGCTGCACCTGTGTATAATGCCCACATGCACCCTTTGGCTCATAAATTGTGTGTTAATCTGGCTCTGGTACTAGTCAGCGCCTCCTCAGCCATTTACCTCACAGCACGTCCCTGATCTCCTATATAATAGCCCAGATCTGTCACTCTGTGACGATGTGTGAATAACGCTGGGCGTGGCTAGGAGCTCTCATTGGGTTAGCAGCAGGTCTATCACACCCAGTCCACAGCTGATTGGGTGAGAAACGCCCTCCCAAACAGGTTACATCCAATGGGAGGCTCTGCCCTTTGGCTGCTGTGTTTTCACAGAGCAGGATTAGCAATGAGACAGATGGAGCTGCAGCTCCAGGTCCACACCTCAAAATAGGCCCACTGCATCTGCAGCAACACACCCTCCAACACTTTACACATAAACATCACTTCAAATTCGAACAGGGGGCGTGGTCACGGGTACAGTGGCGTGGCCACGCCCCTTTAGCTATACTTTCAATGGAAGCTTGGAGAGCCAAACATCGGTACAGACCATAAAAAAGATACTGTACCTGGCAAAAAGGTGCAGCTGGAGGGTATGCCACTGCATCTGCAGCAAGTCTCTGCGCTGTACATAGGGGGAAAAACATCCTATTACTGCAGCGTCCAATGGGGGTCATTGTGACCTGATCACTCGCTGCAGTTCATCGGAGTGCAGCGATCAGGTCAGAACTGAATGTGTCGGCACCGCAGTGCGCCGGCACATGGCTGACACCCGACAGCTGTCGTTGCCTAGCGATCACCTCTGCCTGATTGACAGGTAGAGGCGGTCGCTGGGCGGGAGGGGGCAGCACGGTGGCCGTTTTGTGGGCATGGTCTGGCCAAAGCAGGCGTGGCAGGGCCGTGAGGTGGGCGGGCCGCAGTAGCTGTGTGATGTCACGCGCAACCGCTGCGACCCGGGCAGCGACGAGTAACTCCTGGCCAGCTGCAGGAGCTGCACTGGCTGGTAGTTACTCTTCAAGTACAAAAGCATCGCCGCTGTGCGATGCTTTTGAACTTGTGGGGGGGGGGGGGGGGGCTGACATGTGTGGTGGACTAGCCCTGTGCTGGGCGTCCCCCTGCATGTCTGTGTAAGTGATCCTAGCTGTGCTAAATTTCAGGTCACAATGACCCCCTATGTCCTGCTGCCAGTCCGCCTGCCCCCTCCAGAATCAACAATCTCCACTCCCTAGCCGCGGTGCACGTGGAACAAAAGCTGCTGCGGCCACCGGCATAGATGTGTATGAAATCGGCGCAGCGGAAGGCTTTCATAGCCCTCCCTGCGCCGCATACTCTCTGAGCCCCGGAGCCTCCTCTGCGCATGATGTCACAGAAGTGCCTCCCCGCCACAACCGCACCCAGATCCCCAGAGGCCCTGACTCCGCAACACAGCGCCTGGCCTGCCGGCCTGGGAGCCCCGAGATGGTTAATGTATCGGATAGAGAGGGTGATATCGCGGAGGGTAATGTCTGGACGCAGAATCAATGTAAAAGGTGACAGTGCTGTGCAGTGCAGTGGGTGTGCAGTGTCCCTGACACTGCACAGCACTCTCACCTTTTACATTGATTCAGCCAGTCAGTGAGTTCTGCCAGCCAGTCTCTATTATTAGCACCGGTGTCACAATGCGCCGCATTACAGGGAAGTAGACGCACTACATAAACTGCACCTCCCAGCAGCCCTTAGCACTGAAGCAGTCAGGCGCTAAGGGCTGCTGGGAGCTGTAGTTTATTGCGGGCATCTTCTTCCCTGTAATGCGGTGCGTTGGGATACCTGGCGCTAACAATAGTGACTGGCTGCTGTGCGAGTCTCCGTGAGTGCTACTGCCAAAAGGAGGACAGCAGCTTAGCTGCTTCCAGGAGAAGAAGCGGGAGAAACATTACCCGCCCCTCCACCACTTGCAGTACCTCAGAGCCCCATCCGCAGCACTCGCACACACACCCTCCTCCACCCACAGTGGCTCCGGACCCCCTCCCCCACCCGCAGCACCCTCGCATCCCTGGTGGCTCCTGACCCCCACCCGCGGCACCCACCCCTCCCCCATCACCGCACCAGCCTCTCCCCCACCGCAGCACTCTCGCAACCACCACTCCTCCACCCGTGGCACCCCCGCACCCCCTCCCTTATCCGCGTCTCCCTTGCACCCGCCACTCCCCCAACCACAGCACCTACTAGGTGATTCATCGGGCCCTGCGTGCGCTGTTCACACCGTTGCAAGGGGCTACGACCCCTTAACCATTGCACGCCCTTTGTCCATGCAATATTTAACCTACTCACACAATTATGATTGGAGGTAATCTCCTATATAATAGCCCAGATCTGTGACTCTGTGCCTGTGTGGATAACGCTGGGCGTGGCTAGGAGCTCTCATTGGGTTAGCAGCAGGTCTATCACACCCAGTCCACAGCTGATTAGCCGAGAAACACCCTCCCACACAGTTTCCATCCAATGGGAGGCTCTGCCCTTTGGTTGCTGTGTGTTCCCAGAGCAGGATTAACATTGGAGCTGATGTAGCTGCAGTCCCAGATCCACACCCCAAAATAGCCCCCCTGCATCTGCAGCAACACACCCTCCAACACTTTACACATAAAAATCGCTAGAAATTCAATAAGGGGGCGTGGTCACGGGTACAGTGTCATGGCCTTGCGCCCTTTCCTATACTTTCAATGGAAGTTTGGAGAGCCAGAAATTGGTACAGACCATAAAAAAAAGGACTGTACCTGCCAGAAGGGTGCAGCAGGAGGGTATGCCACTGCATCTGCAGCAAGTCTCTGTGCTGTAGATAGGGGAAAACATCCTTTTACTGCAGCGTCCTATGTCCTGCTGCCAGTCCGCCTGCCCCCTCCAGCATCAACAATCCCCACTCCCTAGCCGAACCGCAGGTGGAGTAAAAGCTGCTGCGGCCACCGGCAAACATGTATGAAAGCGGCACAGCGGAAGGCTTTTATAGCCCTCCCTGCGCCGCATACTCTCTGAGCCCCGGAGCCTCCTCTGCGCGTGATGTCACAGAAGTGCCTCCCCGCCACAGCCGCGTCCAGATCCCCAGAGGCCCTGACTCAGCAACACAGCACCTGGGCTGCCGGCCTGGAAGCCCCGAGATGGCTAATGCACCGGATAGAGTGGGTGATATCGCGGAGGGTAATGTCTGGACGCTGAATCAATGTAAAAGGTGACAGTGCTGTGCAGTGCAGTGGGTGTACGGTGTCACTGACACTGCACAGCACTCTCACCTTTTACATTGATTCAGCCAGCCAGTCAGTTCTGCCAGCCAGTCACTATTGTTAGCGCCGATGTCACAATGCGCCGCATTACAGGGAAGTAGAAGCACTAAATAAACTACAGCTCCCAGCAGCCCTTAACGCCGAAGCATTCTGGCCCTTAGGGCTGCTGGGAGCTGTAGTTTATTGAGTGCATCTTCCTACCTGTAATGCGGCGCATTGGGACACCGGCGCTAACAATAGTGACTGGCTGCTTGGCGAATTTCCGGGAGAGCCACTGCCAAAGGGAGGACAGCAGCTTAGCTACTTCCAGTAGGAGAAGCAGGAGAAGCATTACCTGCCCCTCCCCCACTCGCAGTACCTCCATGACTCGTCTGCGGCACCCGCGGTGGCTCCGGACCCTCTCCAACACCCGCAGCACCCACACACCCGCCCCTCCCCTATATGCCGCACCAGCCCCTCCCCCACCCGTGGCCCCCCTGCAACCACTCTTCCCCCAACAGTGATGGTTCCGGACCCCCACCCACGTCACTCTCCCAACCACAGTACCTACTAGGTGATTCATCAGGCCCTGCGTGTGCTGTTCACGCAGTTGCAAGGGGCTTCAACACCTTAACCATTGCACGCCCTTTGTCCTTGCAATATTTAACCACTCACACAATTATGATTGGAGGTAATACTCCATATAATAGAAATATTGCATGCCACAAGGGTGTGCAAGGGTTAAGGGGGCGTAGCCCCTTACGACGGTGTGAAGAGCGCCCGAAGGGCGCGATGAATCACCTAGTGTGTGTGTGTATGTATGTATGTATGTATGTATGTATATATATATATATATATATGTGTAGCTAGACACAGTTCAGCTGCCTAGTCACTGGCCACCTAGCTGCCATCAGTCACTCCGTCCTGCATTACAGACAGTGTTTTGTCCTCCGCCTAAAGGGCCCTATAGACATGCCGATCCGCCGCCGAGCTGCCCGACGGTTTATACATCCCACGGGCGACCCGATGGCGGAGGGGCAGTGACAGGGGGAGTGAAGTTTCTTCACTCCCCCGTCACGCGGCTCCATTGAAGTGCAGGCCAATATGGACGAGATCGTCCATATTGGCCTGCATGCACAGCCGACGGGGGACCAGCGATGAATGAGCGCGGGGCTGCACATCGTTTATCGCTGGAGCCTCCACACTGAAAGATATGAACAAGTTCTCGTTCATTTATGAACGAGATCGCTCATATCTTTCAAACAAATCGGCATGTGTGTAGGGCCTATAAGTACTACAAACCAATCAGTGATAACAACAAACCAATTGTGTGCGTGTGTGTATGCATATGTATGTATGTATGTATGTATGTATGTGTATATATATATACTAGGTGCTTCATCGCGCCCTACGGGCGCTCTTCACACCGTCGCAAGGGGCTACGCCCCCTTAACCCTTGCATGCCTTTCTGGGGTTCAATATTTGTGTTATATGGAGTATCACCTGCATTCCTTTGTTAGTGGTTAAATATTGCACAATGAAAGGGCGTGCGATGGTGAAGGAGGCGGAGCCCCTTGCGACGGCGTGAACAGCACCTGCAGGGCACAATGTACAGAATGTAGCAGGTGCGGGGGGGACTGTGGATGTGGGAGGGTGTCTGTAGATGCTGCGGGTAGAGGGGGGGTGGAAGCGGGGGGGCCCGGATGGGGAAGGGTCGGGAGATGCTGCGGGTGGGGGAGGGGCAAAGGAGTGGGGGCTGCAGATGGGGGATGGGGTCCGGAGGCACTGCCGGTGGGGGAAGGGCAGGGGTGCCAAGGGTGGGAGAGGGGCAGGTACGGGGATGTTGCAGATGGGTGAAGGGATCTGGAGGTGCTGTGGGATGGGAAGGGGCGGGGGTGCGGGGGTGGGGTAGGGGGTCCGGAGGTGCCGTGAGTAGGGGAGGGGCAGGTACGGGTGGTGCGGCGGATGGGGAAGAGGGTCCGGAGGTGCTGCAGGTGGTGGAGGGGCAGGTGGAGAAGGGGTGGGTGAGGGGGGCACCGCGGATGGAGGAGGGTGTCTGCAGATGCTGCGGGTGGAGGGGGGGCAGGTGTGGGTGGAGACATATATGGGGGGTGGATGGTGGAGGGGGTCTGGAGGTGCTGTGGGTGGTGGAGGGGCAGAGGAGTGGAAGCGGCGGGTGGTGTAGGGGGTCTGAGGCACAGCGTGTGGGGGAGGGGTGGGGTGCCGCATGTGGTAGAGGGGAAGGTGCGGAGGTGTGGTGCATTGGGGAGGGGTCTGGAGGCGCTACGGGTACTGTACCTGCCAAAAAGGTAGTTGGAGGGTATGCAGTAACAGGGCCAGGACAGGGGTGACAGGGTCAGGACAGGGGTGACGGGGCCAGGACAGGGGTGACAGGGTCAGAATATGGGTGACAGGGTCAGAACAGGGGTGACGGGGCCAGAACAGGGGCAACAGGGCCAGGACAGAAATTACAGGGACAGGATAGGGGTGACATGGCCATGGTAGGGGCGGCAGGACCAGGACAGGGGTGACAGGGCCAGTAAAGGGTTGACAGGGCAAGCACAGGGGTGACAGGGCCTGGATAGGGGTGACAGGGCCAGGATAAGGGTGACAGGGCCAGGATAACGGTGACAGGGACATGACAGAACACAGGGCATGGGAGAGATTGATATTAGGGACAGAACAGTGGTGACAGATAGATGTGTCTTACCGGAGTCACTGCTGCTGGCTGCTGCTGTTACACTCCAACCTGTTGGGATCTGCTGCTGGTGGAGACTTGGCATGGCTGACTCTCTCAGGCTGGAGTTCTGCTTCCTCTGCCCGTCCGCATCCATCCCCCCCTCCTCAGTCACACACCGCAGACCTCGCGCAGCAGCCGGGCACTGTGGTAAGGGGAGACTGGGAATGACTGGTTAGCCCCCAGGAGACGCTGTGGCTGGAGGGAGGAGGGGGTCGGAGCCTGCAAGCAGTGCGGACTTCTGCAGCGCTGCCCGCCAGCTAAAGTGTGTGAAGGAGCTGGGCGCACCTCACTGCGGGCGGCAGCACTGCAGCTAGCGGTGGGGTTGCCGGGGCTGGAGATAACAGAGGCAGTATGGAACCTGCACAGCGGCAGGTGCCCCACAAAACAGCAGCTAAGAAGCGTGGAGTGTGGCAGAAAGTGACGCTCCTCCGCGCCAGAGAGACCCTGCTAAGTATGCTGATGTGGGGGGTCAAGCACACAGTGAGCCGGTGCCCGTCTGTCTGTACGGCATACCCCCTAACACACCCCCACACCTCCCAACCGTCCCGATTTTTGCGGGACAGTCCCATTGTTTAGGGTCTGTCCCGCTGTCCCACCCGCGGGCCACGGTGTCCCGCGGTGGTGGTGGTATTGGGGGGGGGGGGGGGGGCGGCAGTTGGGAAGCTCCAGTACTCTCAGTTTTGCTTAGCAGAGCAGCGGTGAATTTAGTGGAGACAGAGGGAGAGGGGGCATCAGGGGGTACGGATTAAGGGGGGTTCCGGCAGCAGAGCCGGATTAAGGGGGGGCAGGGGGTACGTACCATGGGCCCCACAGTTTTAGGGGGCCCCCCCAGCTGGAGTAGCTCTGTCCCAGCTCTGAAGCTCCCCGTCCTGCCAGTAACAGCATTGTGCTACAGTCAGCAGACGCTGCTGCGTGCCGGCAGGTCTGTGGTGTTGCAGGGACGCTGCTGTGTGTCGGCAGGTCTGTGGTGTTGCAGGGAGGCTGCTGCGTGTTGGCAGGTCTGTGGTGTTGCAGGGAGGCTGCTGCGTGTTGGCAGGTCTGTGGTGTTGCAGGGAGGCTGCTGCGTGTCGGCAGGTCTGTGGTGTTGCAGGGAGGCTGCTGCGTGTCGGCAGGTCTGTGGTGTTGCAGGGAGGCTGCTGCGTGTCGGCAGGTCTGTGGTGTTGCAGGGACGCTGCTGCGTGTCGGCAGGTCTGTGGTGTTACAGGGAGGCTGCTGCGTGTTGGCAGGTCTGTGGTGTTGCAGGGAGGCTGCTGCGTGTTGGCAGGTCTGTGGTGTTGCAGGGACGCTGCTGCATGTTGGCAGGTCTGTGGTATTGCAGGTAGGCTGCTGCGTGTTGGCAGGTCTGTGGTATTGCAGGGACGCTGCTGCGTGTCGGCAGGTCTGTGGTGTTGCAGGGAGGCTGCTGCGTGTAGTCAGGTCTGTGGTGTTGCAGGGAGGCTGCTGCGTGTTGGCAGGTCTGTGGTGTTGCAGGGAGGCTGCTGCGTGTTGGCAGGTCTGTGGTGTTGCAGGGAGGCTGCTGCGTGTCGGCAGGTCTGTGGTGTTGCAGGGAGGCTGCTGCGTGTTGGCAGGTCTGTGGTGTTGCAGGGACGCTGCTGCGTGTCGGCAGGTCTGTGGTGTTGCAGGGACGCTGCGGCGTGTCGGCAGGTCTGTGGTGTTGCAGGGAGGCTGCTGCGTGTTGGCAGGTCTGTGGTGTTACAGGGAGGCTGCTGCGTGTCGGCAGGTCTGTGGTGTTGCAGGGAGGCTGCTGCGTGTCGGCAGGTCTGTGGTGTTGCAGGGAGGCTGCTGCGTGTTGGCAGGTCTGTGGTGTTGCAGGGAGGCTGCTGCGTGTTGACAGGTCTGTGGTGTTGCAGGGAGGCTGCTGCGTGTTGGCAGGTCTGTGGTGTTGCAGGGAGGCTGCTGCGTGTTGGCAGGTCTGTGGTGTTGCAGGGAGGCTGCTGCGTGTTGGCAGGTCTGTGGTGTTGCAGGGAGGCAGCAGTCTCCCTGCTTTCTTCTGCCTGTGCAGGTGTGTAGGGGAAGTGACCACCTCCTCTGGATTTACCTCTAGCTGAGGGGCCAAAATCCCATTTAAAAAAAATGACTGTAATTTGCATAAGGGGGCGTGGCTTCGCGGTGCGATTAGGCCACGCCCCCAATCTCACAGCAGGCACAGCAATGAGATAGGGCTCCTTGTCTTAAGTGCCCTGGGCCCCCCAGACTCATAATCTGCCCCTGGGGGCATGCCAGCAGCTCACAGAGCGCTGGGCATGGCCCCTCACTGACGAAAATGGGTGCCCTCCCGTGAAGCCACGCCCCTTTCGTTGGTCACGCCCCTTTTCGCTGTGTGGTGTTTTGTGTGTGTGTGTGTGTGTGTGTGTGTGTGTGTGTGTGTGTGTGTCCCCCTCCTGTCTGAAGAAAGCTGGGAGGTATCACCTCTGCCTGTGACATGGCCATACCATCTGCTTCTGCTGCTGGTCTCCTATAGATTTGCCCAGATCTGTGACTCATTTGAATAACTCCACCCACCACTGTAACTCCGCCCAGCGTTACAGGCACAGAGTCACAGATTAAGGCAAATATATAGGAGATATATATATATATACATATACATACATACATACATACATACATACACACTAGAGATGAGCGCCTGAAATTTTTCGGGTTTTGTGTTTTGGTTTTGGGTTCGGTTCCGCGGCCGTGTTTTGGGTTCGAACGCGTTTTGGCAAAACCTCACCGAATTATTTTTGTCGGATTCGGGTGTGTTTTGGATTCGGGTGTTTTTTTCCAAAAACACTAAAAAACAGCTTAAATCATAGAATTTGGGGGTCATTTTGATCCCAAAGTATTATTAACCTCAAAAACCATAATTTACACTCATTTTCAGTCTATTCTGAATACCTCACACCTCACAATATTATTTTTAGTCCTAAAATTTGCACCGAGGTCGCTGTGTGAGTAAGATAAGCGACCCTAGTGGCCGACACAAACACCGGGCCCATCTAGGAGTGGCACTGCAGTGTCACGCAGGATGGCCCTTCCAAAAAACCCTCCCCAAACAGCACATGACGCAAAGAAAAAAAGAGGCGCAATGAGGTAGCTGACTGTGTGAGTAAGATTAGCGACCCTAGTGGCCGACACAAACACCGGGCCCATCTAGGAGTGGCACTGCAGTGTCACGCAGGATGTCTCTTCCAAAAAACCCTCCCCAAACAGCACATGACGCAAAGAAAAAAAGAGGCGCAATGAGGTAGCTGTGTGAGTAAGATTAGCGACCCTAGTGGCCGACACAAACACCGGGCCCATCTAGGAGTGGCACTGCAGTGTCACGCAGGATGTCCCTTCCAAAAAACCCTCCCCAATCAGCACATGATGCAAAGAAAAAGAAAAGAAAAAAGAGGTGCAAGATGGAATTATCCTTGGGCCCTCCCACCCACCCTTATGTTGTATAAACAAAACAGGACATGCACACTTTAACCAACCCATCATTTCAGTGACAGGGTCTGCCACACGACTGTGACTGATATGACGGGTTGGTTTGGACCCCCCCCAAAAAAGAAGCAATTAATCTCTCCTTGCACAAACTGGCTCTACAGAGGCAAGATGTCCACCTCATCTTCACCCTCCGATATATCACCGTGTACATCCCCCTCCTCACAGATTATCAATTCGTCCCCACTGGAATCCACCATCTCAGCTCCCTGTGTACTTTGTGGAGGCAATTGCTGCTGGTCAATGTCTCCGCGGAGGAATTGATTATAATTCATTTTAATGAACATCATCTTCTCCACATTTTCTGGATGTAACCTCGTACGCCGATTGCTGACAAGGTGAGCGGCGGCACTAAACACTCTTTCGGAGTACACACTTGTGGGAGGGCAACTTAGGTAGAATAAAGC